>NW_024884697.1:16698378-16825763 GCF_019232065.1 Centrocercus urophasianus
TTTCTTTCTTTCTTTCTTTCTTTCTTTCTTTCTTTCTTTCTTTCTTTCTTTTTCTTTCTTTCTTTCTTTCTTTCTTTCCTCTCTTAAAGTTCTTAAGTAGTGCAAGGCTTACTTTCATTTCCTATGAAACAGTATGACTTAAGTAGACATAATTGTGAGAGGGACAATGCATAAGGAATAACTGTTTTAAAGAAATCTCATAAAAGTTCTTTTTACCTTTCACATATGGATCTTGAGTGTCATTTATCC
Organism: Centrocercus urophasianus; assembly: GCF_019232065.1. NCBI lineage: Eukaryota > Metazoa > Chordata > Aves > Galliformes > Phasianidae > Centrocercus > Centrocercus urophasianus. The sequence goes on from NW_024884697.1 coordinate 16,698,628, forward strand.
TTAATCCAATGGCCAGATTTGTGAATCTGATCAGCCTTCTTTCCCTTCATGGATGGGATGTGACAATCAGTTGAGTTTGCAAACTGGTTATATAAATAGCCTTTCATAATATAGCCAACAGAAAGTACTATCTTCCTCAGACAGATAGACCTATATTGGGAAGATTTATTTGGCTCACATAAAAACTGAAGGACCAGAAAAAAAATTACCTCTGAATGCAATAATGATCTTGAGATCTTTACCCAGGTATTGCTCTCTGGTGACTGGGAGTGCCCAGTCAGTTAAAGGGAATCATGTCTGTGCTGTGATCCAGCTCTATATTGCAAACGCTCTACAATGTTTGTGCTGTGATTTAATTAAATTTTTGCAACATTTTGCAAAATCTAAATATGATATAATATCCCGTGACAAGAAAATTTGATATTAAACATTAAAGATTTCTCATTTGAAATACCTAAAGAATGTAGCCAGTTTTGAATTCTAAAAATTTTCTATAGTATATAAATATAAAAAATAAGAATCCATAGTAAATAAACAAGCTTAAACACTATTTCTAAGAATGGTGACAAAAAAAATATTAAACACAGTTATTATATTTGGACTGATTACAAAGTGGAAAGAGGACTAAAAATAGAATTGTTATAATTCTATATATACTCTAATTCATCCACTATAATAAAAATATTTCTAACACTTCAGATTTTAAATTTTAATCCAATTTAAGGGATCGACCTACTCCATTTATGCACAGATTCAATTTAACATCCTGCAGTGTGTTACTGTTACAGTGACCCACCTCTTCAACTTCACGGAATGCACAGCTCTCATTTCTGAGCACATGATCTCCAGTTTTTCAGGAAAACAGTAAGAATAAAACATTTATACATTTCATATCTTGCTTTTTATTTCTTACAGCTAACAGTGCTAGATCCTTTGAAGTGTTTCTTCAGAGTTTTGGTATCACTATTTAGGTTACTACTGGTAATATTTGACTTTTTGCTTTTTTTTTTACTGTGTTTTCTGTAGGTCAGAATTGCAAGCTGGAGTAGCAGTTCCTTATTTGAAAAAGCTGGAGGGTGGTGCTTGAAACCTTTATTTTAAATGAACACCACATTTAGCTACTTAGTGTTTAGCTTTGTTAAATTGTGTCATATCAGATTTAAAACAAGTACCAAAAAATGAAAAGTGAAATCCCCACTCTGCCAAACAACCAATATAAAATGTCAGTCACTATTAAAGCAACCTGTGAGTCTTGGTCACATCTGTCCTAATCACAGAACAATTTGATCTAGAGTCTTGTGAGAATGAAACTATCCTTCATCCAAGGATAGTACCAAATCCATAGGTACTTTCTGGGCTGTAAATAGCTGATGGATTAACTCCCTTGCACTTGAAAAATCCTACAGAAAGTTTCTCATGCAGCTTTCACAGTTACCCTCTTTGCTTTTCAAGAATACAAGAGACAGTCTCTCAATGTAACACTTTGATAAGATACAATGTGTTGAAGGGAAGTCTAATTAGATTTGACGTTTTAATTGAAGAATGATAAATGCCCTTCACCAATTTTTGTAGAAACCATTAACAGGTGACTACTTACATAATAGATTTAATCCATGAAAGCCTCAAGATAAACTCTGGAACACTTTTTTGACACAACTATGAGAATGCAATTTTTTTTTTCTGTTTTTTTTTATGGCAACACTTCATTCTGTTACAACAGACTTACATTTTTTGGCATTGGGTTCATTACTGAACAGAGAGATTAATAATGCAAATGCTATTAATAAGTATGTCTGTAAACACTTATAAACTTGGAAATCTGAGTTCTATCTAGTAGGTAATAAGAAAATGATAGAAGAAAATAAAAATAAAAAAAAATAAAAATAAAAGCTTTTTTCCAGCTGGAGGAGAACATCCACTCTATATTCATCTAATGTCAGTGCTGTAAATATTTATCTGCCAGTATCCAACTACATTGGTACTGAGCATATTCTGAGCTGGAATTAACTTATGTCTTACTGTTTCCACAGCCTTCCATATCTTCAAGTGTCTCTATGGAAATGATAAAATGCAAAAAATATTATTTTTTACTAGTAGGCCAATTAATTAAAGTAATTAAATACCAGAATGTCTTTGCTGTTAACCTGGACAAGGCTTAAATGTATAGATATATAGATCTAGTTACGAACAGTTAGGAATACCTGTTCTATTTGACCTAATTCTACTTGCATTAAATTCTTAACTTTATGAAATTCAGCAGAATGGAAGTAAATATTTCTATTTGTTAGGCATTGAAAACACAGATGCATTTGAGAAACAAACGAACAATCTGTACTTAACAAAATATTTTTCCAGTTCTGCTAATGGAAATAGCTGAATAACTAACAAAATAAATGTATTTCAATGAGACTTGACATGGCAATTATCCTATTCATCAGCAAAGGATGAGGTAAGAGGTATATATGGAGGATAAGAAGAGGGTTATATGGACAAACGTAGCTTTTAGAAATGTAGACTATTTGGGCATATTACAAAGTGTTAGACAAAATGTCTGCAGTAAATTTCGTTGCTACAATTGACATCCCTGTTTAATTAATCATAAATTATGGCAATGCTGAAAGTAGCTGACAATCCAGAAACAAACAAATGAAAAGCTACTCAGTTGAAATTAACATAGCTGTAGCACCTATATCAAATTTGACAAAAATGCTTTTTGCACACACTTTTTTCTTTTTCCTTTTCTTACATCCAGAAAAGCAGCAGTAGAAGCCAATAAACAAACTAGAAAATTCTAAAGAGTTTGTAGCTCTTCCTTAACAGCTCAGAATAAAAATTCTGTAGGAATTAAGTTCTTGGATGTAGTTTCATAAGAATAATAAGGAGGTTTTTTTTTTTTTTTTTTTTTTTTTTTTTAAAGCATCCCAGTGGGCCTGTGGACATCAAATTCTGGGACTCCAAATGATGAAAATCTACTTTTAGTCAATTCAAAATCTAGTGGTGACTGGACTTCACCAGGCAGTCTTCCAGGTCACAGTGAGTAAGTTGCTCCCTGCATTTTTCTAAGCAATCCAGGCTAAGCCAAGTTCAAACTACATCAAAACCACAGTGAATAGCATCATAATGCTCCCTCTAGGGAAAAAAAAAAAAAAAAAAAAAAAAAAAAAAAAAAAAAAAAAAAAAAAAGATACTGTATGATAGGTGTTGCTCACTTGTTATGCAACAGCTTACTACTATGTTATTGTCAAGGAAGACACTTCAATTCTATCTTTCTTCATCTGGGAAGAATCAACATTTTCCTACTTTGTCCTGCAATCTCCTTTCACAAAGCAACACTTATAGAAAGTAAAAAATCTAGAAATCAATAAACATGAAAGGCCTTTATGAAACATAGACTGGTGAACATTCTCGTCAGTTTGATTTATTCCAATTAGTTCTACAAATAGAGTGAAACACAATCTATATGATTTAAGCACATAGTTCAGGCACTCCCATGTCTAACTATTCAGTCTTTTTGGGGGGATTCAGATAGATTAAGGATTTAGATATTTCAGCTGGTTTTCTATCAGTCTGTAAGATATGATGAAACTTTAAGAAAGAGTATCTCTTTTAGCAGAATATTCTGACCAACAGATTGTTAAGATTTAAGAGCTCAGTGAAAGGCAAATGAAGAGTTATCTTAATGACAGTACAGCTAATAAGGTAGCTCTTTCTACAGTAGTTTCTGGGCTCTGTTTGTTTGAGATTTCTTCAGTTATTGGACAGATTTGTCAGGGATCTGAAAAGTCTCCAAGTCCCTGATTATGGAGGGACAAACAACTTTTTACCTGGTGTTAGGGAAAGGCCTCTATATAAGGCAGATCTAGAGCTTCAAGCATGCAGCCAACAAATGCAGCAATTTACCCAGCAGGATGCAAAGAAGACACATTTACCTCAGCTCAGATCAACACAGAAGCGTTTTTAAATATGGTAGTAATGTACCATGTACACATTCCCCAGCAGCAGATGGAGCAACTATCCAAGGCAGAGGGTCTGGAGATGAGAGAGAAAATCTGGAGCAATGAATAGTTATCCATGTCAGAAAAGAATTAAGTCAGAGAATGCTTAAGCAAATTTTGCCCTAACGGGACGCACCTGTCTGGCTCTGTGTGCTGGCTTGAGCAGGGAGGTTGTTCCAGATGACCTCAAAGGCCCCTCTCAAACTCAGTCATTCTGTGATTCTGTAATTAAAAGCTGACTGGATAAGAGAAGGAAAGAGGTAGAACGACCCCTGTAAGGTGATTACTTTCCACTCAGACCTGCCATTTCCTTTCTATAGGATTTAAGGATACTGAAAATCATCTCAGGTACACTTGGAGAAACGTGGTTTCAAATAAAAGTTGAAACTAGAAACTAAAATTCTCCCCATTCAGAATATTTCAAGAAGAGAAAAGTTTGAGAACAGAAATAATCTTTTTAATACAGTGGTCTAAATTGTAAGACAAAGCTGTAATGTTCAGACAATATAACAAAGCCTGATTTTCTCATTGCTGTCTACACCAGACGTTGTTGCAGCAGACAGATACAGTTCAACACCTACTAATGAAGGTACATTTGCTACAGAGGTAAATAATTTTCTTTTAAATAATTTTCGAAGATGATGTGGAGAGATTAATTTGACGTCAGGCTAGGCGGCTAGCTCCTTTCATTACGGCTTTGCAATTTATTCACTTCATAGTTTCACAAAGGTGATATACAGTATTTTCAAGGCCATTATGGGGTGAGATTTGATTCTGCATGTCTCCAAACCTCTTGGTTTTTTTGTCTTACAGTACATTATCTGAGGAATAATAGTAGCAGAATTAATGCTAATGGTGATAATATGTAAGATAAACCAGCTGAAACCAACCAAAGTGAAGAGTGGAGTGATGTATTTCAATACTTTTTTCTACATAAGGATATATAAGGAAGTCAAGTAGCCATCATTTATACTATGTGTTCCAAGCCTGTTATAAACAACACTCATTTTTACTGTTGTTACATTTAACTTATTTCATCATCCCACATCATATTTATATTATCATCTAATTCTATATTTGCTTTCTTAAAACAACTTTCAAAACATCTTTTTACTTCCCTGAGAATCTCTATTACAATGATCCTTAAGTTTCTTAGTCACAGTGATACCCCATGATGACAGATGATCTACAAAAACAAAGTTTGCGCCTGGCACCTCTGTATGAGATATCATATCATATCATTTTAAACAATTCTGTTTCACCCTGTCTCTCTTCTTCTCTCTCTCCTTCTCTCACTGTTTCCCTAGTGCACATGGGGCATGCTGGAGACTTCTGGAAATTGTAGTCTGACTCGGTCAGTGCATCTCAGAGAGCTGGAACTCACATGAGAACAGCTGAGACTGAGAGAAGCACAGGACCCAGGAAGTGCAGCTTCCAAACAGCTTGCCAGATGATGTCGTTATATGGAATACTGATAAAACCAAGACAAGTGGATGCATAATGTCCTAAACATCTTTATGGACTTTTCATACCAGACCAATCTAATAATGCATTTCAGGATCTGTTTCAGAAAAGAATCTTAAAACAAGAATAAAGGCATTGCTTCTGAGGCAGCAGTAGCCAACAATAAATAGTTGTGAGATTAAACTGATAGAAAATGACTTTTTACCTTTGATTTTATTTGATGCAGATGGTGTAATAGTTGCTTAAACACATCTCTAATTTTCACGAGTAACCACCATCTTGGTAAGCTTTAATAACTCTTCTGCGTGAAGTATGACAAATGTTCAGAAAAGTTATGTTTAGTTTCAGAAACTTGTTAATATAAAACTTACCTTCTTTAATGGTTTTTATACAAGTTTTCAAGTTACATTCTGCAGTGCTGTTCATACTGAAATACCTGGACTATTTTTAGAACAATCCCACTGAAGGTGCTTTGTCTGATTCTTCAAGTATGAAAAGCTTCAATTGTTATGAGTTCTGCCAGAAAAAAAACTGTCATTACTGTGTGCTTGTGAATTTTTAAATAATGTAGAAAGCAAAAATTTCAAGCAAGCACATAAAATTAATTCATCTAAATTAACTTTGCATTTTCTGATAGAATTAATATTTTTACTGCTGAGTTTTTCACATACTTCAGTGAATTTCACATAATAAACCTGGAACTCAAATGCATTTGATTAATCTTTACGAAAGAGAATATGAATCATTCTTATCACCAAATGATGAAAACAGTAATTGTAAATTTGATGTGATTATATTACAAAGAGATTATATAATAAATAAATTGTTCAGAATTCATATTCAGTCATAATGTTCAACTATTCCCAGTTGATATATTATTAACATTATCTAAGATCAACTTACAAGAAAATTGCCCAATTCCTTAATTAAGCAATTGAGATTGACATAAAAAATGAAGTTCAACTACATCATACTCATAAAAACAGAAAAATCCATTATGCAAACATTTTGTTTTGCATTTCAAAATCTTCATGAAGCAGAGTACACACATGATTATAAATTGTTTGATGGATTTGATGGTATTATTATTTCTTTAATTTGGTGCTTTCCATTTGATCTTAATGAGCGTCTTCGGATTCTAGGTAAAAATAACCATAGAATCATAGAATGGCTTGGGTTGGAAGTGACCATAAAGGATCATGAAGCTCTAACCCCCCTGCCACATGCAGGGCCACCAACCTCCCCATTTACTTGGCCAGGCTGCCCAGGGCCCCATCCAACCCGGCCTTGATCACCTCCAAAGACGGGGCATCCACAACCTCCCTGAGCAGCCTGTTCCAACACCTCACCACTCTCACAGTAAAGAACTCCCCCCCAATATCCAATCTAAATCTTTCCTCCTTCGACTTTAAACCATTTCCCTTTCTTCTGCTACTATCTACTCTTTCAAAGAGTTGACTCTGCTCCTGTTTATAGGTTCCTTTTAGGTACTGGAAATTCCAATAAATCTTTAATCCAAAAATATGTAACTTTATTATATTGACTATAGCTACTATGATGAAATATTTGCGGTGCTGACCCTTGAATAAAAACAGCATGCCAATGTGAGATAATATTTTTTTCATTCATATAACTTCATATTTTTAATTCTGATGTAGTGTTATTTTTTGAACTTGCATTTTCTTCACACATGAAAGGTCTGAGGAAAGATACATGAAAAAAAAATATGAATTGTCATAATCTTTTCTTCTTTTTTCTTCTTTGCTCGAAAGTGTTCTTATTTTTTTCTGTTCAAAAAAATAATTTACTGTTGTTTGACGAAAGTACTGCAAAACTGTAGAGTTTGCAAAACTGATACAGACTATGCAGTAAATCTGCTTTACTTTCTGTTAAGAAAATACCTGTAAAATACATACAGTGAGATCCTATTTCTGTTTTCCACTGTACATTCATTAAGAGAATACAAGACATATCTAAAAATTAGATAACGTAGCTATTAATATATTTAAAATAGATACATAGTTGTTCTATGTTCTTCCTTTCTTTGTGAATTATTTTCTATCCAAAGAGATTAATAAGATAAATATTTAGTTAATTCAAACTCATCAGAATTAATTAAATAACTGATATACGGCTCCTAACTAGTAAGCCTTGTATGTTTTTGGCCTTTACTTTTCTGAAGTAACAAATGCAAAAAGTATTTGAGGGTATTGCAACCTTCAATACAGAAGAAAAACCACTTAGATCTAGATTGATTTTCTGTGGGAAAATGTAACTGTGAAATAATAAAGAAAATAATACATAAAGCCTTGATTTACTTTTTTTCTACACTCTTCCCAGTGTATTTTTTATTACTACAGTGTAGGACAACATCCATTTTCTCTATCCTGCATAGAATATTCCTAAATCTTGTTAATCTCACAGAATCTGAGGTAATACCAGATATTCACTTGAAGTCTTCTCCATCTACTCCAACAGATTTCTAAAGATCTCCTGTCAGAATTGTAGGCCAATAAACTTAAATGGTTTTAACATTATTGCCATAGTCTACATTCCAGCAAAAAATCATCTGTTCAAGTGATTCCAATACAGACTTCTTGGGGACAGCAGAATGTGCAAAAGGAGTCCTGCCTTCTATGTTTCTGAATGTATTCCTCACTCGATACAATCTTATGGGTTACAATTTCCTTCTGGAATCAGTTCAAGGAATATACAAATCTGATAACTGTTGCATATCACATGTCTTTAGACCCTTTTTTTATTTTCTTTTTCTTTTTTTTTTTTTTTTTTTTCAGTATGAGATAATAGTGCTATTAATTCCATAATTATGATTTATTAAGGTCTGTCTTGACCTCTCTGATATACAGTTTAACAAAATAATGTTTGGACTGTGGTAATTAATGCATTCAGACACAAAGATAATTTCACATTAAATATGGAACAAAATTGGACTTTTACTCTACAGCAATATTACATATTTGTTGTAAATTCAGTTATGAATCCATTAACTTTTCCCTGTGTGGTGTTATCATCCACTGCTGAAGATTAACTACTGACACACTTATCAAAGGATGATAAATGAGCTGTCCTTTCACTTGTCTGATTATCTGACCTTTATTCAGTTAAAAGCACAAGGGGCTGACAGTGTTAAGTGCTTGCTAGCTGAGAATGAAATTGAACTCAGGAAATGAATGTTTGGTATTGCCTTCAGTAATACAATTTTCTTCAAATTATGTTTAAATTAAACAAAAGAAAATTTCATCTAAATGTCTATAGAAAATTTCTTTTTCCACCTGAGTTTATTTTTTAAAAGATAATTTTCTCATGAAGAATCCTTAATCATAGTATTTCTTTAGAAAGAGAACAATTTAATCGTTATCAGCTAAACTGAAGATAGTCAGACAAAAAACAGATAGGATTGTAGATTACTTTCAAATGTCTCATAAAAATGTGTTAAACTGTATCTGTTTTTATTGCCTTTCCATGACCTAGATGACTACAATTCTAGAAAATTTTATCTCAAAGTTCAAGTTTTGAGTAAATCCACCAATTATGTTTAAATTAAAATAAATGTTCAATAGTTATAATATGCTCTAGCAAAAATAGAGTGATTTAGGCATCTTCACTCACGTAAAGATTGGGTACAAATTTTAGATTTCATACTGCACAGTACATACTAGTAAATGCATAATCATATATTTTTTCTGACATTCAATATGAAATAAACTTTACTAAACTTCTTTTTTTACAAGATTCAGCACATACTCAGAGACCTCTGGAAGAATGAGACAATAGTTTTTCAAAAATATTTTAGGGAAAACAATTATTCTACACTGTTTATGATTAGTACATCTTTTAAGAGTAGATAAACACACCAATTTCCAAATAAAAAATACCTACTTTCCCATTAAATTCTCTCCATTAGTTCTTTATGTCTTCCAAAGCATTATATCTGTTTTCTGTTTGTTTCTCCACAAGAAAGACTGCATAGTAATTTCAGAGCAAGGTACTGAGAGAAAAAAAATCTTTTTAAATTATTTGTTCTTATCACAGTAAGATTCAAACTTGCCTAATCTAACTTCATTTTATACAAGAATTCAGGATAAAGCAACAAATATTTTTCATCTCTTTCTAAATGACAATCCACCTTTGTTGTCTCTATATGTACTTCTAAGTTTAACTTCATGGATCAATGAAGATTAGCTGGTATACCATATGGATAGAACAGACTGTCAGGAAACATAGAGTTCAACAAAAGGAAATACAAATACCTGCACCTTGGTAGGAATAATCCCTTGAACCAATAGATACCAGAAGCCAAGTGGCTGCAAAGCATCTTTGCAGAAAAAGACCTGGGTGTCGTAGTGGACACCAAGATGATCATGAGCAAGTAATGTGCCCTTGTCACAAAGGAGACCAAGAAACACTTTGGCTACATAGACTTGACAGCAGGTCAAGGGAGGTGATCTTTCCTATTGTTTAGACATCTTGAGTACTGTGTCTAGTTATTGGTCAATCAATACAAGAGTGATCAGGACATACTCAAAATGTTCTGATTCCAGAAGACCCATTGAGTTGTATAAAGCCTGGAGTATCTGTCAGGACTGGCTGACAGAACTACAACTTTTCAGCCTGGAAAAGAGAGGGCTTAAGGGAATGATACCAGTGTGTATAAATAAATAATGGGGGACAGCAGAGAAAATGGAGCCAAGGCTCTTCTCAGTGATAGTTAGTGAAAAGACAGAATGCAGTAGACACAAACTGAAATGCAGGATAGGATATTCTATTTAAACATGAACAGTTTTGTTTCTTTGGTTTATTTGCTGTAGCTGGTTTTTGTTGTTGTTGTTGTTCATTCCTTTTGATTTGGTTATGCTTTTAACTATGAAGGTAGCTGGACACGGGTAAAAGTTATCCAGAGAGACTGGAAGTATTTATACTTAGAGATCCAAGATCCAACTGGATATAGTTTTGGACAACTTCCTCTAACTACCCCAGTCAATTCAAGTACCTTTACGTCCTTTTTGTCAGGGCTGTACTCCATCATTTTGTCCTCCAGCTTGTACTGATAGTGAAGATTGCCATGACCCTGCTGCAAGACTTTGCACTTGGCTGTGTTGAACCTCATGATGTTCTCCTGGGCCCACTGCTCAAGCCTGTCTAGGTTTCTCTGAATGGCATCTCATCCCTCAGGTTGATGACAGGATCACACAGCTTGGCGTCATCTACAGTTCCATGATCTTCCCCTGAGGCTGACAGATCAGTAATTCCCTGGCTTTCCATCCTTCTTAAAATTAAGAATGTTTGGTCAATTCGATCATCTGAACTTAATCAAGATTTTTAAATTAATAAAGACATAAAATTAGCATATGGTAAGTTTCTTTATCATTCTGGTCAGTACTGGGCAAAATAATGTGTTTGCCCCCAGATAAAAAGCAACGGTACATACAGAAACTGAAGTACAATTTTATAATTAAAACTACAGAAGGAATTTAGAGAATTCATACATAAATGCCTGGTCTGGAGCTTGACCAGAATGAAGACTTTTACTCCAACCGAAATGTCCTTTGTATTTCTAAAGATTACATCTTCTCATGTATTTGATTTTACCAGACAGATGGTATCACTGATGCAGCAATATCCAGATAGTTATTATAATATTTGGTCAGCAGGGAGAGTTGTGCAAAGGGAACTCCCAAGACTGACCTTATCTGAACACTGTACCCACTACATAAAAATTAAAGTTATATTTTAAAAAGTTTGTATAATACTGTCATTATTCAAGTACAGTCTTTTCTGTACTTTTATTAGTATTCGTTAACGTATTTTAACCCTCTGCCTAGAAGGTTTGGCTAGGTAAAAGAACTCTATACAGGTGTTCAATCAAGATTAATTTAAAATGCTGTTGTGGAAACCAATAGAAACTATTCTTGCTGATCACAATGTTCAGTTAAAGTAGATCTTTGTCTTAAGATATTGTCTCTATTTGAGAGTAAGGAAAAACAATCTCTTTTAACTAGGATAAATAGCAACTTTTCTACAGTATTTCTTTCACATTTGCATGGGATTCTGGATACAACTTAGCACATTAGGCTGTTGATTACTGCTGATACAAGTGGTCTGCTGAAGATAATTAATGAAGACTTTTTTGATAAAGTGTGATCTCAAAGTTTGTCATTTAAGACTTACAAATCCTCTGGAGACACAGAAGAAAGATCTCAAACAAGACTGCACGTATAAAAGCAATGCCCAGCAGTAGTAATCTGGTGCAACAAGATAATAAGCCACTAACAGCCTATCTGATAGAGTAAAATGCATTCAATTCTGACACAAGCATGTACGAAGATAAGATATTTACATTAAAAATGGTAGACATTTTAGAAGTAACCAAAACCAAACTTTTTGTATTTTCAATGCATATTCTCATTAAGCATTTAAGATGCAATCCTGAATTACAATCAATGTGATTTTTTGTAAATATTAGAGAAAATTCAGAAAATAAAACTGCAAGAATAAAGAAGATTGCATCAATCATTAACACTCATGGAAAAGTTAGAAAGGAATGATATTGTTGATGGAAGGTCTAAGCCAACAAGGATAGTAAATATAAAATGGGAACTTTCTCAACAGTCTTTGAGCAATGGAGAAAATAAATGCTGTTCAGGATTTGTTTTAGTAGTATAGTGACTGATATAACAGACAGCAGCATTGAAGTATGACTTCTTAGTACTAATTCAAGAAGTACTAGATATTCTTTCCTTTTCTAAAAAGAGCTGTAAGAAAGCTATTAAGCCAAGAAAATAACAATTAACCAAATAAAGCGGGAACCAAACAAGCCAATATATTTCATTTACAGAATGTGATGAGAAAGGAATGCCAAAACTTGCGTTAGTTGATTCACTGTCTTATATATAAACAACAGAATATAGAATGACAGTGAGAAAAGTAGAAATATTTTCTAGTTTGTATAGTTGCTATACAAATACAATACTTGAGCATGTTTATAGAATTTACTACTGAAGTTTAATGTCTAAGGTCCACTAAAGCTTATCCATCTGATCAGACTACGTCACATCAGGCTAAGTCACATGAGAATGTAGGCAACATCAGAAATGATTACGTCATATTGCGAGTTGAAACAGATAAAACAGTATTTTAGAATCAGATCAATAGATGTTAAGATTCAACAGATTCTAGGCGGAATTTATTTTGCTTAATCAAAAACCCATTAACCTACTGCACAGTCATGAGGCTCAGGAGTGCTTCAGAACTTTTAATACAATTATATGCCTTGGTTTTGATCTCTGTTTTAGAATGAGATGAGAAACTTTTCCCCCTTAGTTGCTAGTGTTCTCATAGAAACATAGAACAAGGTTGGAAGGCACCTCTAAATATCATCTTACTCAACTATATCTGGAAGAAAAAAACATTCTTATATTGAGACAAAACTTTTCCCAGTGCAATTTACACCCACTGCATCTTGTCTGCTTTGCAGCTACCCTTATAGCATAGGAATACTGTGATATATGAACATTATGATGAGATTCCCTTGAGCCTTCCCCAGAGAGAAAAGAGCTAATTCCTTCATTATTTTTTCACAGTGCAGGTTCTCCAGCTCAAAATTGTATTGTATGTTATTAAATAGTATTATGCAGTCATTCTGTAATTGCCTTGCTAACATGTCTAGATGTTTTTCATAAGTGGATATGATTCTTCTCTGATTTTACTTGAAATTTATTTTTTTTTTCAGTAAAAATGATAAGTAGAAGATGATATGAACCTGCTTTTTATAAAACTTTTATAAGTAGACCTTAATATTTCTTACTTACTTGTTCAGCAATGAATGATCTGGGATGGAGGGCAAGAAGATCTGACTGCAGAGCAGGTTAAACTAGCTGGAAGCAGGAATGATAGGGACAAAAGGAGAAGGCAGTGGAGAGGAGAGGAGAGGAGAGGAGAGGAGAGGAGAGGAGGGGAGAGGAGGGGAGAGGAGGGGAGAGGAGGGGAGAGGAGGGGAGAGGAGATGATCATATGCAATAATATCTGCACTCCTATTAAAATTTACGCTGTTTAAGAGCAGATGGCAATATCAACACTTAGTGAGAAAATTTGTCTTTTAGAATTCATTTTGAATTCTGTCAGTAATCCTGAAGGGTAACATTCACACCATTGCTACTTTTGCAGCACATTAAGCTTTTATGAAAGTAAAAGTTAATTACATATGATGACTAAACTCCAGGGATCATAATTAGCTGAACTGAATGGCTGCGCATCAGTAATTAAATGTCATTCCACTTCATCGTCCTGAGCCCTAAACCCAGCCCTTAAAAATGTCATATGTATTGGAGTCTGCCTTATCCACGGGACCATTTCTTCAGAAAACACGAATGTGTAACACTATACAAAACGTATTAAGTGGATACAATAATTAAGTATTAGTTACAGCATTTATATGCTAAACAGATCAAACTTCCTTGGAAGTTTTCTGTGGGAAAAAGATTTCACCTTGGACAGACTTTTTTTCTATTACTTTAATGAAGTGCTTGGAGGAGTGTTTCATTTTTCTTTTTAATTTCTTGTGCATGAATGCATGACTTCTCTTTCCTCTTATTTCTTTTTTCTTTTTCTTTTGATTGTAGAATATATTTATAAAAAAAAAAAATCGCATCAATCTCAGGGTATGGTTTGATTTGACCAATCAGTATCAGAGGGAGGATTACGTTAAAGAAAGATCATTTATCTTGAGAAGAACAAAGCATGACACTCCAAACAGATAAGACATCCTTTATCTGCATTACTATACAAATCCTATGAGCTTCATACATGGACATGGAAGGTAAAACTGCTTCTCTGTAAAATGACCAGGCTGATAGTCCAGTTCTGTTATTTAAATAGCATGTTTCAATATCCTGTTCCCAAAAACTCTGGATAGCCAAAAAGTGTGGATTTAAAAACAAATGGATCTTATGGGGATATGAGTCTATATAACATTAATTTTTCACTTCTCTAAGGGCTATTTTAAAGAAATTTAAAGAGTATTTTAAGGAAGGCATCTGTAAATTAAATTAGGTGCTCTGAATATTCCTTTTGAGGTACCCCTATGGACAATCATGTAACATTTTAGGCACTTTATTGGACCTAGGTTCAAGACCTAAACTGATAACTCAGGGAGATTTTATTACTCGCTCAAATCAGAATGCAAACTGTAAATTTATTCTTATCTGTTTTCACCCTAAAGGCATTTAGTACATCTTGACTAAGCCCTTAAAAAGGAAGTCACTAAAAACTTTAAAATACCATTCTGTATGTTCAGTGCATGAAACATAAACTGTAATTGCTTTTATGTAGTACAATTTGTTTCTGCTTGGCTGGATTAAGCATCCTACTACCATATGTCACTATTTCTTCTCTTCCATTCACCACCTGAGACAATATTGGCCATTGCCAGTATCACAGCAAACCAAGTCCAGCAAGAACAGATGGTCAAATTGTAGAAAAGCCAAATTTGGAGGACTTGTTGAAGGAGGGTTTATTTCAGATCACTGAAATGTGTTGATATTCAAAAATCTCAAAAAATTCAGTGGGATTCTTAAACCACTGGAAATCCTGACAAACATATTTTATACAAAATGAAAATAGATACATTGTCTATGTTTCTGTCTAAATCATGCTGAAAAAGAGCACACAAAATTACGCTATGCTTGTGCTTGTAACTACTTCACTTCTTTATGAGATGATAAATCTCAATTACATTTTTTCAAGATAAATAGGACTCAGAAACTTTTAAAATTATTATTGCTTAGCAGGTCACCTTTTACCTTCTTCAATACCTGTCTTTAGTTTCTTGATGTAGTTTACACGCTAATTAATAAACAGACCTTAATATCAAATAACAAAGACTTACTGATAAGCAAAGTCACATTAATTTCTATTGCCACAGTATGAGTAATGAATATAGATAAGATGACTCACTATTAAGAAACTTGTTAAACCACACTAATATATTTTTTCTATATTTTTGTTAAACATTACAGCACATTTATGTATGATAACAAATACAATAAGCAAAATAAATATTCATAGCAATCTGGATAAATAATTGTGTACTTTCAAGATATGGAAAACAAAATTTTAAAAAGTAATGGCTTTGAGGAGGCTCCAGATTGACAGACTCCTCCTATTTTCCAATGAACTCAACTGAAATGGTTATTGAAGAAGGTGCCACAATAAGAATCTGACATAGACTGAGTTGTATGCTGCTTACAACTGAGTCTCAATTGTACCAATTGAAGAAATAAAAGTACAATTCCCTTTCTTGGTAGTAATGAAGTAGCTAAATCCAACAGGAGTTTTGCATACCTAGTTCCGAGGAAAAGAGATATTTAAGCATTTAGATTGTTTTCTTGTTGTCTTATAGACATTCTAAAAGTTTTCCTACTTATTACACTTGTCATATTTCTAAGATGTTGAAATTATACCCGAATTTAGGTACTGCACAGTTCTCAAATTAGAATTTATATGTTATTATTCATTTGGTATTTAATCTTAAATAAACTCTTGTCGCTGATGCAATACCATGATTTTTCTTTCAAAGTGTGTGCTTGCACTTTTGCTATTATCTCCTGTTTTTCTTCAGTAGTGTAGGTGTGGCTTCACGGTTATGGTCACATAACTAATGCTTCATCGTTCCAATGAAGTCACACTTAAGTTCTTTTTCGCTTTAGGAAAGCAAGAATCATTAAGCAACAACAGCAACAACCACAAATAAATACTGAAAGAGAAGAATGGAAGGATGGGAGGAACACATGCTTTTATAACTGCTTACTATAATGATTTATTAGTTATGATAATAATTTTAGTATTAAAAGCACTTTACAAGAAATGGCAAGATGAGCCTAGAATCCTGGTTTTGCTTGTCTTTAATGCGAGAAACCTATTATTTTCTCACAGTAGATCTGAATTCCGCTCCTGACTCCTTAAACCCAAAATAATTTCATAATTCTTGTTTTACAGTACTGTACATGTACATATCTAAGGCATATGAGAACTGTAAAGATTTTGAGAAGTATAAAATTTACCATTTACTCTGACTCAAAGCAATATATAGGCAGACATTTGACATTTGTGTCTGGAAGGGTGATTACTTTATCTGAAGTCTGGGCTTAAAACTGGTCTTTGAGCTGACATCAGCCCTCAGTTTAATGTTCATATAATACTTACATAGTTAAGATGAACTCACTCCAATTCTAATGTAGCCAATGCAAAATATATCAAAGGGAGGAGATTCAAACCCGAATACATTTTGTTTATGGCAAATGTAGTTACTAAATGCAAGTATGTTCTATCCCTCTCTCTCCCTCTCACTTTCTCTGTACCTCCTCTATTCCTCTCTCTTCCATCCTGCATTTCTTTCAGCCTCTTTCAGACTCTCTCCCACTCCACCACATCCCTACCTTTTAGAGTTTTAATTAGAGTATTCAGAGTTTTAACTAGTAAAAGGAGTTTTGCAGATGTTTACTATTGGTAAGATGTCTCCTAAGATGCTGAAGTTCTGGAAGATGAAAAAACTTGCTACAATAGCAGTAGGTGAGGAATGAGCTCATTATTTGAAAGTCAGAAACCCACTGTGATTAGAATTAAACATCTTATCCCAAAAATTTTCACAAACCCTAATGACTTCTTGCATCTATTTTCCTAGTATATTATATGAGAAGATCAAGATATCAAAGTCCGCCTTCCAATAAAATCAGAATACTGGGTTACAACATTCTCACTCAGATGGTGTCATTATCTTAGGTGCTGTAAGGTTTTTATACTGAAACTTGGAAGGATAATATTTTATCTTGAGAATGTGGAAACAGGGGAGGTAACAGAAAGAAATGCAGAATAAAAGAGAAATGTGTACCTTACACTTGTAAGTCAAAGAGAAATCTTTAACCTAGTTTTCTTTCCCTTATTACAGAAGTCTAATATTAAATATAAATTAAAATAGCTTAGGATGTTTCTTTCTGCAAAAAGAGGAAAAAAATGTAAATAATTGAATAATTACAATATTAAGTTTGAGAGATGGCCAGTATAATTGGTAATAACACATATTATTACAATCTCTGGTTTTCATCTATGCCACATCAGTAATGACATAAAGTGTTATATTTTGATAGCTATCCGATGGCCTTTGTGAAAAGTTTTAGTGGTTTTAATGCATTCCTAATGGACAAAAATGTACATTGCAAATGACATTAATTGGCATCCTTCTGTAGTAAAAATAAATAAACAAATAAATAAATAAAAATCAGAGATACCTATGTCTAAATGGTCTTGAAGATATATAAAAGGATATTTCCCCTCTAAAGGTGGACAGCCACAGTGAGGTTTGAAGTCTGCCAGCAGAACCTGGTAATTAGAGAAGTGTTGATTTTTTTGAGGTAGGCATTTTATAATCGTACCCCAGTTATGCTTCAAATTGAAGTTTTCTATATTTGTTGAAGTAATAACAATAATAATTATAACAATAATAATGTATACAAATGCTGTGGTAAATGTAGGAATATTCACATATAGGTAAAAATTCCTAGTCTACCAAATGCAGAAATTCTAGATGACTCTCAGAAGAGTACTGACAAAAGAAATCTCACTAGTAGTTTTTCAGCAGAGTCCATCTATTTATCTTTAGAAAAGAGGGAGACATTCCAACTGGTAAGCTTATTTCTATGAGCTTACACTGTCCCTATAGAACAGTTTCCCAAGCTTAGTTTTCCTCATGTCTTGATTGCATACCCTCAGCAAGTCATACAGTTCTCAGAAAGAGGAAACATCCTTCCCTTTAGAAGGTAAATTAATGTCAGTGGCATAAAGTTTTATCTAGTAGTCTGAAATTTTATCTGTGAAAATAATAAAAAGTTTATACATAGGTAAATATATTAGACTGTCATTTTCTCTGTCATTGGGTCTATTGCATATATACAGTCTTATTTGGACTTAATATTTCTGTTAACTGGTGAAATTGGAGTCTCATATATAATCTAGCAGTTGTTAGAGCTAAATCAGGCACATTTGACAGATGTTACATCTGATTAGACAGTTAAAAAGATTCCTCTGTGATGGCCATTAGAACCATGGTTATGAAAAAATTGCTGATCCGTAAAGAACTGTCTTTAGCAAGACACACTGGTTTTTTCTGCTGTTCTTTTCAGTTGACAAATATTGTCTTCTTTGTAGTGAATCGGTATTCAAATTACATCTAGCACTAACAAGTGAAAAAAATAAAAACATTATTGAACTACTGCTCTTCTACACTGTAATGGCTTTTCCTGTTAAAAGAAGTATTAAAATAGGTCCACAAAATAAATAAATAAATAAATAAATAAATAAATAAAACCCGAAAGCCTCTTAAAAAACCTTTAGAATTACTGTTCAAGCATTGTAAGATTTTAAGAGAAACCTAATGACAATTTTTTATATTTTTATTTTTTAAAGTGTGTACGCCTTAGGATGAAAGTCATGTTCATTTCAATTTTATATCAGGAAAGAAAGCCAGAGGATTTTATTTATTTTAGTTGCTCTGTTATTCCAGGTTGTCTAAATGCTTTCAGTTCAAAATAAGCTTTTGGCTTTCCGTATTATTCACCGTTTCCATAGCTTGCATAATCTCTTTATTAGAACAGGTGTTACAGAAGTGAATCTAAATCAGAGCTTATCTATGCTTATTTATAACTCCAAGATTCTTACTACATATATTTTATAACTTACAACAACACATGGCAGCAGACTTCTCATCACCTTTCTGAAAACTGTTCAGAAATAAGAGGGATCTCAGATCAATACCAAGCTGATAAAAGGCTACTGGTTTGGAAGAACTAGGAGGTTTCTCTCCCATCCTTCTTGGTCTATATTTTCTTCCAAATCTCAGTGGTTTTTGTAGTCCTTCAAAGCAGCCTGGAAAACAGTGCTTATATGGAGAAACCCTCAAAGTTCAATCACTCTGAAACATTTTGAATGTGTCAAGAGGCATCCTGGCCTTATCAAGATGAAACACCAGAATCGTCTTTTTTTTTTTTCCCACTTGTATTTCTTCTACTACCAAAATATATATATTCCTATGTTGATGTTTTTGTTTTTCTTTTAATTATTATCTTGTGAATACAGTGATAGAATACATTTTAAGAAGGTCATTTTTGTATGCCAAAACATTTATAAAAGTGATTTTGAATTGTGAAGTCCCATGCAATCTTATCTGAGGGATGACTGGGCATGCATTTGTCTAGAATACTTGTTATGAGTATATCAAGAGATATATTTTAAAAGCTATTACTTTCTTACTTTGAATGTTCAGGTGAAGACAACAGGTGCTTCTAACCAGGAATTTCCTCTTGAGTTCTTTTGCGTATTTAAACACATTTAAAACTTCATGATATCTACAGCTTTGAATTAGGGTGAAGGAGCAACTTGTGATCTGTCAATTCTCATTATATGAGTTACTTATCATTTAGTTGGAAATTATTTTGGATTTTTTAAATAGGAATACTCATAGGGAGAGGAAAGCATTCTGCTCATAAATTCTAGTATCTTGGACAACTAACAAGATCTTTTCAAAACACCTGTGCTTAATTGTCTGTGTTAATTTATTGGGATACTCTACAAAACAATATTCAAAATATGTCAGCTATTTGAACATGGTTTTGTGCTGAGTTATTATTTCCACCATAATGATATTGGAAGGTCATAAACTTTGGAATGGGGCTCTGCTAGGTTGGGTGCTTCAGAAATGGGGTTCAAACTTATTACCTCTGTTATGACTCCAACGTAAACTGAGGAATTTCAAAATTTGCTTTTTCATTGCTTACCATGCAATATGCATTTTCCACTTCCACTGTCAAAGGCTTATAAGTGAAATGGACTGAATCGTCAATTCTTTCTTATCAGCAATATTAAGGTCCATGTCTTAGAATTAGAAGAAGACTTACCTGGTGTTTGGAGAAATCTTCTCTATTTTTTATTTTTCAGGGATCTTGTAAAGCTAAAAACTGATACCATTTGGTAGTCTAAATAATTTCAGCAGATTGCATATCCTGGAAATAGACTGTTTATATTTATCCGTATATTTATCAAAGCACAAAGAAGCCACTAAAATGATCATGATCAGTTTTATTTTACATTTATCACTTTGGTGGAAGAATTTTAATTTTTGCCTTAGAATTTAATTCAGATTATTTGCTTCTAGAGAATTATTATAGAGAAAATCTCTTTAAACACTCAGCTTTAATTTATTGATTTTTTTTTTTCCTGTGGACGTATAGAGTAGTTCTTATTTTGTTACATAATCATTTCAGTCTAGTCCATAGTCTTTTTTTTTTTTTTTTTTTTTTTTTTTTGTTACAGTTTTAGTTCAGTTCTAATTGATTTTGAAAAAGAAAGAAAAGCAATTATGTTAAGCACACATTTTCTACCCCTTTTCCTGAAGTTATACTCATCCCTCCTCTGATCATCTAGGTTCTAATGTCACTGGTTTCAAACTGGTGCTGATTGGACATGGGTGGGGGTGTTATGGTGAGTTCTCAGCATATGGAGTTCTTCACCAAATGGAAAATGATAATTATATTTCTTTTTCCTCCTCCTTTGGAGATCCACTCTGGGTAAATGTACGTATTTGCTAAGGTTTAAAATCTTTGCTTTTTTTCTTTGGTCTGCAATTACATGTAATAACCACACTTTTATTTAGAGCTATCAAAACTATTTTTTGAAGTCTTTATTAGTCATAAAACAGGTTTTACCTTCCTACAGTTTTGCTGTGGTTGTAACTGATTGTTACTAAGTTGTTCATAGATGTCTGTTCTCCAGTACCACTCCTGTGTTTCATCTCTGATCATCTGAGCTCCCCCACTCTACCCTGTACACTGTATCTCCATCCTTAGACTGTTAAAGTTGAACCAGCCTTCTATTCCTTTACACTGTATTATCCAGATTTGTGACTCTCTCATTCTATGCAGAATAAATGCCTTTTGCTGCTATCTATGTAAAACTATCGTCATATCACACAAAAGACAAACACGGAGAAAACAAATCTACCTCAGATATACAGTCAATTAGAGAAATTGTAGTCACTGCTAAACCACTGCTAAACCACTGCTAAACCATAAAACAAAATTAGACAGGTCACAAAAAGTTAGGAAAAGGCAAGATCAACAGTCTCCAGATCCAGCAAATCCAGTACAAAACCTATGGCCTGTTACAAGAAATGATAATGGAATTGTAGAGCTGAAGAGAGATACTTTGACGTTTTCAGGAATTCTCTTGGTTCATTCACTGATTTCATTCACTCTGCAACCATATAGCCTTGCCAAGTTCCCACTGCTTATAACAATTTTGAATTTGCAAGCCCTCTGACTTGCTCTTTCCAAACTTTTCTTGACCCATCTGCACCTTCATATTGAGCTGAGAAGAAACACAAGAAAAATATATTCTCCTTTATTCCTTAACATTACTATTTTTAGAAGAGGCACTTCCAGAAAGCAGAATTTCATTCCAATTACATTTAGATGGAATGCTGTTCCAAAGCCATTTAAATCTATTCTTAACAATTCCGATATGAGGTACAGTATATAAATCACACTGTTATCAATGCAGTGGTAGAATGGAGCTTTTCTAGGACTTATGCCAATTATCAGTAATTCTGATCTGAGAACTGCTTGACATGCAAACTATCAAAGCAATAAATACACAAGTATGTTCCAACCCAAAGGAACTCCAATTTGAACTTGGTTTATGGTCTCACCATTTCAGGTGCACAGAAATAGGCCTTTGAATGAAGTTTTATGAAGTTAAAGACTGTTGAAAAGTATATTTAAGATCAGATAAAATATCACATTTTATAAACAAATGTAAATAAAATCAAATTCAGCCAGGAATCGCATGCTAAAAAATAATTTTTAAAGCAGTGATATAATATAGCCTGTTGTACTGGTTACACAAGAAAAGATTACGTGTATTCATACAAAGCAAGGGACATTTATTTACTGATTGACTGATTTGATTGACTTCATATTCTGACAGAACAGATAGCTATGGATGAGCTGTAGATACAATCATGGAAAATTCAGAGAGCATAAGCTCTGTGAAAAAAGCATACTTCTACATCCTGGAGATGATTCCCTACTGTGTGACATTTTTTTAGAAAAGACAGTTTTGGGTAACTAAGGTGAAATATGCAACATAGCCTGAGACAAGAGAATTGTACCTCATTCTCTCTTGAGTTTGCTCTATGCAGAATTGTAATTTCTCTTTAAAACTGTAAAAATTTAGGCCTTGCATCTGTCCTATTGAATAGATACCAGTTGTAAGTTTCAGATCAGTACCAGATCAGAGACCATGGAGTTAACCAGACTTTGACAGTCTGTGAAGATGGAGACAAAGCTTATGATGTAACACAAAAACATTTAAGTGATTGTTTTATGTATATTACAACATTATCTCTGAAAGAAATTTATTTTTTTTTCCTACAAGGAAAGTGTTATTCCAATCTTAGGTTTAATTAAAGGAATACATGCTAGCAACAAGAGTTTGCACAACATGACGCATTGCATTTGGCTATAAAAGGAAAATAATTTTTTTTAAAGTGGCATATGAATTTTGTTCCTAAAGTGAAATATTTCAACCAAGCCACTTCAAATATAGTCCTTACAGAACTGTAAAGACAGTTGTCTAAAAAATAAATGTTTTCAGAAGTGCCCAATTACATTTTCAATCAAAATTTCTTTAATTTCATCTTTCTGTGCATACCTTCCTCTAAGTCACTAAAGAAGTCTGATTAAGTCACATGCAAAGATCCATTCTGTCTTACATCATAGAATGGCTAACTTCAAATTAAGTAGCTTCACTGAACATAATCTCATTGAGCTGGGTGCTTCCTAGAAGGATAATTATAATTTCTTAGACATATTCAATGACACAGCAAGATCCATATCCTATTAAGAATAATTTTGAAAACTGTAGAAAGAAACCTAAAAATTTAGGGGAGTCCTAAAAGTGTTCTGGGATGAGATCAAGGAGAATGAGATCTTGGATAAAAAGCAGGAACTAAGAAAACCAAGAGATAAGAACGAATGTATTATCTGTAAGTCCCGGTGCTTTTCCTGCTCTTTTAGGGTATGGATTAATGATTTTGTACAAGAAGATACCCCTTGAATGCAACTTCCCATTGCAGAGTTATCTGTCCATAAGTTTATGTTGCAAAAGGTGAAGAAAGTGAAATCATTCAGTTTTTCAGTAGCAACTTGAGCCCAGCTTAATTTCAGAAGACACCCTGATAGCCATCCAGGTTTTATTGTACACTGTGCTGGAAACTCAGACAATCATGATGATAAACACTTGGCCTAGGTGAAGTAAAATATATGTTTTCGTATGATAATTAGAAGAGTTGGTGATAAATAAGGGTAAACTCATGTATCTTGGCATTATTCGCGTGACGTTAGGTGATCTGAGAAATAATGGATAAGTCCCTTGTATTTTGTCTAGACTTTGTAGACTTTTAAGGAATGCTGGCTTTTACCTGGGAATTTTAAATGTATATTGGCAGAAAATGAATGAAGAATATTGTCCTTGAGGCTTCATTTCATTCTAGTTGTCAGCTGTTCAGGAAACTGAGGAATATCACATGATCCATACGCCCAATAAATAAAAATAACTGCATCTTCCAGGCATAACTGCCTGTGGATGAGGTACAGACTAAGATTCATTTGCAGAAATTATTCAGTAAATAAATTCAAATAAGGGATGCATTTGAGAACATCATAATCTGCTCACTGACAACTGGCAAACAGAAACAGGCAAAATTTGTCAGATAAATGACATATTATGAATTATTCACTCAGTTTTGCAACACATTGATTATAGTATGTAATCAAATACTGTGCAACTCATTTAACCACAGGGACTGAGATCTGGAAAAGAAACATGATTTCACAGCACACTATTAAGATGGGGATGAGGATAATTTAGCAAAACAGCTGGCTCCACAGACTTAACCCTTCTGAACATTTGTCTCCCAGTCTGGCTCATTTGTTGTGTAAGTCATAGCAATGATCATCATAATGACTACTTTTCGTATTTTAGCTAGGCTGTTTTTATCTTTGGTAGTGTCCTGTACATTAGAGCTTATTTGAATTTTACGGGGCATTATTTAATATGTTAGAAGAATTCTTTTGCTGTTCTGGTGATTAATCTATTTGAGGCTAACGCTGATACATCACAGGATAAGTGTGCATTAGGCATGCCATTAATTCTTTCAATACTAATTCAATATCTGTAACATCATTCAGTCCACAAAAAGAGAACTAAAGCAGAAGAGTATAGTAAAGCAACATAGTAAGGTGAAAGAAGGAAACAGGGACGAGAAAACACAAAAAAGAACTCAATAAATTTATCCAATGAACACGATAGATTAGAAATACATACGCTTGTAGAATGACATGATTATTACCTCTGCCCCTGAATGACAATCAGAGTTACTCCAAGGCTAGAGGAGGGATTTGAATGGACCATCTGGCTGCTCGTAGCCACACAGTATGATGAATATCACGATGCAGTAGACACTTGGAGAAGGCTGTGCTGCTCTACAAATATTGCTTAAAACTTAAAGGAAATAGAATTAATTTTTTTGCCAGTATACAACCAGTTTACTCTACACTGAAGAAATAAGAGAATCCCTGACTTAGTGTCCCACATTTTGTAACTTTAAGATACAATATGAATTTAAAAAGCAAATAAAGGAGGCTTACCCTCATGCTCTGAGTTATAATAAAGCAAAGCCAATGATTATTCCGTGCTTTACCATTCGGAAACATTGCATGAAATGCAATATACAGTTCTTAATATGCAGATGCTTAAATGGTTACATACTGCATAGCCTTAAGTCACCAGTGATAAAACTCCTTGTGCCATTCAATGTGGAATCACAGAGCTTCTCATACTGTGAGAAGATAAACTTAAAAAAAAAAAAAAAGGATGTAAGGAAAAAAGTGAAACACCTGGCATCATATAAATGTACTGCAATGTTTTTACAATTTCAGTATTGCCATATGTCATGATCCTAGAAAGTTCAAGAAAATAGACAAAATGCTGGCTGTTAAATTAATGGCATGTGCTTGCACTGTCGGGACTGACAGCAGTTTATAAGGACCATTGTTGTTTTTTGTTTGTTTTTCAACAGAAATCATAGAATTATAGAATCATGGAATTTTGGAATGGTTTGAGTTGGGAGGGAATTTAAAGATAATATTGCTTGAAATGTGTTCCATGGGCAGACACTCTACACGAGAACAGCTTGTTGTATGGCAACGTAATTGTAATTATCATAATGTTAAGGGAAGCTCAAACTTTAAAAAATTCCCATTGAAATCAATAGAATCTGAAATGGGAGTACAGATGACAAAAATACTCAGTATAGAATGGATCTTCAGTTCAGCAAAGAGGCCTGTAACTATCGGTGTTCCTCAGGGGTCGGTTCTGGGTCCGGTCTTGTTCAACATCTTCATCAATGACCTTGATGAGGGGATAGTGGCCACCCTCAGCAAGTTTGCTGATGATACGAAGTTGGGAGGATTGGCTGACATGCCTGAAGGCCGTGCTGCCATTCAGCGAGACCTGGGCAGGCTGGAGAGCTGGGCCAAAAAAAAACGGATGAGGTTTTACAAAAGCAAGTGTAGAGTCTTACATCTGGGGAGGAATAATTGCATGCACCAGTACAGGTTGGGGGATGAGCTGCTGGAGGGGAGCTCTGCGGAGAGGGACCTGGGTGTCCTGGTGGACGACAGGTTGGCCATGAGCCAGCAGTGTGCCCTCGTGGCCAAGAGGGCCAATGGCATCCTGGGTGCATTAAAAAGAGCGTGGCCAGCAGGTCGAGGGAGGTGATCCTCCCCCTCTACTCTGCCCTGGTAAGGCCTCATCTGGAGTACTGCATCCAGTTCTGGGCTCCCCAGTACAAAAAAGACAGGGATCTCTTGGAAAGAGTCCAGCAGAGGGCCACAAAGATGGTGAAGGGCCTGGAGCATCTCTCCTATGAGGAAAGGCTGAGTGAACTGGGTCTGTTCAGCCTTGAGAAAAGAAGACTGAGAGGGGACCTGATCCAGGTCTATAAATATCGAAGGTGTGGGGGGCAGAATGGCCAGGCCAGACTCTTTTCAGTGGTGAGTGGAGACAGGACAAGGGGAAACGGCCGGAAACTGCAGCATAGGAAGTTCCGCACAAATGTGCACAAGAACTTCTTTACAGTGAGGTGACGGAGCACTGGAACAGGCTGCCCAGGGAGGTGGTGGAGTCTCCTTCTCTGGAGATGTTCAAGACCTGCCTGGATGCCTACCTGTGCAACCTGGTGTAGGGAACCTGCTTTGGCAGGGGGGTTGGACTCGATGATCTCTGGAGGTCCCTTCCAACCCCTACAATTCTGTGTGTGATTCTGTGTGAATACTGAGAGAAGAGATTAAAGCAGAAATTGAAGGTCTTTTCCAACCTTGGTGATTCTATAGTTCTGTGATTCTGTGATTCTGTGAAGGTCAACGGAGGTGAGGTTCACCCCTGTATTTCTATGTATTACAGTATTTCCATTTCTTTGTAACACAATACTAAGTTCTAAATTCAAAATTCAAATTTTTGGTATACAACTAATTGTAAAATCCCAAGTATAAAAGTAAGTGGGAATTCTTTTTTTTTTTTTTTTTTTTTTTTTTTTTTAATATATTTTCTGTGCAGACTTTTGCATACAATTATCAGAGATCAGAGGCCACAGATCAGAGATCTCAGTTATAACAACAATTTCTAGCAGTTGAAATTGTGAAAGTAATTTGTCCTCTGGAATTAGTTGCTGAGTGTTTCTTACATAAAATTTCTTTCTTAAATGAAAACTGATCTTAAAATTCCAAATTATTTTTAAAAAAACATGTTGTTTAACTAGATTCAGTTAAATAACAAGTATTTTTCATGGGGAATCAAGATATAAGAACCCTACTGAAACAGTCAGTGTTCTATTGTTTTATTATTTATCATACTAAATGTTGAAAAATACAATTTAAATACTGTTTAAATTAATGAAAGGGAAAAAAAAAAAAGCACTGGCAACCATTTATTATGTACTAACAATATGCAGAATATGATAACTTTATCTTTCCTAGATCAGAACTTGTTCCACTAAAATTTCTATTTTATGTAGGAGTTGTATTTTACCATTTACTACCAATTTATCTCTGCAATCTAATTTTGTAGCATCATTCATATGCTATTCAGCCAAACACTTGAATATTTGTATTTCTGAACTTGATTTTACTTGATAATGTTCTAACCGCGTTCTTAAAAGTATTTCAAAACTTTAAATGGGTGATACATTTTTACATTAAGTGGCAGCATATCATAAATATACAATTACTTCAGACCCCTATAGTTACACAAAACCTGGAAACTGTTACCCAGAAGGCTTAAGTGGACTATTTTAATGCAGTCTCAAATTTGTTTGATGATAATGAAGATGTTATTTGGCAAAAATAGCAACAGCAAATATATAGGCAGTTTGGGCATTTGTGTTGGACAATTTTCATTTGTTATCTTTAACTTTTTTAGTCTGAAACAAGAATTCTTGTTATTAATAAAATAAACACATTTATATTCAGTCTTTCTATCTTTAAATGCCAGTAAAAAATACTATTTAAGCTATTAAAAATACTTTTAAAGCTTGGAAGGCCATTTATTTGCTAGGTATTAGTGGATCAAATAAACCCTTAATCCCCAAAAGTTCTGTGTTACCCCAGGGACTTCCTTCCTGAAATATTTATGCTTAGGCAGCTTTCATTCAATGGATTCATGTAAAAAGGTTAAAAAAATAAAAAATAAAAACAGACATTGCCTAAATTTAAACATTAAAACCTATTTTTCAACATATTATAAATATTATATATTAAATACACATGTTGCTCCAAAACCATAGCAGATAGTGCTCTTTGGAGCTCAATAGCACCATTTGACAGAGCAAATTCTCAGCTAGAAAACACTATTTTTCAACACAGTCACCACAATTAGTTGTGCATTTTCACCTGCTGTGCACAAAAGTCTACATGCCACACACATAAACATCTGCACTTGCAGAGGTGACCCACTGTCACTGCCATCACTGTTGAAATTCAGCATGCACCACCTCACTGTTCTCGTATCCCTGTTGGCTCTCCATTAACATTCAGCTTGCATCAGTGAATGGCAATGGGTGCAGCTTCTTCCATGTGGAGGAATTCAATGACACACCTTTGCTTCATGCACTCTTTAAGATCAGATGTCATTTTATCAGACTGCCCCTCTGTTGTCAACTGTCACTTAGCAACAAAATGTAATGGAATATTGGCAGGAAGGTTCAGAATCTACTGTCATACCACCAACATCTGACTTATGTCATGGGCCAACATAATAAAATATGAGGCATTACTTTCAGAGCAGCCCTCATAATAATATTCCAATTATATTGGATATGTCCTGTGGACCAAGAAATTATCATTAACTGTATGCAGTGTAGCTAACTGCTTGAATTTATGCGATGGAAACAAAAGTTCATTTTGGCTCAGCTGTTCTATCTCAACACATAACATTTCTCTAAAATGTGTTGTAAATGGTGCTGTTGCATGTGATAATGATAACTCAGCAGACTGACACACTGTGCCCAATACACAGAATGAGTTACAGAATTCTTGAGGTTAGAAGGGACCTCTGAAAAACAAATTGCCCAGCCTCCTGCACAAAGTTTAGTGTTGCTGTTTATTTTATGGTGGCTCTTAAAAGAGTTTGTGCTGAAACTTCCAAATCTGAGAAACACATGTCTGAGGAAATTTCGAGGACTGTAAAATATAGATTTTTTTTTCATTTTGAGAACACATCTTCAAAATCTTCAAAATTTGCCAAGTTAAATGATGTATTCTTAGAGAATAAATGCCAAAAGATGTACAAATATTTTGAGTGGATTTTATTTGTTTGCCCTTTATTTTTTCCATATTGTTCCTGGTTGTGGTTTTCCTTTTAATTTGCAATGTAAAAATTGCAAAAATCATCATGAGAGCAAATGTTTATTTATGGGCAGTGAAACTTTGGATGGCTTTTTTTCTATGAATTGTACAGTGTGAACTGTGTTGATCTTGCTCAGCAGTTTTTCTTCCAGATTTGCAGTAAAGCAATGCTCCTCTCTGGCTGCCTGTTTTCATAAAATTTTTATAAATTTCATATCATTCAGACAATTTTGTAATTTTTTGTAGAGACATTCTAAGAAAACAAGTTACAAGGGATAGAAATATGCTTAATTTTATGTACACTCATACACTTACGCCCACAAAAGTGTTATTTCATCACACACCTAGAAAAAGGTCAGAAAAAGAAAGAAGGAAGGAAGGAAGGAAGGAAGGAAGGAAGGAAGGAAGGAAGGAACACCACCAACAAAATATAAGCATTCCTCAAACTATTTATCTAATTCCCTTATTTTCCACAGTATAATCTGTGGCTACTGTGTATCATGCAGGGCAAATACTTCCTGCAGGTATTCCATATCTGTCGACTGCAACTACACACTTTACTAAATAACTGCCTCCAATTCCAGAGAATCACAGGTTTTGGCTTTCTTTCTTTGCAATTATGACACTCACTACAGCCACTTACATGTGGGGTAAAGTTGAGATTCAACAAATTTGTAGCTACTGTATATGGGCAAACCCTGAAAGACCTTGAAGTCTTTTTAAAATTATAGAAGAATGAAATATATAGTAATAATGAAAAACAAAACCTATATGTACATGTTTGCAGACTGTTATCACGTCATTCTGCTGATAGGCCAAGACAAAAGTGTTACATCTGTATTAAAGAACTGAGAGATATTGGGAGAGCTATGTAGACACTTTACATATATGAGAAAGGGAAATCATTAGAGCAGACAAGATTATAAGCATTTCTGTTTCCAATAGAAAGTAAATTTAAATCAAGAATGAGGGTAAGTTTCACATATTAAAAGTACTATTATGTATATTAATATACTGTTATGTATTAAGATGTACTACTACATTAAGAGTAGTACAAAATTTGTGGGTAAAATTTTGCTTCTAACAACACACCAAAACATGTTAAGCGGGTTAGTTTTCTTTGTTGGTATGTTTCTTTGGTTATGTTCATTTATTTCTTAGTAGGCTTTATGATAACATTCATTTTTTATGGTCATGCATGCACAATACTGACACTTCAGAAACAGGCATAGATTTACAGAGAGAGAGAGAGAGTAGGAAAGCAACAACCTCCAATTTGTGGTGTGTTGCACCATTTTGTGCCATGTGAAATGGAAGAATGTGAGCAGTAGTATCTGCATGCATGTATATACATAGAATCAGAGATTTGATTTATATGTGCAAAGAGTTTTAGTCTTTAAATGGAAATGGGAATAAAACCTGTGCTAATAAGGAACAACAATTGAAGTATGCTTATGTTTCAGTATTATGACCCCATTTCCACTTGCTTATCATTTTTTCAAACTTGAAACATCTGAGCTTGAATTTTCTATGCTAGTTGTCTATTACAGGTTGATACTTCTTCGATATATAAAAAAAAAAAAAAAAAAGTGAATAAGTGTTGCTTTTCATTTCATGGTTAAGGAGAACTTTGTGTGTATAAGATAAAAGTATTGGTTTGTACTTACAAACTCTGAATAACAGTAATTATGTTAAAAAAAAGCCATGATGCCGAAGTAGAGTGACTGCAGTCAAAATGTTTCTGCTTCAGCATGAGCACTGCAATAGTACCCTGATTTGTTTCTGATCATTGTCATTGAAGTGAGTCATTTTTTAAAAAATATTTCAAAGATGAATGTTCTCTGTAGACCACAATACAGTCTACACTCTAGAATCTATTGCAAACTCTTACTAATTGCTTATTCTATTAGATATGCAGTGATGCATATAATTGATTCACCTTATTAAAGTTTTAGTTTAAATCATGCATGTTTTGGAAGCAAGTCTTCCATTAGATTCAGTAAGCATACTTTGATATGCATCATAAATTTGTTTCGGAGCACATAGACTGAATACTTTTCAGAATGATTTAAACTGAAAACTGCTCCCCAGGAACACACTTATGGTGCTCCAACTAAGAATCATCACTGGGACTGTAAAACAGGACTACAGTTGATTGAAAGTAAATGATGAAATGCATTTAGAGTGTCAGCTGCTCATCACAAACTTTTTCATTCTTCAGATGCAATTCTACTGCAACAGATTATTTGCAAACATTGCCAGTGTATTTTTAAATATTGATCAATTTTATGGATTAGATTAGAGATTCTTCCTTTAAGATCTCCTGGTTACACAGGTTTATATGGGGAAAAAAAAAAAAAAAAAAAAGAAGTATTATAGATTTTAATAAGGGCACAAGGTAAAATTATTGTGACAAATGAATCCGCAAAACTGATTTCCTTTACTTTGAGATCCTCAGAATGAAAACTTACTATTTTTTGTGCTGCTTTTCCTTGATAATATAATTAAAAGGAAACATGTTCTGAAATCTTTTTTGTCTTAATTTTTTAATGCATGTTTTATCAGACAAAACCAATGTAAGAAAGTTCACCATACCAGGAATTTGTGTACAGAAGAAATGCCATTCTATTCTATTTGCTTTAGAGAGAACACAAATGTGAGTCATGTGACCATGTATGCAATAAAAGCAGCTCTGCTTTCAGTGATAATATAGTCAGTGTTTTGAAAATAAAATATGATTTCACATGATTCACCTGTAAATATTACAACTCTTAGTGAATATAAGAATTAAATCTAAAATTTACAAAATAATACATCACATTATTTAACACTAACAAAAATACAAATAGTTTAAGTGATAAGAAATTTTTGAAAAGTATGATTTTATTCAGTTACAGTTCTCTTTTCTCTTTTTTCTTTTTTTTTCACCCAATCTCATTTTTTAATGGCTCAGTGTTTGAGGTTCTTACCATCTTTCTAAATTATTCTTTGTCCTTGTTTTGTATAAAATAATGATATAAGCTTTTTTATTTCCTTGCCAGTGCAATGTTCATACCTTCCCCACAGTGTTCCCTAATTTTGAAACATTTTTATATCTGTAGATTGTGACCTTAAAAGAGCCTTCAGCAATCCACTGTATTTATTACTTGAAAAGGAACAGTACAAAGCAAAGGAATTCCAAATGTTCTTTACTGTTACTCTCTCTAAACATTTTCTTACCCTCGAGATATATAACTGATAATTTTTTTAAGGAATATTGTCACAATCCCATTAAAACCAGTTCAACAATTAGTGCCATATTCTGGATTTTTTATCAATTCCTTGCTTATTGTTCATTTAGCCTGTAAGCTTTGTAAGGCATGGCTAACGTCACTTACAACTCATGCTGAAGTATCCACAGGACAGTATTTGCTGTAAAATCATAAAAAGGAAAAAAAGTAGTAGTGATCCCTGAAAAAATGGTGTAAAATGTTCAAGGAGAGAAAAGCAACTGAACCAACCCATTTCTAGGAAATATTGCTTTTCTTCTTACATACTGTGACATGCAGAAGCAGTTCATTATAGAGAAAAGAAAACTTCATCTAAAGCTATTCTGTGATCATTAGAAGTTGAAAGACTTTAATGTTGTTGGGTTGTTTTGTTTTTTTTTCCCCGCAGTGAAGGTATCAATATGTAATTTTATTATTTGCAAATTCTTCAGATTGTGATAGTATCATGTATTCCTGCACACTATTGCTGAGAATCCAACCTTGAACACTTTCTCCACTGTAAATTCACTGATGTTGCTTTTTTATATACTAAGTGTTTTGAGAGGAAATAATGCTTACTTTCCAAACTTATTTCTTTTTTTCTTTTTTTTCTTTTTTCTTTTTCTTTTTCTTTTTTCTTTTTTCCTTTTTCTTTTTTTCTTTTTTTCCTTCTTTTTTCTTCTTTCTTCTTTTTTCGTTTTCCCATAAATATTATAAATAACCATCACATTCCTAATTTGTCTGTGCAGAATATTACAGTAAGGTGATGATTGCTTGGGATCATTTTGTCATTCTTACACATTGCAAAATGCCATGAGTGACAGAATCATGGAATCATAGGAGTTGGAAGGGACCTCTAAAGATCATTGAATCTAACCCCTCTGCTAAAGCAAGTTAAGTGGAGTACGTTACACAGAAAAGTGTCCAGCAAGGTTTTCAGAGTATGCAGAGATACTTTTGAATATCTCCAGAGGAGATTTCATAGCCTCTCTGGGCAGCCTGTTCTAGAGCCCTGCCATCTTCAAAGCAAAGAAGTTCTTCCTCAGGTTCATATGAAACTTTCTGCGTTATAGTTTGTGCCAGGGCCCCCTGCTCTATTGCTGGGCACCACTTTTGTATGCTTTCACACAGTCCTTTTAAGATAAAAGTAATAAAGGTACTGACATGTTCTGTAGATATTTAGATATTTAGATATCTTTAGATATTGTCTAGAATGGCTATAATTTATAAACCTGAGATGACAGTGAGGACATAAGAAGATTCCTGGAAACATAAAATAATGCAGTTACATTTATAAAATCAGAAATATTTCAGCAATGTTTTCAAAGTGATATCTTAATTTCTTCATAACTGTTGTAAGAAATGTGCAAAGTCAAAGATTTCATATTAGGCCAAGATCTTAGCGATAGCAGCAAAGTCCATTCATTATTGCAATAATGGGCTCATGCTGCCTATTGGTAAGGGAGAAATTACACAGCGATCAGTGAAATTCATTCTGTTATATACCCTGTTATAAACTAGATGCAGGTAATGCTCTCCTGCCACTCATTCACTGGTTGAGCATCTCAGGCTCACAGTCTTACCCAACACTGTTGCTATGATACATTTCCATAGAAGGTCCATTACCAACCTGTTACTTTTAGGTATGTTTTGTAACTTTCTATGGAGATAGGAGGGCAATGTTTCCAAGGGTAAGCAGGTTTGTTCTGTTCCATACTAGGCTCTCCCCACCCTACATTTTTACCTTATCTTGAGCCTGTACCGATTCTATCCACCTCATGGGATGGATGATTCATGGAGATATTTGTTTCTCAATGAAAATCTTGCTAAGAGATAAGTAAGGTAAATTGTACATAAATAAAGTTAGGTTACAGTTATCTAGCTCAAAAAGACATTGAGAGGCTATTGAAAGGCTAGTAGTAATTACTGAAGAATGATGTAAAACTTTAGTAGGAGATATTATCTCTTTTTTTTTTTTTTTAATATGTTGAAACATTATTTTCGTGTAAAATAAAATCCCACCGTCTTTTTTTCTCACTGTTCTATGCATCTTCCATACATCTCCAAGTTTATATTCAAGAATCTTCTCCATGATTTTTTTTTTGCAAGATTCAGAGCAGGTGTGGACAAAAAGGAAATTTTTCTCTTCTTTCTGACATTTCTTTCCGATAAGGCAACAAAAAAACTAACCTCCATCATACCAGCACAATGTTAAATCTTCATGGTGTTTTTTTTGTTGTTGTTGTTGCTGTAGTTTCTGTTGCTGTTTTATTATATTGCATTATATTTATATTACAGTTCTTCTGATGATTCTTCTAAGGCTAGAAAAGATCTAATTAGAAGAGATCTATAATATCATTTCAACTGTAGAGGTATGTTATAATGAAGGACACCTTCTTTTCTCCTGTGCATGAAGCTCTACATGAATCATCTTCCACTTTGAGCTTTTTTTTCTAGTATGGTACCATTATTTTGATCATGAAGGATCACTTTGCTCCATTAAAATGCACAAGAAAATTTTACTTTGACCCTGATCTCCTTCACAGTTACAAGAAATCTTCTCTTGTAACTTTTTACTTCACAGCTTTATTCTTGAGTCTTGGTGTTCAAGCCCTTTTTTCTCATATGATAAAGAATTTCCATATATATAAAATTACATGTCTCTGAAAGTGTGCCTGTTTTCTTTAATTGCCAGATCTATGCAGATTAATAAGGTTTCTTATCATGTGCTAACATGACATACAAGAACTGTTGAGAAAATTTATTCTATATCCTTACATTTTTAAACACAAATCTAGTTAAAACAGACTGTGGTAATTACCTCAGCAGAAGCTGCTCAGGTTATACTAGGTAACAAGCATGCAGTTCATATCCAACTAACAATATCAATTTATCCTTTACCAGCTGTAATCAAATAAATATACTAACAAAAAACACTTGTTCTTATCATCTCTGAAGTTCAACAATACTCAGTTTTATTTGTTGTTTTCTGGCAAATGTTCCTGCAGAATTTACCCTTTTCATGTCTAGCCAGCATTAAGAGCTATGTTTTTATATACAATACTTCATTTCCCCAATAACAGATAATTGGTCTGAAAATAAAATTATTTTGGGAGTTACATTTCATTGCTTTAATTTTGCTTAAAATAATGTTTGCTTTGTTGGAGGTTTGAACATCCTGATTTTTTTTCTGCTGAATGTAGCAGTGATTCTCTTAGTCTGTGCATGTGTATGCAATTTTTTTTTTTTTTTTTTTTCTGAGCTGAAAGCACTACTGTATTTTTTTAGACACTACACTAAATATGAATTATTTCAATACATTCGGATTTGACTCTGCTACCTTTGATTTCTGTTTCTCTTGGAAAACAGGAAGCTTTGAACTATGGCTCTGTTGTGGTGATAGAGCACTGGCAGAGCTGACAAGTACTTTATACATCAACATGCTATGAGGACAACCTTTTGAAAAGGTAGATCTAAGATCACCATCAAACATCAATCTTTGTTTTAATATTTAGTCCCCTTCTGAATGTGAACTGGCTTAAAAGAGATTTATATTAGCTATGTACAGTGACTCAACCAGAGCAGCACCTTTTACTTGGATCTTTGTCACTTGAGGCAGACAATTATTCATTGTGTTAGAAAACCTACTTCTGCAGCTGAGATACAGATAACATATCTTAAATTTCTTACTTGAGGTACATGAGAGGTGAAAACCTGGATCTTCTATATCAAGGCAAATTTTTACATCAAAATGTATTCTCTCCACTTTAGTTAAGGAATATATACTGGTTATAGTAATACACTATCCAAAATAGATTTTGAAACATCTGATAGTTATCAGGTTGTTTTATTTCCAGTGACTATAAAAAAATACAAGTGACTAACTCCAATTTACAAGAATTTGTTGAGTGACCAGTGTAAAGCTTCTTTACCAGGACATTAAAGGCAAGTGACTTTAAATATATATATATAAAAATATATATATACATAGATATGGCGAGATTTCTATTTTTCTTTCAAAGAAATGAACTTCACACTGTGGAATACAGCCATTGGAAAAGTATTTGATTTAGTTTTTAATATGTGTATTTAAAGAGAGAGTTAAATCATACATTAGCAACACTTTTCATTAAAAGGCTATTGTGGTGTGAAATGAGGAACTGGGGTGATTTTGGTCTCTCAAATGGAAGATTTCTCTCTCAAAATTTTCAGGCTCCTTTTATGCCCGCTTATCTGAATTTCAGCCTTCCAC
Source organism: Centrocercus urophasianus (assembly GCF_019232065.1). Classification (NCBI taxonomy): domain Eukaryota; kingdom Metazoa; phylum Chordata; class Aves; order Galliformes; family Phasianidae; genus Centrocercus; species Centrocercus urophasianus. Next base: position 16,735,613 of record NW_024884697.1, read on the forward strand.
AGTTCTTTCAATTGAATGTTAACTACTATATCCCTATTATCACAGGTTATTTCAATCCTAATTTCGCAGTGATATTTCTTTTTGTATATTTATACCTAAAGATTTGCTTTACAGTTGAAAAATATGTTTTGATGTTTGAATATAATGTTGGAAAAAGGTCTATAGATTCAAGAGTGCAGTCTAAATAGAAAAATACCCTTCAATAGTAATCATAAGGTGAAGTGAGTGAGGTTAAAGTCATCAAAGGAGTTTCAAAAAATATATTCAAAGTACACAATTCTGATTCACTTGTAACAGTGAAAAGTTTATAGATCTGATTTGCATAAAATTGATAAATGTGAAAAGCAACTTTGGAACTGAAATTTGTGGTAGAGTGGAACATAATGGTCAGTTTTGTCAGTGTACCCCTTCTGTACAATTGAATCTAGTGATTATGCCCATTGGAAAGACAAATTTTAAAATAAGTGCTCATTCCTCCAAACTTTTATATATTTTCTAAAATTATCATACACATTATCCACACAGACCATGGAAGTAAAAGTAGAATGTAGTGAAAGTAGTGATAATTTATTTTAAAACTTACCAGCTTTACTTGGAAAAAATGTTCCTAAATTTTTTCTGTTGAACAATTTCACTGTCGTCTGAGTATTATATTCTTGTATTGTACGTTACCAAAAACTCTTCAGAAGTTGTGAATGGCAGTACCTCACATTAAAATTCAGTGTAAAATTTTCAGGACCCTGTAGAAGAACTTGGAGATTTCGCTCACCCAAAATTCATGTGTGCCTCACTCCATTAGTTTCTCTAATATAGAAGTTATCCACCTGGTATAAACTACTATTCCTGCCATAACTGTTAGATCACTGGCATGTGGCTCTGCCGGATGGTAGCATGACCCCTGTACTCATTAATGGGCTTTTGCAGATGATTTAGTGAGCAGTTTCATTGCAAATCTAAAAATTTTACAGAAGGTAACGTTTATGTTACATTCTGTGTATAACCTTTGTAGCCCTCTGACAGCTCCTCCAACCTGGAGTGATGAACAAGTTTTCATATTTTCAGATGAATGACTACACCCTTCCAGGAGAATAACACCAGCTTACGTAGACTTTTAATTAAGTTCCTCACTAGGCGTCAGAGAATATATTAGAAAGAAAGGCCATTAAGTGTGTGGGTGAGGAGTGGGCCTCATAACATAAAAAAAGAAGAAAAACTACATTGCTTTTTTTATTTGCACAGCAGTCAAATTCTGATCACAAAATGTAGCAGTCCTGTGAAAGATCTTCTTTCTCTTTATAATGTTAACAAGCATCTCATCAACACGAAATGATTCTTCCCAATACGTTGTTGCAGATTTGCTCATATTTTTCCAGTCTTCCTCTTTTAGTATAAAACAATATTTTGAATTCTATCTCTTCCATGACAGCATCTCAGGCTCCTAAGTCACTGTGATTCATGCTCTAGTATTATCCTCCCTACTTTTATATTTGAATTGCTGGTATTGCTGAAGCATTGTAAAGCATAACTAAAATATGTGCTACCACTCAAATGGAAATTTTGGGACAAATATAAAATTTATTGAATTAATTTCTTAGCATTATGAGTGAAGAAATCATTTGTAGGTCATAAATTGCCCCTCTTGGCCCTAAACTCTATGAAAATATAAGTGACACAGAATTTCATCTAAATATTAACTTTCCACGTGAAAGTTAGAATGACTCTGTTAACATGCACACAGACTACAGATAAGATTTTCAAAATAACTTATCATTTGCTTCAGTAATTCAGAATTAATTCAGTAATTGTGTAACTAATTACCTTCACATTGGGAATCTACAAATTCAAGAAAGCTCCTATGCTGTTTTATTTCTATTGTTATAATCCTACTTGGTATTTTCTGACAAAAACATGGGGAAATTGACAGTGCTGTTAACTGCTGGGGCTTCTGCAGCACTCATAGTTCTGAGACTTGGAGAACTATGTTGCATCTGCCCCTCCTTCTTTTCCATCACTGAGCAGATAATTCTTCCTGTGCTTTTGTGTATCTTGTTGTTATTGTGATATTTTTGTTTGTTTGTTTTAAATGTTTAGAAAAAATAGTTTTCATTGGGATGCTCTATGTAGAAACGCTCTGTTTTTTCTTTTGAGAGAAAGAATTATGATAGAGATAGAGAAAAATATATGGAAACATATATGGAAACAAAAATATATGAAAAATATATGGAAACAGATTCTTTCCTTGTTTTTAGCAAACACATTTTGTAGAAATCAACTCTGCTAGAAAGAATATCATAGAAAAAAGCATTTGAGCATCCAATTCTTTAAATTATTTTTGTTAATTTCTTTATAATTTTCACAAAGTTCAGAACTTAAAAGCATTAATTTCACTTTCCTTTCTCTTAGTATTCATTCATCTAATATATCTGATGTTTTTTTTCTGCTGTGTCACAGATTTTGAACAGTCTTTCTAATTTATTTTTTTTTTTTAATGCTTCTTGTAAACTTTTTCTGCTCACTCTTTTCCTGATACTCTCCACCTACATATTCTTCCAAAATAGAAATCTGCAACACTAAACAGACTGTGCAAGCAGGAGGTCATGTCAGGGCCTTGAGTGGACCAGGAGGCTTTGTTGTGGGACCCGTTATTGGAGATTTTTGTATTCTTTGCTTGGGATCTATGTTGAAGGTCAGGCCCTTATCCCAGCCCCACCGCATGTGACTCTGACTGACACTGCAGTTCCTGTACGTGACCTGGCCTCACTGACCCCATCTGGCCCAATCTCAGACTTTCATTGTCATTATGATCATGGATGGCAATCCACTGATCCTCTTGCAGGGTACCTTGGGACAATGTCCTGTGTTAGAGGAGTCACTACTCAAACTGCCTTATCACTTCTGCCTGTTATCCTTGCTTCTCTCTGACATAATATGCCCTGTGACACCACATTATGAAATGCAATGACAAGATAATACTTTATACATAATACTCTAAAAAGTTCTCTAAATACAGTTAGTCAGTGTTTCTGAAATTTAGAAGGTGGCTGCAGATAAGGTTTAATCTTTACTAAAGGGAATTCATGATATGGCCTAATCCTTGAAGTATAAACTTCACAGACGCACAGTGTGGTACTTTCTTAGTAGCAGTGACTTCTGTTATTTCTTTCTAAAGTAGTTTTGTCTGGGGAAAAATATATCCATACTTTTTTTTCAGTATAATTTTGGACAGCTAATCTTTTCTACTTTTTCAGCTGGATGTTTACTCAACCAGCTGTGCGTTGAACTTGCTTGGGAGTCGGGGAAAAGGAACCCTAAACTACATTAGAGATGAAGCACTGTGGATGTTAACGTGAAACATTGCTAGACTTGAAACCAGGAAGTAACTGTGTGAGATGGTGCAGAGAAAGGTCTTCTAACACCTGACAACTGGAAACAGTTGTGCCCTCAGACACTGGTGCTGTTAAGTATGTAAAGTTGTTGCTTTGTTGCACTCTCTCAGTGCCTTAAAAAGATTTCAGATGAAAACGGTATCAAATGCAAAATCACCAGGTCCAAAAGTGATATTTATCTGCTATAACTGTTAAATCATTAGCATGTGGAACATTTATTATTAAATGAACATATCGTATTGTGATTCAAAGTAGTAATATATATCTGTTTAGTAACCCATTATACAGAGATTATATGCAAGTTACAGAAACTTTCCTTGAGGCAGCAGTTGCAAGAATGAAAGACAGTATTTAGGCTCTGGGATCAGAAGTGGATAAATTGAGCAAAGACACAAAAGCAGGTGAAAGATTTTTAGGAACTGCTTAGAAAGTAGCTGCTTCAGGCTTAGACCCTCTTGTATATTTAATATGTAAAATTACCACTACGATACTGGATACGAAACTACGATAGTGGAAATACTTTCTCTCTCTCTCTTTTTTTTTTTCCTTCTCTATAGGTCATTATACAATAGAATAAAAGCATAACCAATTCTGCAGTTTTGAGGAAAATAACTTTCTTCACCGATGTTCTCATTTTTTCATTCCTATTCCTCTTGAGTGTGGTCTAAAAGACATACAGTCTACAGTCTAACAGTCTGTTACAATCTAACAACCATATTTTTTTTATTAAGTGTTAACCAATAAGATTTGCCATTATAGATGGACAGTTATAAATATATATATATATAAAAGATCCTATTCATGCTGATACAATTAAAACAAATGAACCTAATGCTGTTTGGCAATATTCAGTGATCAAGGGGAAAAAAAAAGAAATGCTAACAGTTTAAGCTGGATCTCCACTAGGGGCTTGGCTAATATAAGTATCATCAAAAGCTTATGTACTTCAGATTGAATTTTTTAGTAAATTAATTGAAGTGCTACGTGATTAGCTTTCTCTCCCTTCCTTCTGCTCAAAAGGCCTGGCAGGACTCTATTGTTGCACAGGATGAGCAAAAACATTGATGGACCTCAGCTTTAGGGAACGAAGACTGTGCTCTATCAGACAGCATTGGTAAGGCATGGTGAGCCTCTTGGACCCTAGGGGTTACTTTAGGGTAACCGTGGCTGAAGCAAATTTAGTGACTTAAAACTTCCTTAAGTAAGATAAACTTTTCTTCCTGTAAGATATGTGATAAAGAGAAGGGATATAGAACATGTTCTTCAAGTAGAATCCATTAATGGAGATCAAGATGTAAATTCTGTTGGGCCACCAAATGTTTTGAAATCTGAGCTCAATGAGAAACTCACACCCATGTAAGGAGCTGTAGCAGATATCTGTCATATGTCTGGAGTTGTTTCAAACCCTTGCAAGATAAAACCGTCAGTGACAACAAACGGAAGGCTGAAGACTTGCTTTGGAGGAGGTAGACCTGTGTAGATAGGACAGCCTTGCTCTGTTCAAAACTGCCCTGTTTTGTTGCAGAAGTTTTCACTGCAAACTTGAATATTGCAAACGCTTTTGTTTGATGAATATATGATGGTGAGCAGCAGGCATAGAAGGATATTCTTTTAAGATAATTGTGGTATGAAGATGCTCATTAAAATTGATGCTTGTGTTTGGACATTGAGTATCATTTTACATTAATCTAACCACGGTTGATTGGTGAATCACATTTACTGAACTTATTTTCAACATAATAAAAATATTAAATTTAATATTTATTTAAAATTCTATATTTTAATTAATATTAATATTAATATTAATAAAACAGAATTTTAATCAAATAATACTAGACATAGAAATGCAGATAAAAGCACTAGGTCTGCTGCTGGTGTTTCTGCAGTGAGTTCAATAGTTAAACATATTAAACTCCCTGTTGATTCTTTATATACCAGGAGTTTTATAGCCTGTAGATATGTGACTTTGTAAAATCTGGCAAACTAATTGATTTGGATTTACTGTTCAAACCTGGTTGCTATACATTTAAATTAAAAAAATAAAAATAAAAAAATTGCCAACTGTCCTTTTTCCCCCCAGGAAATTTCCATGATTAAAGGAATGCTTTTCTGTGGAGAATGGGAACAAGTGATATCTTAGTTCACATCTCTCACTCAACATAATCAAAACATAGCTAGGTATAAGCCCATTTCCTTCCCAGACACTACTGACTCAGAAGGGCACTATTTAAGAAAACATTGAAAAAAAAATTACCAAAGGATGGGGTCCTTAAACTGTAGAAATTGCTTTGTCCAATTTTTTTTATGTAATAGCTAAAAATTACAATGTTCAGTACCTTCCTCAGCCCAAAGAGCCTCAAATGAACAACTCTCAGTACCTGATATATTTTCTAATCTGCAAAGCTATTAGCTATCAAGTTGCCTGAAGAAAGGATGATGTTTTTTATATATCTTAGTAAAATATTGTGCAGTGAGAAATTCAAAACTCATGGATCTAGAGCGTTCTGGATTCTGTAAAGTGATGAGTCAAAATTCTTGTGGATGTGAGCTGTTTAAGAAAAACATTATTTTCTACATGCTTTTTATTTTGTTTCCACTGCTATTTAGCAGAAAATTCACAAGCTATTTAGGCATATTTGTCAATATATTGGATTCTCATGAGATATTACTATAGCTTAGAACTAAGTTACTCACTCTTCACAAAAACATCTTCATAAATCAATCAAGCAAACGAACACCTAAATGAAAATATAATATGCCACATCAATCAAGTTAATTAAATTAAAAATAAACTTCTACTAATCAAGTAGAAGTATAGTAGTGGATGTGTGCTGCAAAGTTTTGGTGGCAAGGGGCTGCAGGAGTGGCCTCTGTGAGCAGAGTATCAGAAAAAAAAAAAATTAAATCAGCAAAATATTGTGTTTGGTGAATGGCAGATTATGGGAGATGAATATATGAATAAGTGTAGTACTGAAAAAAGAAATTTAAAGCAGTTCTCTAAAATGGAGGAAGCCCCATTATATAAATGAATTACTTGGCATGAAAACAATACCGAAGAGGGGAAATTGTTCATCTAATCAGGAATGAGAAACAATATAGAAATATACACAGGCAAGCCACTGAATGCCTCTTGAAATATTAATTGTATGCCATTCATTTATTCTGACAGTTGGAAAAACTGTGTAATTCTTACTTTGCTACAGGTGTTTATTTCTGAGATGCAGTAGGAACAAACTAGAAAACCGTGTTGGTTCTAGGAATAATGAGACAAAGAATACCAATGTAAAGTCTTCTGCCTGTAGTAAAACCTAGAGGCATTTAATTTGAAATGCTGATTTCCTTTTTCCCCTAACTTTGCAACCTGTGATGCCAACTTGCAAAGCTGTACAGTGTGACTTGCATCATTCTTAATGAAGATTAACATCATTTCAGGAAATCTTAAGTCTATTATTAACAAAAATCTGCAAGGCCAAGTAGAACTTGCCTATTTGGCTGCATGATAACTGCCTCCACTTGATTAATGTGTGTCAACTTAGACTATTGAGATGTAAAATGAAGCAGTTTGTACACATTCTCCTTTACCTATAGGCTATCATTTTCAAAGTCATTTCTGGCACCAAATACAACACAGAAATTGAAAAAGTTGGAGCCAACAACTTTTCATTTTGAAATGTCCTTTTTAAAGTTGGAATGGTTCACCTGACGATAAAATCTTCTATTTTATGCTGCAACAGTAACTAATTTATAGTGACATTCTGAATTTAGGATACAAGAAAGTACCCCTAGTTAGAATAAAAACTTTTTAACTTGCTGCAGCCTTGTCATAAATTCCATTCTATATTCCATTCCATTCATAAATTCCATGTCTAATTATGGATAAAAATTCCAGCATACTTAAGAAGATGTTAAGTATTTGATGTAATTTATTAGTGGCTTTCATTACTTTATTACTTTTAATACTTTTACTAAATGTTCTGCTGATTGAATTTTAAATTTAGTTTACAGTGTTAAACTGGGATGATCTTGGAAAAAAAAACTAAATTACAGTAAAAGAGAATCTGTTATGTACTTCTTTTTCTGTAAGCATGAGAGATGATAGCAAACAATAGCAAATAAAGAGTATTTAAGAATTAGGCTTATTTGCATAGATCAAAAACTCCTAAGCCAGTTTCACTATGACAGGAAGAGACCAAAGTGTACAAAAAGGGAGCTCTTGTTGTATTTGCGTCTGTCTCCACAAGTAATCCCAGCCTTGATACAAAGAGCCCAAAATTACTGGGTTTAGACATGAATGTTTGACTTCTGGTTCATATATGTATTGCATGTATTTCCAGAGAAAAAAATTAAAGCTATGATTCTTCACAGTTAATCCAATTGCTTTCCTATAGATTTCACCCAAAATCTTTTGTAGGTAAGTGAACCTTTCATTGTTTGAAGGTATTATAAACACAAGACAATGTCTTGCGGTTACTGCTGTCTTCTTTTCGATCTAACTGGTGATGAATGTGAACTGAGTTTCAAAGCTATTAATCACCAAGTGTCAAAAAATTCAACTTAAGTCTTTCTGAGAATCTAATCTTAATTATACCTAGGGCGGTCTAAAAGTAACGCCTCCTGTTTATTTCTACGGAAATCACAACAAAAAAACAAAATAATACTATTTCATAGAGAAAATTCTCAGCTACAAAATACAATTTTTCAACATAGATGCCTCCATGACTTCTCCATCTTCATCAGCAATGAACAAGCAGCTTGTATGTTGTGCTCATAAAAATCTGAGCCAACAGAAGTGACCTGCTGTTTCACAGCTGGTATGATGACATCATCGCTAGGAAAGTGTTGCCCATATAGTCTGTCTTTCATCAGTGTGAAAGCCAGAAGATGCCAAATCCAGACCACATGATGAGTGTGGTAGTGATGTGCAGAAATCAAACTCTACAATCACAGAATAGTTGTAAAGAAGGTATGTTTAATCAGCCCTGCGCATACGCCAGATACAGGGGAGATATTTGCATCTAGCCTGCATACTGGAGGGTAAGAAAGGCACATACTTGAAGAGCAAGCTGCTAACATATGCATTAGATGTCCAAGAAAAGACTGGGTTATTACAATGAGTTCCCAAAATGATTGACATCCTCCCTTTGCCCCAAGTCTCAGCTCTTTTACCCATTACTCTCACTGGTCTTTCTGATGAAGGTTATCATGTTATTTTCTTGAGCTGTGGTTAGGACAGAGGACACTTGGCTGGCTCTGGTTAGTCGTCTCATTGGCCACAACTCCATTCACGAATCCTCTGCTTCATGGTTAATTTGTAGTTTTACTCTTCCAGCCTGCTACCTTGCATTCCACAGATAGAACAGCTAATGATGTTATTTGAAAAAAAGAAAAACAGGCGACTCATTGTCTGCACTAATTGTCTAAGTCTGTAGAAAAGCATCTGTTATTGGCAGTGAGAACCTGGCTTAGCAAGATCAAATCTGCAGCTGCTGATTCAACACCTCCTGAAGGCACATTACTTTAAGCCTAATTTACTTTCCTTAATTCAGTAGAACAGTCTATCCAAGACTAGCAATGTGCTCCATAGTCTTCAAACTGGCATGGGTCTGGCACTATTGTATTGCAAGGGAAATGTTGTCTGCAACTCTGGAAGTTCAAACCTTGTGTTCAGAAGTCCAGAAGGATCACCCCTTTCCTATCCCAAAAGATAGTGTACATGACTTTACCTGCTGAGGGCTGAGTCCGAGACACAACCTCCTCTCTAGCTACTATTTTTATTTATTCTGATTTTTATAAACTGATAGATATGTCCCTAATTACACAGCCCATGTATGTAAACCAATTTTATAAGCCTTCTTTTCTCAATCTATTCCTTCTCAAGTGAACAGTAATCAGTTTGACATTTATGCAGACACCATCTCTGCCTTGTCTGTTATGTTTTATCTGTTTGTTTCCCTTTTTTTTAACTGAATTTCTGACTCAATTTTGTTTACTGATGTTTTTACAATTGATAAGTGAATGTTTGTACAATTGTATAGAAAGTTTGGAAGTTAAGTGACTGATGATGATGGACAGTATGGATGAGTTAGCATACTGTTTGCAATTTTTTAACGTTTCTCAAGATGTATGACAAATATAGGTCCTGGAATTATGCTATTCAAGAAACAATTATTGTGACGTAAACTCATTTTCACTACTTATTCATACCACAGATGAGAACTAAAAAGCCACAGCCCAGAAGTTCTCTTTGGTCTTGTTTGATTTGGGTCTGGATATTTTTTCTTTCTCCCAGTTAACCTTTTGCAGAATTAAAGAAAAAATATATATCAAAAAACAAAGTGAAGTGGAAACAAAAGCAAATTCCATGAATGAACAAAAATGAATGTAAGAATAATACAATAATGACAAATAGAAAAAAACAGCTCACTTAAAACCATAGCTGAAAATATACTGTAAACGACAGTTGAAAATTACAAAGTTTTAGGAATTAATTACATAGGAAAGAAAACAAGGAGTCAATTTTAAAAATATTTCAGAGATGCACATTTTTCGTTTTACATGTAATTTTTTTTTTTTTTAATTACATATATTTCTTCTGGTTAAAACTCTGATACTAAGAAATATTTATTGTATTAATTCGGCCTTTAACACCATTACATCTCTGTCTCAAATAATACAGATAAATTTATATTTTCTTTAATATGAGACCTTAAATTCTCAGAGACTTGTGTAGTATCTTTTAATCAGTTATTCAGCTTCTTCTGTTTTATGGAATTTTACACAGTTACAAATACCAAACACAATGAAGTGTTAAAGAATTTTCATGTGGCACTTTAAAATCAAACTAGAGGTGAATTAAAAAAAAAAAAAAAAAATTCTGCATTTTCCATGAGAACAGTCACTTAGATGTCAACCTCATAGTGATAAATTTCAGCCTATCCCCATACTACCATCTGTGGGCGATGCAAAATAGGCACATGGACTGAATCCTCAAATGCAGCTTTATCTGAGACACATGCAACATCATCACAACAGTCTCAGAGAATTACACTGGACTAAGCACAGTCTTACCATCTTGCTGTTCATCAATGCTCTTCAACTTTGAACATCTGAAGATGTAGGCACAGTGAGTGTGTGCTTGGTGAATACATGTATCCTTACATCTCCGAAAAGATGCAAAAAAAGATTTTGTTTCCACCTGGACAATCAGAGTCAAAATGAAAGACTGCTGGGAAAGTGCTTTTCCAAAACATAAACTTTTGTGACTTTTGGCCTACTGAGAATCTCTTTCTGTCTGGCCCATACAGACATTCAACTGCATGTATCACCTCTTTTAGTCACACAGAATTATATCATATTGTTGCGAAGTTTTTTCATATGAAATCTGTGCAAAGATTTCAGAGAAAAGAAAGTTATTTTTCTATTTCTATTGTTCCTAAAGATATCTTAACTTCTGGCATACTGGAATTTCTTTTATTGATTTTGAAACACAGTCAATGAAGGTCAATATATTTTGATTTTATAATATTTTAGACTGCACTTCTTGTGTTTAATGACTTTATGTGGTAAGATTGAAAAGTAATTTTTCATAACTAGCAGTTAGTGTCTCTGCCAGCAGTGGAAAGTTCATTCACCAAGAAAATAGAAAGATTAATGAAAAATTAATCAATCAATAAATAAGAATGCCAGAAAAAATATAGAAAAAAAGAATGAGATGAGCGCTACAGAAAAAATAAATAACTTACAACATAATTGTAACAACTTACATAAATAACTTACAACAATATTGAATTAATTTTCTAATTAGAAGTCAGAAAAGACTATGCTCAAAACCCATGAAATCAGAGGCAGATTGATAGTATGGCAGTTGAGGCAGAGTATTTCCACCAATATTTCTCTGCATTTTATTGCCGTGTGACAGATGGCAGCAGAGGAGCAGTCTGACAAAATGGCACCTGACTTGGAAGTATGTATGAAGTAAATGTATTTCACTGAATTCCTTCTTCTGGAAAAAATTGCACTCGTTGACATTCATTGAAGCTTGCTGAACATTTATGAAAACCAAACACTTGGTGTGAGCTGGGTAGTTCATTTCAGCAGTGGCAACAGCAACGTGAAAGACAAACCATTTTCTGGACTGCCACGCAGATTTTTGCAAGTGTGGCATGCAGGCTTTTGTTTACTGCTGAAAAAAATGCGTAGTTCACAGTGGTAACTATGTTGCAAAATAGTTTTTTAGCTGAGAATTTGCTCTATTGTGTAGTGTTATTGTGCCGTTTGTATCATAGTTTCTATTGAAATAAAATAGGAAGCATTATTTTTGGAGCGACCTAAGTATGTCGTCAATTTATATGTGCAGGATTATATTTTATGTCTGTAATTAACCATGATTGAATAAAAATGGCCAACTAAAGAAAATATATAGAATATTGAGGAGGAAATTACAAAGTTAGAGTTTGATACAACAATTTTAGGACAAGAATTTTCAGTTGTGGTATCAGTACTTCTCCAGTGGAGAAGGCTAACTTATTAGAGAGAGCCAGAAGGCAATCATCTGTTCTTTTGTAGTTTGGTAATTCTTCATCAAAGTTAGATGTTAAAGATCCATTTACTATTCTAGTCCTTAACTCAATAAAAAAAAAAAAAAAGAAAAAGTTTTACACTTTTTGTGCCTCTCTATTATGCTGTCAGCAGTGTATTTTATCAGCTATTCTCTTGCAGACTCTTTTCCGTCTTGCTCACTGATAACCGGAAACCAAAATGATATTTTAAATTGGACAATTGGCAACCCCATGAGCTGAAAAAATTTCTAGCTCAATATTGTTTTTATTAACACCAAAAAGAAAGTGTAATTTTTTGTTAAATGTTAAGCAAAATTATACATATTTTTCAGACCACTGAAGGTTTGTGTACAAACCAAAGAAAAAATAGGTCAATTTAATTACATTATAGCGTTTAGGATAGTGTGTATAGAACTGGGGCAAACTTATTCCAATTGAATGTGAAATTTCTGAAAAATACAAGCACGTACATTTAAAAATATATTAATAATTATAAAGAAGTTACTTTTACTTACGTAGTGAGTCACACAAGTCCACAACACTAGCAATTACCTTGAGAATTAAACTTGTTTGATGTTTACAGCTACTATGAATGACACTAGTAGGGTATCCTAACAACATTCTGAAAAGGTGCCATATGTTACTTCAACTGAAAGATTACATGTATGTGTATTTAGGGGAATATAAAACTACAGCCCCACAGATTAAAAAAATACATTTTTGACAACAAAATTGCCAAAGCCAAGGGAATACAATATTTCTGCTATAGGCAAAATATAAAAATAAAGCATATGTCAGTTTGAATATTTCAAAATATTAAAAATAAAATAAAAATATTGAAAACATTTAAAACACTTTCTCATCAGATTTAGTAAATACTACAGGAAAAAAAAAACATTTAAGTGCAAGTTTCCATCTCAAAGCAAGTAATTATGAAACTATTATTCTGGTTTATTTGTAAACAACAGCAAAAAAAAAAGAAAACCCTTATTCTGCATGCAGTACCTTCAGAAATTATGAATAGTGAGGAGTTGCTCAAGTCAGATTTGTTATGCTAAATAACGAATCTTGTAAAATAACCCTCTAGTCTACTTCTATGCTATTTTTAATGCACTCCAGCATACCATTGGCCTTCTTGGCCACAAAGGCACACTGCTGGCTCAAGACCATCTAAGGAATCTAAAAAGTGTGATTTACAGACTTGAATCCTTGAGGTTTCGAAATCTTTTATTTGGATTCAGCCATACCTTTGTACCTATTTTCTTCTGAAGCACCTAGGAAGTCTTGGTGTGTTTAGCAATCCTAATAAATGGCCCCATTTTGAGATTCAGAGTGAATAAGTATTACTGATTCTTTCCATTTGTGCATATTTCCTTTTTAAGTTTAAATTGCAATCATCAATTACTGTTCTGGGAACGAACATTTTTATATTATGAAGTGACTTACTTTTACATGTAAATGTTCCTACAGTCATTACTTTAGCTTATATTATATTATCCCTCTGTTTTTTGAGGCAAATAACATGGGGGGATGTTATAATAAATTATTTACCAAGAAAAAAAATAATTCAAGTCTTTTCCTACATTTATAGAAAGTAGTTGTTAGATCATGAGGCATTCCTACAATTTGTCAGCCAACACAGAAAATAAGAGCACATTTTATTCAAGTTCACCAAAGAAAATACACAAAAGCCCCTACTTTTTCTAGGTTTAAATATTTTTGTATTTCCAAACTGAGAATAAATCACATTGTAATACTGTTACAATCAGTGAAGGTCTGGAATATATAGCCAGCTCTAGAGGAGGTAGAGAATGTGATCACAGTGAAGTACCAACTACAAAAGGATTCCATTCTATATGAGTGGGCATCTAGTTCCACTTGGCCTCACTTCAGTTGCAGGAACTGCTGCAGATCCTCTGAATACTTGCCAGTCCGATGGACACCACAGGATGACCAGTAGAATCTTCAGTGTCTTTGATATAACTAAAAGAGAACAAATATAAGCTCATATCCTGATTAAAAACAAATAAACAAGCAAACAAAAAACTTCCCATATATGCTTTAGAAAAAGCATATATGTACACATATATATGTAGTTCTAAGTTTTAGTATTTATTTTACATAAAATAAATGCTATTTTTTTTCTGCAGCACGAAGCACTCCCTGTCAGTAAAACTAATTTATAAAATATCTTCCATGCTTTCAAATCCAAATAATTTTTATTTACAATAATTTTCCGAAATCAACAGAAATCCAGTCTATTTTCCTAGGAAAAACCAGTTGGCCCCCAGATCTGCCAAATCTGCAGTGGAATTGTCAATGCTTTTTGAATATACCAAGCTCCATTCCAAGTTTCTTTAAGAATCTTTGAGGCTCTAGCTATAGCTAGATAAAGCCCCATAAAACAAACTAACTATAGAATTTAGAAAATTCCTAATAAAAGAATGTCTTGATTTCTGGACAACAGTGAATGAAAGACAGGCTGAGGTTTCAATGCTAATGTATGTCACTTGCATTGAAAGCTGCATGGAGACAAAGATTTATGACAGATGGTAAGCTTTTAATTGGATCTTGTTCAGGAAATATAAACACCAAGCATCTGCGGTATTCAAGGTACTGCTACGTAATTGTCAGTGAACCCACAGTAAAACTGGAAGTTTCTTCCAAAGGAACACTGGCAGTTTCAGTTTTTAAAATTACTTTTATCTAAGTAAACTAACCTAGAAGCTGTGCTTCTTGACATACAGATTCATGCCATTAACTTTACTTGCATAGAAATATTAGGTCAGTAAAAATGAAGTCACAGAATCCTAGGGGTGAGTATCTTTTGCAATAAATTGGAAGTAAATCAGATTTAAGGTGTATCTTTCTATTTGAATTATTTTAAAGATTTCTCAAATACCAGCTATAGATGGCAAATGATGTGATGGCCGCATGATATCACTTGAAAATTCCTAAGAACTGGTAAAAATAATTCCTCTTCTTATGAAAACTACATATTCAATGTCACTTCATATGACATACACAATTTTAATACTGAGTTTATACTGGAGCTCAATTTCAAGCAAATATGCATGAAGTATTGCCTGCATAGCATGATTTAGCTTGAGCCAATATAACAGCAGATGTATTTTCTATGAATATGAAGTATGCAAATACCAGAATAAGCAATTTTATAAATTTGCCTGAAATGTGACTACTTTGCTCACCTTCTAAAAACATTCTTACTCTCTATCCAATATTGATGCCTTCTTACATTTGGCATTGAACATACCAAAACAACTTTTTTAAAGTCTCAGTAATTTCACTGTTAAGCAGCAGAATGGTCCAAGCTGTTTGTCAAGGTGGACAAACTGGGTGCAGTGGGTGCCCCGAGTCCTAGCTGTGACCAACAGGTGCAACCCCACAGCATCCAGTGGAGCCAGGGTGATGAAGATAGGGTGCAGAAAGAGAGGCTGGTGTGGTACTATGTAGAAGGGGATGAAGAATGTAGAGAGGGGAAAAAAAAAAGCAAACTGACAGGAAAATTACAAGAACGTACCCGTAAACAAGACCACTGATAAACAACAGAGATTATTGTGAAGATAGTTTTAGTGGGATGAGCAGGATTTTTGAAAAAGGGAGAGTGTTTATTAGTCTCATTTTTGATATTAGATTTTTTTTTATCTGAATCAGAAGTTGTAAATTTCATCAATACATACTGACCCAGAAGAAGAAGTTTGAAGATGTGAAAAAATGCATGTGAAAATTTGTCTATTATCATTAATAAAATGAAAAATAAGTATATATGCCTGAAATGCAGATATATGTATTTATTTTATATGCATTCTATGCATAAGGAAAGCACAGGATATAAGAATAAACATCTTCAAATTTGGATCTGCTCATACTAATGGACACCATCTTCTCAGAAATTATATTTTCAAGTTATTTCTTCAGGGAAACAGTAGAGCAGAATTCAACCATCAGTTGAAGTACATGGCTTTTATTTCACATTTGTATTATAGAGAATATGCAAATGATCACCAATTGCTCCCTGGAGAGCTGCATGCCCCCTTCTTATCTATGTGTTTATCCTGTTCATTCTTCTGAGATTAAAGAAACACAGGAGGAACTGCCCAGTTATTATGCAGTTTGAAAAAAGGTTTTGAAATAGGAAATGCTTTAGAATGTTAAGTGTATGGCTTTTAAATTACTCAACTTTTTTATTTATGGATACAGAGAACAACTTGAGGAAAGGTTATGCAATATCTTTGACTGCACAGCACAATTGCTTTTGATTAAATCTTTTATTTATTTGGCAAAATGTCTATGTTCACATGTAAGATACATATACTGAATCCTAACTCCCTTAACATATTAAATAGCTTATATTTCAAGTGTTCTCCAAACTATTTCAAATATTAAAAGCCATGGGCAAGAAATACTATTTTTCACAAAATTTATGAAATATTAGAACTCCATTTGACAATCTCAGATTCTAGCACAAGTTTAATATTTCCCAGTCCCCCAGTGTGGTTCATGCACTGAAAATATAATTGTTACCCCTGGATCACTTAGGATATTAAGTCTGCAAATTTACATAAAATCTCTCTCTAGCCCCTTCTGCATACCCTCAAAGCCCAACTTTTAAATATATGGATAAGATATATTTAATATATATATATTTAATATATTTATATATTATTTATATATAAATATATGCATATATTTAATATATTTAAAATGATATTACCTATTGTTTCTATGTCTGGCCACTTTTAGAATACAGCCATTTGTTTTTTCTTCTTCTGTAGTGATATGAGAAATCTCTTGCACAACATTCTACCACCCAAAGACAATCCTCCCAAGGTGATCTGTAACACAGTTGGAAAGAGATCATATGGATACAAAGAAATAAAGCAGTTCAATAATTTATAATTTAACAGATCTTTTTCTTTCAGTGATTAAGAAATTTACTTACAAAACAATGAATCTTTAAAATATATGCAGTTTCACAGTTGCTAGCATAAATTAGTTATGAAAATACCATTACCCTAAAGGAAAAAGATACTGACCTAGTACATGATCATGTAATTAAATTATGCCCTTCAGCTTTAACACTATTCTAAAAATACATGAAGTCCAGTAACAAATGTTCTAGGATTGAACAAGCCTGGAAATTAGAATAAAAAAAAATATTATATCCTAAAATCTACCTGGAAATATGCTAGTGTACAAGAAGAAATATTTAACTCTGAAGCAGTTTGACTACCTCTTATTAAACGTGTTATATTGTCAGTCAGTCTTGGTGTAACACTGAGCAGATATTCAACTGGTATAAATTGGCCGAATCTCACTACAGATGATGGGAGTGTACTAATTTATGTCAGCCCAGAATCTGTGCCCAGAGCCTTGTACTTATCTATCCATGGAATTCTAAATAACAGTTTATTAATAATAACAAGAAATACATTTCACCAAAGATTTCGGTCATCTACAGCTTTGAGAGGTCATGACTGAAACTTATTCTGTGCACAAACAGAGGCATAGCTCCTACCGATGTTTTTCTAATTGTGTGATTCCTTGGAAATTCTAGGAAAACAATTTTCTTTGTCCTTCATGCGTTCCTGCAGATGAGAGAAAAAATGTCTGACAAATCAGTGGAAATGGGTCAGATCCAGTTAGCCTGGAGTGATTTTTAATTTTTTTAATTTTTATTTTTTATAAATTTTATGTAAATGTATGTATAAATATAGGACTTCCATTCAAATCAAGTCTAAGACATTTAATGCCTTGAAATCTTTATCCAATACTAATTTAATGGAACATCAAAGAAATGCTCTTAAGTTCTTCCTTCAGGAGCCAATAAAGTTTTGCTGATGATTGTGGAAATTGCTTATGTTTAATTGTTTTTCTGAAGGAGAAAAAATCTGTATGTCTTTAACGTATCAGTAGATTTTCACTAATTTTTCATTTTATTCTAAAATCTCGTCTCCTATATACAAAGGATATGTAGTTATATGACTTTATTCCCTTTCTTATGTGACTGAGTACTGTATTAGAATTTGTAGATTTTCATGTACATGAGTAAATCAAATTCTGACATAGTAAGAAACTACAACTAAACCTCAAAGACAGCAGATGAACTGAATCACAGAATGGTGTGAGATCTTACCTTTTCATTAAAGCACGAATATGAAATCAAAGCAAAAGTCAAAATTGACACCTCACTATACTTGCATTTGTATAGAGTCTTAAAAAGTGAGGTGTCATGCTTAATGCTGAGCAAGAAATTTGTGCACCTATGTGTCAGTGGAACTGGGAATCCTTTCTATCATAAGTGGAGTGCCGATAGTGTGACTTATCTGACTGAAGACAAGAACAGCTAATGTTGAAAGAGGTGCTTTAGATCTGATTTAGTGGAAATTTGAGTGGGTTTATTGCACAAAAAGTTTATTCTACTGTGCTGTATATTTTCCTGCTACAATGCTATCTCTGCACGCTCAACTATTTCTTACCTCCATCAGTTCATCATACCTCAGTTTGGCTCCTTCTCTGATGTGGATCTTCAGGCGTAATTGGCTGAATAACATTAAAGACCAGATTTGTGTTGTGTTGGTGAGAAAGAGTGGGAAATCGGGGCAATTATTTTAAAGGAGGAGTTTCGTAGTGGATAACTGTGAAACTTCTTTAATCTCAAATCAGCCAAATCTGCTGAAGCTGGGTCTTGAATGTTGCAAGAACTAGCAGTTTAGACAAACTGGATGATTTTTTCTGCATCCAGAGTTGGATAAAAAATAGGTTTCCATAACTTCCTATTCATCCTTCCGTAGTCTCGGTCAGCCTTCAGTGGTGGGCATTTTCTGAAATCCTGGGGTGAAAATCAAAATGCCCTGGAGCATTATCTAATACCTTTGCTTAATGAGCAGCTTGCTCCAACTTCTCTAAGTCACTCATGATTTAATTGTGATGCTTGTTCTTAGTGTAACAGCAAGAAAAAAATTAAAGGAATTTTTTAACTACAGTTATATTGTAAGGAAAATTTTCCATGTGAAGACTTTTTTTTTTCCTTCAAAGAACAAGTTTCAGAATGATGTTGTAAAAAAAGTCAACAAATTTTAAGAATTCATATATTTAAAAAAAAAAAAAAAAAAGAAAAAAGAAAAAAAAAGCCTCAGATCTGTGCCTGGAAAGATTATCGAGCAAGTCCTTTCTTCTGGAAGAGATATTAAGGCACATGTGAGATGTAGAGTTGATTAAAGACAGCCAGCATGGCTTCACATAGGGTGGTTTGTGCTTTACAAATGTGGTGGCCTTCTGTGGTGGAGTGACAACTGATGGATAAAGGCAGGGCAACTGATGTCATCCACCTGGACTTGTACAAGGCCTTTGATATTGTGCTTCACTGCATCATTATATCTAAATTGAAGAGATTCGGATTTGAAGCACTTGACATAGCAGAAGGAAGGGATGCCATCCAGAGCGATCTCAGTAAGTTTGCAGATTACACCAAGTTGGCAGGAAGTATTGATCTTCCTGGGGGTAGAAAGGCTCTACAGAGGGATCTGAACAGGCTGGATTGCTGGGCTGAGGCCAATGAACTTCAACAAGACCAAGTGCCAAGTCCCATACTTTGGCCACAATAAACGCAGGCAACGCTACAGGCTTGAGGCAATGTCTCAAAGAAAGACTGTGCAGAGAAAAAGGACCTGGGGATTTCGGTTGATGTTCAGCTGAACGTGAACCAGCTGTGTGTCCATATAGCCAAGAAGGCCAACGGCATCCTGGTTTGTATCCAAAGTAGTGCTGCCAGTAGGAGCAAGGAAGTGATCACCCCTCTATACACAGCACTGGTGAGGCCACACCTTAATTTTGGGCCCCTCACCACAAGAAAGACATTGGGGCCCTGGAGCAAGCTAAGAGGGATGACCAGCTGGTAAAGGGTCTGAAACACATATCTAAAGAGGAATAGCTGAGGTAACTGTGATTGTTTAGTCTGGAGAAGAGGAAGCTCAGGGGAGATCTTATCGCTCTCTTCAACTACTTGAAATGAGGATGTGGTGAAGTGGGGGCTACTCCCACATAACTGGTGATTAGACTGAGGAAACAGTCTCAAGTTGAGCCAGGGAAGGTTCAGGTTGGATGTCAGGAAAAACTCCAAAAGAGTAATGAGGAACCAGAACAGGTTTCCCAGGGAACTGGTGGAATCAGCATCCTTAGAAGTGTTCAAGAAATCTGTAGATGTGGTACTTAGGGATATGAATTATAGGGCGTTATTAGTGTACTAGGGTAGGTGGATAGTTGTAATAGATGATCTGAGAGGTCTATTCCAACCGGAATGATTCTGTGATTTGGCAACAAATTTAAACACAGCATTATGAAATGCATCTTTAACAAGCAAGATTTGGAGTATATCTAATCATTTGTAGTCAAATATCCTAATAACACAGAACACCAGCAAACAAAAGTGAGATATGAGAAGGAAAAACTTACAAATTCCTTGAAGTCAGTAAAAAGATTGCCTAAGCAGTCTTAATGCCTTAAGTATGTTTCTTCAATATGATTTGAATTAAGCATTCAGAAATGACAACTCTGATCACTGTTTTTGACATTACTAATAAGTCGTGCCTACATACTGAGAAATCTAATTTCAGTTTGACCATCTCTATTGTACTGACAGATCTTTGAAACTTCTGATGGTCATGACAGGAAATACACAGGAAATGCGAAAGTAATGAGGTTCAACATATCAAAGTGCAAGGTTTTGCACTTGGGTCAGAGTAATCCCAGATATGTAAATAACTGGGAGAAGAACTCCTTGAGAGTAGTAGCCCTGTGGAGAAGGACCTGGAGGTCCTAGTGGATGAAAAACTGAACATGAGCCAACAGTGTGCTCTTGCAGCTCAGAAGGCCAATGCCATCCTGGCCTCCATCTGAAGAGGGGTAGCCAGCGGGGACAGGGAGGTGATTGTCCCTCTCTACTCTGCCGTCATGAGAATCCACCTGGAGTACTTCATTCAGGCCTGGGGGCCGCAATACAGAAAAGATGTGGAAATGTTGGAGAAGGTCTAGAGGAGGGCCACAAAGATGATCAGAGGGCTGGAGCACCCCTGAAGGGGGCTGAGGGAGCTGGGCTTGTCCAGCCTGGAGAAGAGAAGTCTGTGAGGAGACCTCATTGCAGCCTTCTAGTATTTAAAAGGGAATAATAAAAATGAGGGTAATCAACATTTTACAAGGATAGACAGTGATAGAACAAAAGGCTTTAAGCTCAAGGAGGGAATGTTTAGATTGGTTGTCAGGTGTAAGTTCTTTACAGAGAGAGTGCTGAGGTACTGGAACAGGCTGCCCAGAGAGGTTGTGGATATTCCATCCCTGGAGGTGTTCAAGACCAATTTGGATGGCGTCTTGGGCAATCTGGTCTATTATCAGGTCTGGAAGTTGACAGCCCTGCCTGTGACAGGGGGTTGGAACTTTACGATCCTTGGGATCCCTTCTAGCCCAAGCCATTCTATGATTCCATGATTCTATGATTATGTGAAATGTTAATAGACAAAAACAATTTGGAGAATTGTAAATTTATTTCCTACTTCATATCTAATAGTTAGAAATGGCGTCTCTTATTTTCCCTGAGATTTCTGGCTCATTGGACATATAAATAGCTTTTCTAGAAGGCATTCAAATGTCAAAGGAGGGATTACTAGCGTTTAGTTCTAGACATTCATTTCAATTAACATTTCCACATTTCAAGAATTCAAGGAAATATTGATGCATGAAACTACTATGAAAATTTAAGTACTTCACTTAAAAAAAAAAATTTCCTCTACCAAAAAAAAGGGTTTTTTTTCCAGTAAAATATTATAAAATGTTTTATGAAAATGTGAATTAAAATGCTTGTCTCAATGTGTGCATTTCTTTTCACTCCAGGCATGATTCCATTATTTTAAAAGATGATGTGTATTCCCAAGTGCATTTTTCTGTTGTTTACATCTTTAATATCACAGAAAAGCTGGTAGAAAAAGGGAAAGCAGCACTGTAAAAATTCTAAAATAATCTTAATTAATTTTCTTCCTATTATTTAAGAAAAAGAGTTCCATTCTATAATAAAAATATTTATGTTTTTATGTAAGGTACACATTTCAGTGTATTCAGTAAACCGTGAAGGATATCCAGGTGCCTCCTTAAATGTCATGACCTCGAGTAAACTTTGTTTAGATGGAGGTTTTTGAAATAAAGTAGTGTTTTTGAGAAGGCAATAGTATGACTGCAGAATATTGAGCACTTTATTAAAAAGATTTTCTTACCAAAGTAGTTCTACATAAAATAGTCCTCTGTTTTTACTCCAGATACTTTTAGTAAACAAGCAAAGTAGATATAATGAGACTATAGAGAACATGTAAGAAACAGTTGCGCATAATTGGGCTGAACAATTACTATTTGTATTCAATAATTGCCATTTACACACTCATTAGGTCAGTCACATATAAACAATATGATGAAAAGGAAAGCTTAAAGAAGGTAATCATATTTGGAGGAATTTAAAAGACTGTTTTTAGGCAACTTGGCACTTTAAAATGGAGATGATATCTGCTCCAAACAGACTTAGCAAATATCATGGGGTAAATCCTATGAACCACTGAATAATTCAGACCTGGATAAGAGAAAGATTTACACTTTTTATTCTGATGTCGCTTGCTTTCTGATTATACAGTCTTTAAGGAACTGTGCGTTAAACTCTCCTTAAAACAGATCACAACAGAGCAGTAAACTTATCTTAGTAACATGTACAATGTGTATAATGATTGGAGACCTAATTCCTTACAAGAGTTTTAATTATCATAAATCAGAAATATTCACACTAAAAACTTATCGTATATATGATCAATATTACGTATTTTACTCCATTTTATATTCCTATTTTATTCCTATATTATTATTGTTGATTGTTTACAAACTTTAATATTGAGTATTCATAAGATTTCTATTGCCTTTTCACAGGAACCAAATAAATAAATTAATTAAAAGTCAGACTTTGCAATAAAGCTTACCATTACAATTGAATACCTTCACCAAAGTGTCTGAGATGATCTTGAAAACTCCTCTGGCATTTTGTGTAATAGAGAGATTATGACTAAACAGTGAATTCAACCAGAACTATATCTTCTAAACTGGGGTGGGTAGTTATTATATTGAAAAATCTTTGGTCTCAGATGTTTTAAAACTTTTGAGATAATTTACATATTTACAAGCAGTCTCATATTTCATGCCTCTATTTACCTTACTTTTATGGACAGTTAATAATGGTCACACTACAATGCTCTGAAACAGCTGACTGATAACACAGTTGAATGAGTTTCTGATGGCAAGTATGATGCATTTTGTTTTGTGTATTCTCAAGGATATTTCTGGGAGAAGATAAGCAATCTTAAAATTGTTTTTATCTCAAGAAGATTGGGATGTTAAGGAGAATATATTTTATTTTATAATACCACAACATTATCCATGTAAAAAGTCTTGCAGAGACTACCTATACAGTTCCTCCTCCTTTTTCTTTTCTTACTGTAGTGTTACTGAATTCAGTTTAGATACACATGGTTAACTATAGTTTACCAAATATAAACCATAAATATATATATTCAATTGAACAAGTTTAAACTCCCTCATTTTTAAATTTTTCAGAGAAAAGAAATACTATGGATATTCATTATCTGTCCAAGAAGATATTGTCACAAACCACACATTGTTCTTGAGCGGTATGGTTAGGACCAGTCTTCAAGATAATGCTGAGAGTAGCTTCGCTCAAGATACAACATCCCTCTGGATGTTAAAATTATGGAATGCATACAGAATTTAGGAAAATGAAATAAAAAATAAGAATTTAAGTAATTTTAAGACTGCTTTTCCTAGGCCCAATGTCTCAAGTTATGCCTGACTTACCTTAGCTCTGTAAAAAGCCTGTGTTTCAACAAGTATGTGTGTGGTCCAGATACAACAGGCTGCTGAAATTACTCTTGGCAATTCAGAGAAGTCTCAGTGAAGGTTTAATTTAAGTTTTAATTAATAATATTCATAAAAATAATTTAAACCTCTAAAAACATATAACAGAATTAATAATACAATTACTTTTTCTTCCTTTATGAATTTCTGATAAAAGTATCATAATGACTATTCTCATTAATCATTACTTTTTTCTTTTCCATACTAATTTAAGATAAAACCTTTGTTCTTTGTGCAACTCACATTGACTTATGCCTCCCAATTTATTCCAAAAGATTTTAACGGGTTAGGAGGACATACATAGCAATTTTCTACCACTACTTTTATTACCAGAATTTGCATATTCTTTTTTACTGAACTGTGAAATCATCATTACAAATTCAAATAAGATACAGTTTCCAGATGTGAAAAATAATTATGAGGCCTAGATAAGGTCAGCCGTAAGATCACCTCTCTTGGATCTCCCTATGTTATTTTGAATGCAGCCTTGTCCTGAAATCAGTTTTTTGGGGAGAAATGCTGCTTTGTATAAAATGATTCTAAAAATATAACCTTTTGTTGTTTGGCATCTGAGTACAGGAACACATATATGATAAAAGATGATGCAGTACCAAACATGGTGCACAAAGAATGGCAGAAAATCTTCAGTTTATAATATAGCAGAGCTTTTACACAGTAAATTGAAAGAGTCATTAAAGACAGTGTTATCTGTGACATTAAAAGTAGAGTGAACCTGCATTGAGTAGAGCATTAACTCTTTAAACTCTTCTGATTTAGAATCAAAAAGCAATTTCTTCACTACTAAGACTAGCAGAGATCTGTGGACTCTTTTGTTTTTCTTACTCAATTATGAGAGCTATTTTTCACAAACTAACTTTGGAAGCAGAGAGTCTTTCTCTGCAAACATCCAGGCAAACTGCCAGTGACATTAGAGGTCTTACATTTATTAGAGGGTGTGCAGATGTTCTGTGGCTTCTGGTTCATTTGTGTTTGTAATTGTCTTTATGTTATTCCTTTGAGATAATACCTATTCTAGTCATCAAATTGGCAGGCTGACATGATGAACCACTCCAGTCTCATTTTTCTGTTATAAATCTATTTTCGACACTTAAAGTATTAGGGAGACAGCCTCTAGCTCTGACTGAAACTAAATTCTAAGATTTAAACATTCCTGTTATTATATTTTACCTCCAGTCAAATTTTATAGAGACTTCTATTTTTTCCAAGATGGATGACTGAATGTTTTCAGAATAACTTTTAAACTTCGGGTGAGCTCAACTCTTGTAATTAGATTCCTCACTAAAAGCTTACTTTCAACAGAAAGCATCTGAATTAGAAGAGAGTTCTGGAGTTCAAGTTGTGAGGAACTGAATGAGGAAGACTACTGTTTGAACTTCCTGTTTAAATCTCAGCTACGAAGGGCATATTGCATAAACCTTTATCCTCTTGGATCTTCAAAAACCCTTAGAAGAAATAGAGAGTACACAAACTCTGTTACAGTGCTAAAGAGTCCTAATGACTATGATTGGTCACCTTGGCTAGCTGCCATACACCCCACTCATTTGCTCTCTTGCTCCCAATCTTCATCACAGCAAATGGAGAAAATAAAGTGGAAAAAAATTCATGGGTAAAGGTAAGGATAGAAGTTGCTTAGCAATTAACATCACAGGCAAAATAGACACGACTTAAAATAAAAGAGGTCATTATCAATTAAAATAAGTTTGGCTAGCAAGAAATAAATTAGAAGAACTTTTCTCCTAGTCTTCTTCTTCCAGGCTTAACTTCACATTTTCATTATTAGCTCCGCATTCAATCATTGCATCCACATCCCCCAGTGTGAGAAGAAACCCTTAGTCCTCAGATATGGAATCAGTGGCTAAGAAAGAGGAATGCATAAAGCCTCTAGAGAAGAAGGCTGCTCTTAATTTCCTGATTTAAAACTGTCACTTCAGCTATGGCAACACATGAACGTATGAGAAAATCCTATGATTTGTTTTATCCTTCCCGTGGAAATAATGAACATATCATAGTTTTAACAACATATTTAAAAGGAGAATGAATGGTATATTATATAACAAATATACAGCAAGACCTTATTTATCTTTAAATTCCTTACTTATTTTCAGTCCAATATACTTCTGTCTCCTCAAGAAGGATAGCTTCTCCTATTATTAAAGAGTTTTGAATAATTAGGTTCAGCTGAATGTAATTAGCTTCCAGTTGGCAGTGCTTATCTAAGTTATGTTAAATAGTGATAAACTCAATAAAATAAAATAAAAAAGAAAAAGAAAATAAAACAATCAAACCCTTCTTTCCTACTTGTCATTAGTCACTGACAATAGTCAGTGTTTTCTGTTCTTGAGATTTTCAGATGTATTTATCACTCTGTTGGATTGCCAGCTTTGTATCAGAAGGGCCCTTAATTAGTAAATGCATTTAGTCTTAGAAGTAGCATGCTGCTCGTTTTTTATGTGAAAGATTCTCTAAATATCTGAGTCTACAGGTTTCTGAAGTATGTTTTGCTCCTTTTCCCCCAGTGATGTAAAGCTTGGTAATATTGTAAAGATATCTTTACCTGCTGCCTTACAGGCAGTGGTTTAAAAGAAAAATGTTGTGAAGTGCAACTAGTTTTCACTGAATAGCAAAACTATATAAGCAAAAGCATATAAACACAAATCTGTCATACAGTTCTGTGTTTACATAAATTGGTCATTAAGAAGTGCACTCTGTGCAGAACCTTCCACAGGTTCTTGTGAACGTTATTCAAATTCATTTACACTAAGAACTGCAAGAGAATTACAGTTGGCTCTTTCAGCGAAGGAATGCTGTACTAATTATTGATGTACTGGAAGGTAAATGGCTGGATTTTTAATCTTTTTATTCTCAGTAGTGTTTATCTTGTTTTACCCACCAAATTATTGGTGTATCATAGAATCATAGAACGGTTTGGGTTGGAAGGGACCTTTAAGATCATCTAGTTCCAACCCCTCTGCTATAGGCAGGGACACCTCCCTCTAGACCAGGTTACTCACAGCCCCATACAGCCTGGCATTGAATGCTTCCAGGCAAGGGGGGGCATCACAGTCTCACTGGGCAACCTCTTGCAGTATCTCACCTCCCTCACAGTAAAGAATTTATTCCTTACATGTAGTCTAAACCTACCTTCCCTTGTAAGGCCCCATTTGGACTACTGTGTCCCAGTCTGGAGCCCCTAGTACAAGAAAGAAAGAGAGCTGTTGGAGAGGGTCCAGAGGAGCGCCACAAAGATGATTAGAGGGCTGGATCACCTCCCCTATGAAGACAGGCTGAGGGAGCTGGGCTTGTTCAACCTGGAGAAAACAATGCTGCAGGGTGACCTCATTGCAGCCTTTCAGTACCTAAAGGGAGCCTATAAACAGGAGGGGAGTCAACTCTTTGAAAGGGTAGATAACAGCAGGATGAGGGGAATTGGTTTTAAGTTGAGGGAAGGAAGATTTAGGTTGGATGTCAGGGTGAAGTTCTTTACCAAGAGAGTGGTAAGGTGCTGAGAGGTTGTAGATGCCCCGTCCCTGGAAGTGTTCAAGGCCAGGTTGGATGGGGCCCTGGGCAGCCTGGCCTAGAATTAAATATGGAGGTTGGCAGCCCTTGCCTGTGGGGGGTGGGAGGGGGTTGAGATTCATGATCCTTGAGGTCCCTTCCAACCCAGATTATTCTGTGATTCTGTGATCATCTTCAAAACTTGTATTAAAGTAACATGTCATTTTCACTATTCTTTGAATTTTCTATCTAATGTAGATAGAATTTTTACTGAATAATCATAGTTGTAACAAACAAACAAACAAAAATTAGACTTTTAAATAAACAAAAATGTTTTGTTCTTCATTATTTTTCATGCTAAAATGTGTGTGTATAGACACAGTCCATCAATACAGAATTGAGAAATAATAACTATTCTTTTAAATGGCCAGCTGGACATCCTTGTAAAAATATTTTCTGTTTAAGTATATACTGCAGCATGTATTTACTGTATGATCAGTCTGAAGCTTAAAATATTGTTCTTATGTTCTTTGATGTCCTACTTTTCTTCTTTCTTTTCTAACCTATAAGAAATTGTAGTTTTGTTTTATACAATTTTGGATTTTACATCAGGAAGTAAAACAAATTCAGAGTTCTATGCCTCTGTCTGAAAGCAGGTGTTTGAAAAGTTAAGTCATGCGTTTAGCACCACTTTCCAAAGGAAATTGTTCGTATTAATTTTTGTTTTCACAGAAATACATTCCATATTTAAGTCTACTTCCTATTAAAGATAATTATTTTTTTTAACATTGTTCTGACTTGTTAAAAGTTTTATATGTGTAGCTACTGTGTTAAAGATGCTTAACATCTTTAATGGGAAATAAGTGATCTCTTAAGGTACATAGGATGGACAAATCTTAATGTGAGCAAGAAAGGTGAACTTGTAACTGGACTTTCTGTTAAGATGTTAGGCTGCAGAGTGAATAGATAGAATATTAGACACCAGCAATAATCTGTTTATCTGTGCTACTGTAACAGGTTTGGGATTTTATTTTTTGTTTGTTTGCTATTTTTTTGATTGAAATAGATTCATTTTGATATACATTTCATATAAACGTATTTTAGCACAGTGTAAATCCAAAATTAGTTCTTTACCTTCAAGTTTAAATTTATAGGAAGCAAGGAGAATACTTCAGTGTCTTCTATTTTTCACTTTAGAATATAGAATAATATTATACTCTTGTGACTCTTCACCTGGAGTAATGTGCTCAGTTCTGGGCCCCCAGCACAAGAAGGATGTGAACAATTTTGAGAGGGTCCAGGACAGGGCCGCAAGGATGATCAGAGAATTAATCATCCCTAGGGCTGGCCTACAAATCTGGAAAGGAACTTCTACCAGGGAGTACAGTGATAGAACAAATGGTAATGTTTTTAGACTAAAAGAGGATAGGTTTATATAAGATATCAGGAATAAATCCTTTACAAAGAGGATGGTGATGCACTGGAACAGGTTGCCCAGAGTTGAGAACTGAGAGTTGTGAATACCCCATCACTGCAAGCATTCAAAGGGCAGATTAGATGGGGCTTTGGAAACCTAATGTCATAGAAGGAATTAGGAATTAGAAAGAAGTGATCTTTAAGGTCATTTCTAACCCAAACCATTCTATAATTCTATAAAAATGTTTAATATCTATCCCACTACATATGATCAGATTATGGGATTTGAGAAGTTTAATTGGGTTACCTATACTGTGGGGCTTGTTTGCTTATTAGAATAAATTATGGGGAGTACTTGCTTCCTAAAACTTTATGAGCACATTCTTTTTAATGAAAGAAATAAATCAAGGATGATATCTCTTACAGTTTTCAGCTTCTGTCCTGAATCCTATCCTACCTTCTTTCTCAATCAAAGTGAACAAAAGAACCAGCCTTTCTAATAGTCAATAACTGAGACATCATCTTCATCTTGAACCTTTGTTCACTGAAACTGTTTTAAAATGTTGCCTGTGTGTAGACTATGCAAATTTAAAGCTAAAGCAATAAGCAGATTATTTTCTACCAGACAATACTGAAAATCCAAGCAACTGATGTCTCCAGTTGGTATGAATTTTTAATTGTATTTCAGTAATATCTAATGAAAATGTTTATTACTGTCAAAATCTTGTTTATAGGTAAAAAGAAAGAACAGTATATGGATGGACAAATATATGCACATAGACACATAAAGCCAAGAATATAGATGGATGTAAGAAAAAAAATCACATCAGTATAATCTTAACAGTAGTCATTACTAGTCTGGATCCAATTGACTAGGAAGAATACAGTGTCATTAAAGTGGCTGTACAAACACCTCTTGGTTTCTACTCCATTTTCCTTGTGAAAAAGAAGAGTTGGTACATTAGTATGACATAAATAACTTATAAACCTTTTTTTTTTTTTTTTTTGTATGTGTGTATGTGTGTGGACAAATGTAATTTTTTAACAGATTTCTCTTTTGTTGAAATAGCTAACTCTCCTAATTGCAGAGCAAATGAGGTAAAACTGCCTACTCTCTTTTAAGATCTTCCCTCATTCACCAGTTTATTTCTGCTTTCTCTAAACTGTTCCAATGTTTACAGTTAATATATATATACCTTTTCAGAAAGTGGTCATTGCAAATAACGCTCCTAGCTTTAGGGAGATTTTTAAAAATTATACCCCAGAGATCTAGTTCTTCTATGAAATAACTAAAGTAGGAATAATGTGGGGACTATATTATTTTTTAAGACCATATGGTTGACACATTCTGCCAACTGACATAAAAATGGATTGCTGGTAATTTGCAACTTCATATGCTACTGCCAAATGTTTATGGGCAGGCATAGTAGCTGACTACTTTCAGCAGACTCAGCCGAATGCAGTGTCTATAGTTGCAGGAGATATCTGTGACAATAATTTAAGGCAAAGTGGTAGAGATTTTTCTGACTCTTTCTCATTTTTCTAAGGACACAACCCAATTTGTTATCAAACAGACTCAGCATGTTTGTAGGAAAAGATAAAAAGCTTAAAAGAGAGGAAATGGATTTTTTTTTTTTTAAACCATAACTGTATGAAAACTGCATTCTAGCTGGAATGATGTAAAGCAGAGGGCTGGATAAGACTTTTCATGTCCTAGGCAGTTTGCACAATAACTTAACAATATCAGGTCGGTCACTAAACACTGGCTTAAAAATACGATATTGCAAAACACTAATTCTTGTTTCTACAAAATTGGAGATTTCCTGAAATAATTGATTTTATTCTTCACCAAGCACAGAAGTGAATTTTAGCAAAATTTTCCTTGGTGAGCATCCCTTGCTGATTTAAAAATAATTTTAAAAATATTCAAAAATATTGCTATAATTGTTCTCTCCCAGCCCTGGAGGCATTTTAGAGATGTATGGATGTGGCATTAAGGGATATACTATAATTTAGTGATCAGTAGGTGATTCTGATCTTAAAGGTCTTCTCAAACTTACATGATTGTATAACTTTATGATTTCAAAGTTCTTGAATAATGTCACTTATTTTCTAGACAGCCCGAATAAAAATACTATATTAAAAAATGAGATTATTCAAGCCTACAATTTTCCTGTAAACCTTAAAGAATCCCCCTCTATATTTTGAAGGATGTGTCCTTATTTAATTTTCTAATAATAAAAATGATCACAGATTTTTTGTTTGTAGACTTCATATTTTTCTCAACTGAAATTCAGACCGACAGTATGGGTTCTGCTAAAATGCTAGTGGCAGTCTTCTGAGGAATCCTGTATAATGAATTCTAAGCAGTGTTTTAGACAGAGAAAATCATTTATCATACTCAATAATTGAGTAAATAGGACACATAATTGTGTTCAGTGGATTAAAATTTGAGTACATTGTTTTCTTTCTTCTTAAATTGTTAATATTTCCTAGAAACTGTCCTGTTGTGAATGAGATTCTGTCTCTCTTTTTCTAATCATTTGAATTTATTCATTACAG
This sequence comes from Centrocercus urophasianus, assembly GCF_019232065.1. NCBI lineage: Eukaryota > Metazoa > Chordata > Aves > Galliformes > Phasianidae > Centrocercus > Centrocercus urophasianus. The sequence continues at coordinate 16,767,027 of NW_024884697.1, forward strand.
CTGTCGTAATTACACAGCAAAATTTTTTTGAGTTTGCATTTTTAGAATATTTTTCCTATTGTGCAGAGTACATCAGCAATAGCCCAAAGCTGATTAGACTTTAAGGTGTGAAGATGTCAAATGACTGTCTGCAGTACGTACACTGAGACAGTTAATCATCTGGCTACGTAGAAGAAGAAGAAAAGAGATTGTATGCGGTTAAAAAAAAAAAAAAAAAAAGAAGCAAGAAGTAATTTTAGAGAAACATTTGTTTATTGTTTTTGTCTTGAGTGCTGTGATTGCCAGATGGAATCATAAACTAGGTGAGATTTTCGTGGTACATGCTGCATGTACTGATCAAAAGGCTAACCAGTTTACAGTACAATCATAGAATCATAGAATCCTTAGAGTCATATGGGACCTCTTAGGGCCATCTACTCCAACTCCCCTGCAATGAATAGGGACAACATACAGAAAGATTACATTTGCTCTTATGGTAACAAAAGATTCCCAGTTGTGGTATTCCAAAACAAGAGCAGGTACTAGTAACTTCTAGTGGACAAAAGTTTTGTTTTGTTTTGAGTGAGATAACGAAGATTATGTCTCAATATGGATTTATTGACCATACTTATTGGTTTTCATAGAGAATTCATTTCAGATAGCATCACTCAGGTTATTGCATGACTGAGGAGGAAACAGGACTCAAGGGCAGATTTACAGAGATTTACTAAAATTTACTCATGACCATGAGACTCCCAGGCACATCCTGTTCCATTAAGGAAATAAGAGGGAGACAGTCCCACCATGACAATGGGGATCAGTTTCTAGGAACAGTAGCTACCTCTTTCCTGAGTATCACTGTTAATTTTTGTGAGATTTTTTTATGGCTCTGGTGGAAACCCATAGATACGCTTTCATATAGCACTCCAAATGTCTTCAACAATTAAAGATGATTTAAAGAAGGATGTATCTTTCTTTCAAGTGATTGATGGAGTTCATCAGCAGTGTTTGTTTAAATCTTATGACTAAATAGTGTGTTCTAAGCATAACTGTTATGCTGGATGATAAGCTTTGTTGCAGACCTGTGTCTCTCCTTTGTTATCCTGGTAGTAAAGCTATGTACTGGCTATGTAAAGCTCATTGTCATTATTCTGTGAACTTTTAATCTGTAGGCAGCAGAGACTCTATTTGCGGAAGGGAAAAGAAAAAGAAAAAGAAAAATGCTTGATAGTTTGCAGTAACAGGCGTGAAAAATTTATTTCCCAATTTTGGATCAAAATCTTCATGTATCTTTCAAAGAAGTGCTTAAATCAACATCACTGGCAACAGTGGGGAGGGGGGGAAGAGGAATCTCTCATCTGACTACATGAAAATATGTAGATATTTATGTAAAAGATTGTGTCAACAGTTCATGGGCTGGTACAGCACAGATCCGTGACTAGAGAGGTGGAGAAATCCACAGATCTGTGCCACTGGAAAAGGAGATAAGGGAAAGAAGGTAGAGAGATGGGCCCCAAAATAAAACAGCAGCAATGATTTGAGGAGAAACAAACTAATTTACTACATAAGATATCGAAATGCAAGATAACACACTATAATACAATATAATGCAATATAATTAGAATTGGAGCTAATAAATCAAATATAATGAGAGAGAATCTCTGAAGGCCTTAGACTAAGGCTGAGGTGATGCATGTGGTCTGAATGAGCAGCAGAGAGGAGAGCCAAAAAAGGGGAGGTCAGCTGATCTACAAAAGCTTATATCCCTTCTCCGAACACAAACTCCTGTGGGGAATGTACTTCTTCTTTTCCAGACAGGTGCCCAGAACTGGAGCATTAACTCTTTAACTCCCAGTGCACTACATGTTGTTATTATGTGGAAAACCAGTAACCAAAAATCATAAAACTATGACAGAATTATCATACAGATTTTCATGTAGATAACAAAGAGATGTGGGAATACTTCTCAGGCCAATTCATTTTGCACTAATAGTATACGTAGTCAAGTTCTGTATGTCAAAAATTAAGTGGATTTGAAAATGCTATTTCTTTCATACAAATTCTTGATTTATTGGGCATTATGAAAAAAATAAAAATGAGAGAGAGAGAATAAAAGGAAGTATATAAGGACAGGAAGGCACATCTACATTTAGTAGACATTAAGCCGTATAATTCAATGTATTTCTTTCATCTAAGTTCAAAGAAAAATGTATTTCTCTAGATATTAAGTTTAAGGGAATTTTGTGATTAATTAAGGTGAAGATTATGTAGATTTTTCTAAAGCTACTGACACATCAGAGAGTGGGTACTTCACCAGCCAGGTCCAACACAACAGCTCTTGAGAGAGAGCAGATGTGACTTTGGGGTCAATCTAGAGCCAGAGCAGTTGAGCAGTCCAGGGAGACAAGTAGGTCCAAAAGCCAACCAACCATCAGCCTACAGGTGGACCCAGTTTGGCAGACATGTGGCTGTAATGCAGAGGGAGCTGCAGTTCAGGTTCGCTCAAGATGAGATCCTGAGTTTAAAACAGCTTCTCAGACTGACATTCAGCCCTAGTGGTAGTTCTTGTAGCATCTGAGAGCCTCTCCCTTATTACAAGCTGTCTTATTTGACTCTAATCCCTTGTGATCAAAGTCCCAGGAGTGAGGATGTTGCATGCAAAGTCCTTTTTCTAAATGTAAAAGGCTAAATGCAAGAGATGTTATACTGAAATAGCATTTGGGAAATGCAGGATGGAAAGGAAGCAAGTTTACTACTAAGCTCAAAGGTGTTATTAAAGCTTGGAAGTCATCAGAGAAAAATGTCAGAAAGCATCAGAGAAAACCTGTGTTTCAACACAAAAATATGTTTAAGAGAACGATCCATCTTAAGGACACAGATAACCATCACCAGCATTCAATGGGAGTTATACCGTGACACAAAAATTCAGAAGTGTAAGGGAGGGTTGAGTTTGTGTGTTCTTTTAGAACTTATCTGGTTTTCTGTGACAATGTCTCTTTAATCAGAGTAAAGCTCTGAATTCTTCAAATTACAGAGTCTATCATCTTGATGGCTGGATCATTAACTTTCCGTATTGCTACTTTCTATAATGATGGATCTTTGCTAATTTTGTACATACAGTCCTAATTTTCTGTCTCATTATTACCTGACTTTAAACTGGAGGGTCCAAAACATTTTAATATTTTTCTCTTGCTACAGAGTACAATATTTTGCAGATTTTCTTAGTCTTTTGCAGATCTTAGGCTATCACTGGTTCTTTGATTATTTAGTGTAAATGTTTGAAGATTCAGACAGAGTGACAATCACATTTCTATCTCTTATCTCATTTCCTTTTGATGTACTTGGATATTTTAATACTTCCTTTTGCTGCAGGACGCATCATTTTGGAGCCAAAGTTTCTGAATGCTTAGGTAATGAAGTCCTTGATACAGTAGTGCCTTGTGCATTCTTTCTCCTACTTCTTTCTCTCTTTTTAAATACTTTCATATTAACTTTTTAGTATGGTGGCTTTATTTAATCCATACAAGATTTGATACCATTCCAGCAGCCTCTTTCCAGCATGCAGTACCTACTGCATATGCAGTACCTACATGAACATTTCCTACAATTATCTTTACCAGTCCTGAAAGCATTCTACTCTCTGCTGATACAACACCAGTTTTTGAAAGTACCTTTGTTTCTGGATGTGTGAAAAGGAAGACGTAGTCAGTACATCCTGCAATTTATTTTTTTCTAAAATAGCATTCCTGTTTTATGGTGATGTAAAATTATTTAATGTTTTGACTTATAAATATGTCATGTCTACAATTTTTTAGTTTTTTATTCTTGAACAAATACTAATGTTAACTATTTAAAGCACAATTACGGATCTGAGCCAATTGTATCCAGCACTGGATAAGATTTTTTTTTAAAAAAAAAAAAAGTTTGTGAGAAATGAGAAATTAAAATGAGACTCAAGAGGTATATCAACATAGTAGAGGCAGTAAGGGACGCAATTTTTCTGACTGAATTTGATACTTTTATAGGTAACAAATTAGGAATTCAATTAACATAAATGGCTATAGTCACTGCTGTATTAACCAGAGATATACTCTCTGCAGAGGTATGGTTTCCTTCATTGACGGAAAATCTAGTGTGTTATACTAACTCTGTACTGGACTAACTATACTAAATCTTACTGGACATATTGCAGTAACTACTTCCAGAAGTAAAAACCTTCTCTATTTCTCATTAGGGAAATTCAGTCTGCTTGGGCAAAATTATCAAATAAAAGAGTGGTAATTTTCTAAACTGACTCCAGGAAACTACATTCTCATGTCCTTTTTTTCCAGAAAATAAGGTGCATATTGGGATTCAATCTGTAGATCTTTATGTCTATTTACCAGTCTACATACAACATGGACTTTCATGTCCCCTGCTTTGCTCTTCATTTTTTACAGGTCATTCTTAATTGAGATATGTAACTCCATTGGTAAGAGTCTGTAATGAAACTTTGTTACTTTCTCACTCTTAAATAAGAATCTGATATGTATAAATATTACTTACCTGCTATTCCAGTATGTATTAAGAATTTGATTTTTATTTGAATGATGCTTGCATGTTGCAGGTGCACAGCCCTCCTGAAAACCACCATTCATTATTATGAGTAGGGCTGTAAATGCTCAGTAATATGAAATAAGGCATAGAAGTTTATGTCAAGAAATTAAAATTTCATGCTTTTGTGACAGTTACACCACTTTCTAATGCTGAGCTGTGACAAATGGTCTTTATCTGTTGCCTACACCAGCTCTTTTCTTCCATTCAATTTTTGTAAAAGAAAAAGGTTCAAGTCTCACTTCTGACTCAGTCTTGTTGAAACATATTTTACTTATACTTCTGGTCTTGCTATAGTTGTGTTATGGTTAGTATTTGCCAGCCTCTGGGATTCTTATACTTCTCATGAGTTGCAATCACAATAGTATCCCTCTTTATTCAAATACTCTAAATGTAGTCATATTTCACTGAAAATTCTCACAACTGCCTGACTGAAAATTTCCTGTTAAATGCTGAGCAAGTTTAAGTTAAAAGGTTTAATGTAAAGAAAATGAAAGGACGAGGTCTTGATTAGAAATTCAGAAATTCAGTTACAAAATAAAATTATAAAACTTAGTTCCAGAAAAGAACTTCTCTATTAAGTAACTCTCAGCTATTTCTGGCTTTCAGCCCACTCAGAAAGCTTCCTTTCCTCTGCTCTTCTGCTTTACTCTAAAAGTTTTCAAAATATGCCTTCTCTTTTTCTTTTTTTGGTTTTTTTTTTTTTTTTTTTTTTTGGATGGCACAGATCCTCTTTCTCTTTCCTCTGTATTTATTCTTACTTTCATCCCTGGTTCTTTTTTCTTAAATAAATTCAGCCTTAGAATCTGTACAATCTATATTTGCAACAGTTTTGTGATTTTTATCTTTTATGATCTTTGCAGGTTAGTATCCTCTTCCTTCTTTCCTTAGTATTTTTCTCCTAATTACTGAACTCCTCTCTGTTTCTTCTGGGTTTCTTTAAATTTGTATTTCTATCCTTTCCTTAACATGTTCTTTTGAAGTTGGTAGCTTGTGCCACTACAGCATTACCATGTTATGCGGTAGCATGCTGCAAGATGTTAGCGAACAAGTATCTCTTCAGATTTATAATTTTTGTCTTGGTATTTGGTATATAATTTGAATATCTGGGAGACATTGAGCATATTTAGAAACTTCTCCTCCCTTCACTATTTTTTAATTGTTGTTGCTTATGGGCATGCAGTTGTATTCCATAGCTATATCTCTTCCTTTATGTACCTCTGTACATTAACGGTTGATTTATTTTTGTCAAGTAGTTACATTACTGCTATTTTGTTGTGCACTATCTTTGCTTTTCTCTAATGCAAAATAAAAATTGCAAATCAAGAGCTACAGGGAGGTGAGGAGAATGTATAATTCTCCTGCCACTGGTAGTTGCCTCCCATGAGAACCCAACATAACAACACTATTGGGGTTTACAGTTATTAGGCCAAAAGAACAACAGCAGGTGAACATCAAGGGAAAATACTGCTACAGAGTCTCTGGAAACTGCTGCCTTGGCTGTCTCAGCAAAACATTATAGAGCTGCAAATTACAAGCCCTTAGGTGACTTTTTTTTTTATCATGATGTGTCATGGGACTGCGCTCCTTCAACATGAGAAAAGAAAGGAAGAAGAAATTGTTAAACAACACGGATTTGAAATATGACTTTGTGGAAAAAGAATGGTCTGTTTTGTCTGATCTTCAATTGTTTTTATTAATGTGTTATGGCACAGGTAGTTCCAGAAGCAGCTGATGTCGAGGGCCTATTGATATTAAAATACTTCCTTTAATCAAGTCTGAAATATTTTAATAATCCTATATAGGTTTATGTTTTGAATCAACAGTATTTTTGGAACATTTAAAATAAAAATAAACAGTCCAATTTCTCTCCATATATGTTTTATTTCTGTTATTAGAAATATAATTATTTTTTATGCTTTTGTTAATATCAATATTACTGATTACATAATTTTGAAGACATTACATTTTAAGAAGAGTAAGTTTCAGCAACTGAACCACATTTACAAATTTTCTATGATCCAAAGCCGTATTAAGAAATGGAATCCATATTCAGTTGTTTCTCTGCAAGACATACATAATAATTCAAGAGCAGGTGCTAAAATTACACACGCATGCTCACAAAGTTATTTTCTACAATACATTTCTCTTTCATGTAGTCAGCAAGTGGAAAAGGAAATTGTATTATGCTTGCTTTATTTTGTTGTAAGTAAAATAGTTTGTATATCTTTAATGAAATAACTTTGCCATATATCACTAAGAAGTCTCCAAGGAATAATATGCATGGAGCAGCAGGTGTTGAGCCAGAGATAATATGCCTTTCTTGTGAATTGCTCTAGTCTGATTGAGGAAATTAGGTTGGCAGAACAAAGTCTATTACTTCGCGAATATATAATAACAAATTAAGTTCTGTTACCTTTTTGCTATGAAAACAGACTTCTGTTGAGTACCTTTGGAAGCTGTGTCCACACTTACTTGTGACTACTTTAATTAATAACTAGCACATTACATAAGTCCAGAATATTGAAATATGAAAACATTATATATAAGAAATTATTTATTTTGAGCTGAAAATTAACACAGATGATAACTTTCCTTGCTAAAATTTCACTTTCACTTCTTAGTGCATTCCAAAGCAAGGTGATTAGTAAGCAATAGAAGGAGACAGGAGGTAAACACGAAAGTACTACTTGTCATGCCAAAATTAGATGAGAGACAATTGCTTAAAAACTTTTATTTCTGATAGTGATTTATTTTGAAAGTATCATGAACTCATCAAGGTTTGTTTTCTGTATGTATATCTATATATAATGAATATTATACATGTTTCTACAAGTGTAGAATAGTTCCCAGGGAGGTGGTTAAGTCATTATCCCTGAATGTATTTGAAAATTGTTTGGATGGGGTGATCAGGGACATGATTTAGTGGTGGGTTGTTAGGGTATTACGGTCAGGTTTAGGTTGGGCTTGATAGTCTTTAAGGTCTTTTCCAACCTGAGCAATTATATGATTGTATGATTTTAAGTGCACGTTTAAGCACCATTCCGAGTGCAATATTGTAGCCCAGAGTGAACTGCTTAAAAATGTGTAAGTTAATACATAAATTAATTTTGGAGTATACTCAAAAACGGATCATCCTGATTTCACCATTCTGCAACCTCTAAGCACTCACTTCATAGACTTTTCTGAATCTGTTAAATTTTGCATCCAGGGAAGTATTTCATTTGTTTCTAACATTACAGTGTGAATGGAATTACAGAATGAAATAACTGTTGCTATGCTTAGATATTATGTGAATCCAAATCTCACCTAGGAATAATATTCAATGGCATTTTGCCTTTGGCTGTCTTTCCTTATTTCAGGTTTGTTCAAATAATTATATTTTAATGATAGTGACACGATGAAAGAAAATAGCAAAACAGATATGCTTCAAAGATGTAATGATTGTTTTTTTCTTGAGTCAGATGAAGTGGAGTGAAGGAAATGCATAGATTTAATTTTTTAATATAATAAAATGCATAGTAAATTAATTTATGGTATTCCCTCAGGTTTACGCCCAAAAGTACAGGAATGTGTTTGTTTATTCTTTCAAATTGAAAACTATTGTTTTCCTTTAGGATCTCATCCTTGTTGACTGTGAATCAAAATGTTTATTTCACATTCCCATAAACATACATGTTAATAAAATACATCACATTTTTCTTTTGGTAAAAAGCTGTATCTAATTTTGAGGGCACTCTTCCAGCAGCAGAACATGTTTAAATCTTCCTACCTTTCCTCTCTGTCTTTTCCCAATTTTTTTATGTGACCACAGTACTGCCAGTACCTCTGTATGTGATAAATCAGTCTGGGATTTCTTCTGGGTTAAAATTAAATTAGATAAAAAGCAAGCAATAACTCCCCACAAATTTTTAATCCAGAAAAATTATCCAGTTTGAGTTTTTGTATTATCCTGAAACATACAAATTTATATTCTTAATTGGGACACTAAAGAGTGGAAAGAGAGCTCTCACCTGGTAGAAAGGAATCTTGGGTTCTGTCACTAGCACTGTTTATGAATTTATGAATTTTACACTAAGCAAAGCACTGGGTAGAATACAATAATTTTAGCACAAGCTGTATCATTATCCTTTTTTAAAGGCAGTTGTATTGATAGGGGCAGGGGAGAAAATAGACAATATATATCTATGCTCTTTACCTGAAATGAGGTTGCAGTGTGGAGGGTGTTGGTTTCTTTTCTTAGGTGGAAAGAGATAGAAAGCAAGGTAACAGCATCATGTTATACCAGTGGAGATTTAGACAGGAAATTAGGAAGAATTTTTTCATGGAAATTCTTGAGGTATCTGTCTCGCTCCAATTTAGAGGAGGGAGAGGAGTTTCTTTTAATATAAAATACCCGGTTTAAGATTAAGAAACAGTGATTCAAATGTTGGTCCAACCAGTTTATTATAAGTCCTAATCAGGGAGACGGGGAAGGGAAGGAGGAAGATAGAAAAGATAGGAAAGAAGCAAAGTAAAGCAGGGATAGTCACCACCAGGATCCAGCAGCGTCCCATTGCACAACATTTCGTAGGTCCGAGGCAAAAGCAGAGGAGGGACAGCAGCAGCAGCACGGCCAGTCTTGGGCAGCAAGCAGGTAGCAGGAAGAAGTTGCAGAGCCAGTCCAGGAGGAAGCAGCAGGACTCATGTAGCAAGCCCAGGAGAGTCCGTCAGCATGCAGGAATTCCAAAATGAGGAATCTGACGGCAGACAGCTTTGTTCTTCTTCAGCATGCTGGTAGAGCTCAGAGCAAGTCCAGGAGGGAGAGAGGCAGGTCGTGAGGCTTATCGTGTCATAAATCTCTTCTTCATGAAGAATCTGTTGCCAGAAAACCTAACCTCATGGTTGTAGATCCCCTTTTTATCGTTCTTCTTCCAGCGTGGCATTCCTGGGCACTTGGGAAAGGGTCATATGCAGCACTTCCTGAGATGGCCATCTTCCTCTAGATAAACCCACAAAAAAGACTACTTCCTGGCCATTAATCTGCAGTTTCTCTCATTGCCTCTGGCCTTGTCCATCTGTGTCCCTCAGACAAAGGATTTTGCAACCCTTGCCCAGGGCTTGCTTGGACTTGTTCATCTGTGTCCCCAGCAAGCCTTGAGATAATGATGTAAAAGAATGATCTCTTACAGCTTTGGAAGAGGTTTTTCAAGGACTTGGTGGAGCTGCCATCCCTGGATGTATTTAAGGGATATGTGGATTTGCTGCCTAGGGACATGGTTTATTGGTGTACTACTAATGTTAAGTGACAGATGGAGTAAGCGGTCTTAGAGCTCTTTTCCAACCTGAATGACTATATACTTCTGTAGTGGGCACACAAACCATGGATTAGAAGCAGCCACATTCAGACTAGGCAATTGTTCTGAATCTAACTTCATTATGTTAAAAAGGATTTTGATTCAGCTGGGGAGTGATCCCCATTCCTTGAGCCACATGATGCAAAGGGACTTAGAACCTCACTGCTCAAATCTAGCGCCATTTTATAGATAGACTGCCAAGAAACAGTGGACACATTGTCTTGTTCAACATTGATCCCACTGGCATGGCACCTAACTATCCTCATTCATATTGGTTCTTCTTGCAATCTTTAACATAGTTTTTTTTATTAGTTTTTGTATAAAAAACTTGCTTGCTTTCCACAAGAGGACATCCCTAGAGTTTTGAACCATTACAAAAAAGTTTTGAACCATTATCAAAAGGCTAGGCTAAATTCTTCAAATACAAGCAGTCTTTTCTAAATCCTCTTAATCCAGGATAGTTTGAGGTATGCTGCCATAAAGGCCTGAACCCCTTCTGTAGCATCTCTTTGGGCCTGACATATGTATATACTATTTAATATGTATATACTATTTAATGACTCTCTTAGATGAATATCTATTGCACATCCTAGCTGAGAATTCTAATAGGAAAGAACTGTTGCTTGCAAATACTGTTCTAACCACGGGGACAAAGGTAAAATACAGATTATATTGTACTGACAGTGCAGAATCATGAGAACAGAAAATTAAAGATATTGGTACCATGATATCCAAGGAGAATATTAGCAAACAGAGTGATGATTTTGAAAGCCAATTCAAGACAGAAATTTCATTTCTGAAACTCAGTATTTACCAGTGACACATATTTCTCCCTAGTGCTACCCACATGTGTCTACACTCACATCCAGCCCTTTATCTTGTACTAGTTAGAACGGTTATTGAAAGTGGGTAAGCTTTTTTTCCTATAGTGCTAGGCTAGAAAGCATGTTCTGAAACTAACCTACAAAGAAGAATGACAAGCTTTAGTCTTAAGCAAGATATAGTAAATCTGATGTTCATAACATTCATGTGAAATAACATTGTAATTATATTTAAAGAGGACCTTAAGATGTGCTGCTACATGCTTTGTATCGTTGAGTCTTGCTAAGTAACTTCTCTAAAGCAGTGAAAGTATTGGGGAACCGTAATCATGGTGAGCCCTTGGGCAAAATTCCTATTGCTGTTTTACGAAAATCATTCATTTTCCTCTAGTTTTAAGGTTCTAACTTACATATTTAAGAAAGTTCAGTCTTGTGACTGTGAGCTCTGCTGATTTCTTTAAAATCTTGCATTCTTCATTTCATTGCTGTCAAAAATTCAGACTCTGGGAAATGCTTGTATTTAATGCTAATGATTTCTAATATCTATTTTGTTGATAATTTTTATCTTCTTATATTGTCTATATATATTATTTAAAACAAACAAAGAAAAAAATCACATTCAGGAGACAAAGAAGCAAGCTACAAATTTCTGTTACTCTTGCTCTGTATTGTAAAGAGTCAAGCTATACTGTAGTGTTTTCTTAGAATATTTAAACATATTTATAGACAGACTGAATTCTCATATGGATTTTTCTGAGATCACTGAAAATAAGCAAATTATTCTAACTAACTGATGCTTCATAATTACCTTTTTTTTGGGGAGGGTACTAGAAAATTCATGAATAGAAGACCTATTTTAATCTAGACTAATCATTTTCAGACTCAAAAGCATTATGAAAGAGAAATCAAAGCATGATAATTAGATAGTTTATAAGAGAAAGTTTGAGGAAGGCATTTTTAGAATCTATGTTGACAGTAAATTAAGGTTCCTTAATTCTCCATTATTGCATAACAGATTTTTTTTCAATATCTTCAAATGAACAAGAAATTTAAAATTGTATCTACCATATGTGTGCAGGAAAATGACAGAGTTTAAAGATTTTACCTCTGTATTACAATGATGAACTGGCTACAAAACCTTGATGCAAAATGTTTTATTTACAGAGGAGAGTCTGAAACACATGGAAAACCTAAGAAGAAACACTTAAAAATTGATGAATTGTTGTCATGGCTGTCACTAAACACTTGAGAATGTTATAGAGAATATTTATATGGAAACCCTTTACTACTGCATTGGTTACATCTGCTATGTGATCTTGTAAATAAAGATATGGAGGTTAATATATTCACAGGAATAAGTTTGTGTTTATTTTATATTTTTAATGTTGGGAGAAAAGCATTGATTGTAATTTTTTTATGATATATGTATGTAGTATGATATGTAGTCCCTTACAGATTACTCCACTTGTTTCTCAGAATTAATGTTAGTCTTTTGCTCATTTTTCTGGAGCAGCATCTCTTTAATCTGGCTATGAAAATAACCGGAATATAAGAAACTCAATACAAACATATGATGAACCTCAAATTTCTATTAAACAAAGACAAAATGTTGGATTGCTTCCTAGGTTACCTTTCACATAAACATACATGATTAATTAAAAAATAAAAAAAAAAATTAAAAAAGGGTGAAACTATGAAGGGGAAGACAGAAGATGGAGGCTGCAACTGTATTTGAAAAAAAAAAAAGTAACTAGTTGTAAAGTAGCAAATTTGATTTCTACAGTTAGGTACAGTTCCAAAAAAGATTATCTACTGGATTTCTCTTATATTCCATATTATATTCCACATAAGTCTGCCACTTCAGACATGTTCTCATCATTCCTTTCTCTTTCTCATGGCTAGTTTTTCTTATGTTATTTCCTTCAAAATGTTCCACTGTCATCATTTGAATGTTCTAATGCTGCGTATTCAGATGCACTGAGAGTATCAAGATACATTAAACATGACATTGTTGCAGAAAGTTTATCTAGAATATGTTGTTTTGTTTAGATGTGAAATATGGTTAAGTGGAAAGGATCCCACATGAACATTTTCTACTTCCATCGTTCTTCATAGTGTCTCTAGAATTAAAGAAAAATCTTCAAACTTGATCACTACAGGCAAAATCATGAGCAATCATTAGACGTAAGCCATCAATTGTATATTTTGTATGTGTTCATCTATGCTCCTTTCTTTTTGTTCATCGGTCACACCTGTCAAGGTTTTTAAGTTTCTTGTGTTCCACTTCCTCATACGGTCATATTTGGTCCTATTACTACCTAGGCATGAAATAAAATATTACAGATGCTTAATTGTACACACATGTTAATAATAATAATAATAATAATAATAATAATTTAAATCTTTTTAAGGTTACGTGTTTATTTTTAAGTGTTTCCTAACAAATCCCCTAAACCTGAGAGGACTTGCTCTGGCATCTTTGCTTTACAATCACTGCTTATTCTTGCAGTTAATCACAAAACATCATGCTATTATTTTATGTCATGAAAATAACAAAGCAAAACAAGCTAAATCCCTCTCTCCAAGGAATGCTTTCTTTCATGCTAATTGTCTGCCAAAATTTAGCAAGGCTTAAATAATCATGCGCTGTAAAGTCAAAGCAAAACAAGACAAAAACAAACAAAAAAACCCAAGTTTTTCTAAATTTTTAGCATCTAGTCAAATGGCTTTGCTTTTGTTCTCCCACATATTTTTACAGAAAAAAAATTCTGAACCTATTAAAAAAAAACTGTTAAAACTGTAGAATTTAATTTTTTGAGAAATTTACTTGCAAAATGCATCACTTAATTTTTATCTCCAAAAACTTGCTGACCATGCCTATATTGCAAGTGAACAAATTATTCATTGATGAATCAGATACCCATGTTTAATTCATCTGAAGACATGAATTCCCCTCCTTACAATTTTACAGGTGAAAGATCACAGAATGGCCAGGGTTGGAAGGGACCTGAAGGATCATGAAGCTCCAAACCCCCTGCCACCTGCAGGGCCACCAATCTCCACATTTAATACTAGACCAGGCTGCCCATGGCCCCACCCAATGTGGCCTTGATCACCTCCAGGGATGGGGCATCCACAACCTCTCTGGGCAGCCCGTTCCAGCACTTTACCACGCTCTCTGTAAAAAACTTACTCCTGACATCCAACCTAAATCTTCCCTCCCTCAACTTCAAACCATTTCCCCTTGTCCTGCTGTTGTCTACCCTTTCAAAGATCTGATTCCACTCCCGTTTGTAGGCTCCCTTTAGGTATTAAAAGGCTGCAATGAGGTCACCCCACAGCCTTCTTTTCTTCAGGCTGAACAAGCCCAGCTACCTCAGCCTGTCTTCGTAGGGGAGGTTCTCCAGTCCCCTGATCATCTTTGTGGCTCTCCGCTGGACCCTCTCTTTCTTGTACTGGGGGCTCCAGACCTGGACACAGTATTCCAGTTGGGGCCTCACAAGAGCTGAATAGAGGGGGACAATCCTGTCCCTGCTGGTCACCCTGTCTGCAGCCTTTCAACCAATTTCTTATCCATTGAGTGGCCCACCCATCAAATCCACATCTCTCCAATCTGGAGATAAGGATGTGGTGGGGGACCATGTCAAAGGCCTTGCTCAAGTCCGGGTAAATGACATCGATCACATTTCCCTTGTCCACTGATGCAGTCACTCCATCACAGAAGACCACCAGTTTGGTCAAGCAAACCACACGCTCATTTGTCATGTGATCAAGCATGTCATCCAGGATGATCTGTTCCATGATCTTCCTAGGCACAGAGGTGAGATTCACCGGCCTGTAGTTCCCAGGTTCCTCTTCCTTTCTTGTAAATGGGAGTGATGTGACCCTTCCTCCCATCCAGGACCTCACCTGACAGCCACGACTTTTCAAATATGATGGAGAGCAGCTCAGCAACCACCTCATCCATCTCCTTCAGAACCCTGGCATGCACGCCATCTGGCCCCATAGACTTGTACACATTCAGTCTCGTGAGGCGGTCTCAGACCTGCTCTGCCCTCACAGTGGGGAGAAGGGGGGGGAATTTACCGCCTCAGTCTCCACCTAGAGGTTTAGGGATGCAGGGCTCAGGGATGTGAGAAGTACTGGAATCCTGGCTGCCACTGAAGACCGAGGAAAAGAACTCATTCAGTACCCCAGCCTTCATCCACTAAAGCCAGCTCTCCTTTTACATTTACCAAAGGAGGTACACTCGCTTTGATCTGTCTCTTCTGGCCAATGTACCTGTACAAAGTCTTCTACTGTTTTTCATGTCCCTTGTCAAGTTCAGTTCTGCCTGCATTTTGTCTTTCCTGATCCCTTGTCTGCAAGTCTGGACTGCATCCTGTATTCTTCCCAGGTGAAAGATAAGTGACTTACTCATTGCACAAGGCAAATTCTCACACATGTGCTTGTCAAAATATGATCACTGGGTTATCATGTTCATGAGAAAAATTGGTTTCTTGAGAATTATAAATTTGCATCCAGAAACTGGCACCACTGAAAAAACTACCACTAAAATATTATTTTAAGCTACAATTTTTCTACAATTCAATTTGTAAATATGATATAAATTGGGGCAGAGAAAACATGAGCCTATTTCCTAAACACACATGAATATTTCTTGAGCAGAAGCTATTACTGAGATCAGCATCTTTCTTGAGCTACATTTGACTTGCAGTGCAGTTCTGAAGAGATTTTATGAAGAATTGATTGATCAGACATTACATTCCAGCAAGTGTGTCAGCTCCTGGCCTCAAAACCAATTAAACTGAAGCATGTAGGAAGTGTAGATGATTTTTTCTGTACAATGGTATATCAGAAACACTTGACATTTGCAGTCTTTCAGTAATGTAAAAGCTGAAAGAAAGAAATATACAGCAATTCCACTGCAAAAGGAGTGTGCCAGAATACTCTGAATGGGAATGTAAGCAGGCAGGAGAAGCATATCCTTACAGCCCAGTGCTACTGAAGCTGTTGCACAGCTTCTCTTATCTTCATTCCTTCCTTCCTCTCCATTTCCACTATGATCTGAGTAGTATTTCTTCTGAGATAGAGTTTTAAATGAATAATTTGTACATGCTTTGAGTAGGTTCAACAAAAGCATTTCTGAGGTTATCATAGAATAGATTCAGGAGTGAATTAGTAAACTGTGGGAACTGGAATGGCAATAAGAATATTTGACAAGTCATGGCAGTTAGGTGAAGTTTCTGGGAACTTAAAAAAAAAAAAAAAAAGGTAGCAATACAGCACCCATTTTTAAAAAGGGTAGAAAGGACAACCTCGGAAACTACTAACCTGTAGTTAGTACTATCTTCCCTGCTGGGGAGGATAATGGCAGTGATTCACCTGGACGCTAGGTTAAGGCACGTGGGACAGAGAGAGAGGTGATAAAGGACAATCAGTTCGTCTTGATGGTGGGACTAGAGGATCTTAAACATCTTTTCCAACCCTAATATTCTGTGATTCTACTAAATCCAAAACACAGAGAACTCAAAACTTTAATTCCTAATGTGTAACACAGCAGGAAAGTTAAAGCTAAGCAGTCACGATCATAGTTGCTCGCATCCTGACATTTCCCAGCTACTAGCTTCTAAATTTTAATTTGCAATGAATAAATAAATAATAACACAAAAGAAGAAAGGAAAAAAGAAAGGAAGGAAAGAAGGAAGGTGAAATAATGTAGGAAAAGAAACAGTTACAGAAGTTAACCAGAAACTCTGAAGCAAGTTGGTTTCCAAAAAGAATACACAAAAAGGTTTAAAATAAAAATACTGAAAGTGAGTGAACTTAAATGATAGGCAATAATGTCTGGAAAAGTTCTCTTTAAAGTTCACTTATCACTGTTCTGTAAAGATGGTATTTTCAGTAGCACCGCTGACTAAGCAGGAGAGAAGTATACTTTGCTGGGAGCTGTATTTAAAGTAAAAGGCATTATATGGATATCATCATGATTGATTCTTATAGCATGCTGGATCAGCTAAAGGCTTGTAATTCTGACATTTCTGATTTGTATACAAGCAAAAAGGATTTTCGTCCCTCATGTATTAGCTTAAACTTCAGTACAAAATATTGCACACTAACAGGAAGTACGGCCCTACCTGCAGAGCAATGTTAAATATTATTCTATAAGAAATGTTAAGCCACTTTTCTTGACATACTATTTGATGTACTATAATGTGCAACAACTATTCTGTGCAGGTGTGAACTACATAAGTCATTGTGAGGGCTGGTAATACTGCATTTTCATAGCAGATCAGCACAAATTGGTTCTGAGCAGGTGCTTGTGCAGTTACGATAGAGTGAGGACAGTCAAAATGCTTAATGATTCCTAAATTCCCTTGCTGAATATGTTTGCATATTGGCCTCAGTAATACATAATAAGAGAAGGTGATGATTGAGATCATGTATTAATATATTTATATACATTATATATATTATTAATTATATAATATATATAATTATATATATATATATATAATATGTTTTATAATATATTTATATAAAGTATTTGCATGGCCACAACTTATCTACTCTGCTATGATTCCCTATATCTAAAATAGTGTTGTCACTATTTTTCTCTCCTGAACAGCTAAAAAATCTAAAACAAGATTGAAGAGGTTATTACATCACATTCTCTCTAGAAAACCTGTTGAATAGAGAATTAATTATCACTATATGGTTCAACACAGTACAAGTGAAGTGTCTTGATCTGACTATTGAAAAAGATAACATGTATTTGCTATGTAGAAAATATTTTAATTCCAGTAACATGGTGTATTCATATTAATTTAATATCTATTTATATACTTTATGAGATTGAAATACATATTTTTTCCATCAGTAAGGACGATGCTAAAATAACCATTATGTGTGGCAAACATGGATGGAGTTCATATAACATGCAGTATTTTGTATGAAAATCTGTTTAAACTTTTCTAGTGAGTTTTACCTCCTTTCTAAATTCTTAAGGTGCTGTTTCACTTATAAATCAGTTTTCATCCTACATATGCTAAGTGCTACATCCTACCAATGAAGGGAGAGAGAGATGATCAGATTTGCAAATCCTCCCTGGATCAGTTAAGGCAAAAATCACACTCAAGATCCAAACACAATCATCATTTTTAACAACAATCTCCATACTACAACTGCATATACTAAAAGTATATGCAGTTAAACTATGAAACAGAAACTGAAATAAGACTTGCATTGCTTAACAACTTTATGAGGGAAAAAGAAAGAAAAGGCAGAGATAGAGTGGACTGGGGGTTGAGGGGAGAGGACAAAGAAAGATCACCAGTCTGGGTACCAGTGTTGGTCTAGCCAACATGGAGAGGAGGGAGGGAAGGCAGTCCATATACTGTGGGAGTGCTCATCCAGCACTTCCAAAGCTCCAAATTCAGAATTCTCAAAATCCTCCCCAGACTTCTCCCAGACATCCCTTTATGCCTACTAGATTTACAGGATTTGCCATCAACAAGTTCTCCATCAACAAGTTTATTGTCAGCATATTCATCATCAACGAGACTTCAATAAAACTTTGACGGAGGAAGGCCATCCTGGCTCCACAGGACTCCTCTCTCCAATCACATCTTCAGCCATTAGCCTGTTGTCATGGTGGTCATCTTGTCTTATAGACAATTCCAAGCATGCCACAGAAAAAGTGTTTTTTCTTAGTCCCCTACAGTTAACTATTTTGATATATTCAAAATATATATATATAACTGTAGTGGAATGCAAAAGATTATCTACATTCACGGATGATTGATGGGCATATATTGTTAAAATTAATAAATACATTCGGTAATTTGTCTTTCAATACAGCATTTAATCTTTAAACAGTTTTACTTCTTTACTGCTTTTTTCCTCAAATGCCATTTGACCACCTTAAAAAACAAACTAAAATAACAGCCAAAAAAACCAAAGAAGGATGTAAAAGAAATCTATCAATCTCCTATCAATTCACAATTATTTCTGGAAGTAGTATATAAGGCAGCCAGAAATATTACTGTAGCAAACACCACAGCTCTGGATGTTGTTTGTAAGAACTGTATTAAACACCCTGCCATCAACTCTAGATCAAAGTAAAGCAAAGGAATTTCTCACTATTATTAAATATAGCAATTAATTTTATTCCTTCACTTCTTTATTCAATAATACGTCTCATAAAATATTTTTTTTACCTTCTGATCTGTCAATGTTCTGATACCAATATCTGCACAAAAGTAGTTAGCTAATAAGGTATGTACAACAAGCATTTCAAAAACTTCATATTCCCTATCATTCCAGGAAGTCAATACCTTTTGCTAAAACATTCATATTTCATCACCAAATTGGAATGTACCTCAAAGTACGCTGGGAGTGTAAATTAGAAATAAACCTTATGCAAGCACAGATTGAGGAAAAAATTAACTGTTTCAGATCATATTTGCCTAGTAAAATTCCTAATCTGTTTAAATAGAATGAATGGAGGGGGAAAGGAATTGCCTATGAACCATTAAAATTTCAGTAGAAGTTGAAAAGATCACTGTTTTTGAAGAGGAACGCGCATCTCTAAGTGAATTTGTGTCTGCTTTTTTTGTTTGTTTGTTTGTTTGATTGTTTGTTTTTACAGAATATGTCAATGAAATAGATCTACAAAATATCTTTGATTTTTCTATTTTCTTACATATATTAAACTTAAATACCTTTTTATTTTAAAGTATCTTTTTCTGAAGCCAAACAATAGGACAAAAATAGCAAAACTAACTGAGACATTACAGTTGCATTTCTCACTTATCATTATTATCACTGTTTTTGTCCAAACACTGCAATAATAGTATCATGTCATTTTTTTGATAATATGTAATGTTTTTTTAGTCTTTGCTGCAATAGTTCTCTTTTCATATAGAAAAGATATTAACTGGACTACCTTCAGGTGTATCCTGTCCTGTCCAGCAGACATGAGCACGTTAATCTCAAGTAAACAGAATTTACCTTGATCATCCTTTATTGTCAGCTGTACCTTTCTGCCACAAATATTGCTACACCACATAGGGTCCTGGAATACATGGTTAAAAGTCCCTGAGTGCAAAAACAGGTTCTGTTGTCCTGACCAACCTCATTTGAGACCCCAGCCCTGTACACAGTCATTTAGGTTCAGTTCTAAATAGACAGCATTTACTTTAGATACACTGCAGGTGCATTCAGACTTGTTGCCCATTGGTCTTGACTTACTATCTGGACTGCATTTTCTGACTGAATTTGCAGCTGACTGTATCAGTCTTGCTTGGATATACTGAACTGCACCCCATCAGTGAAAGCGCTCTCTGACCTGTGTCCTTGACTACCAGCTGGTCTTCCCTCATGGAACGACTCTGATCTTAGCACTGCCTGACAGCCTAAGCAGACCTTGAACGTGAGGAGGACAATGAATCTCTCTCTACTTTTTTTTTTTAAACACCCATTGGTACTCAGCCATGACCTCATTTGACAGCAGTACACATTTTTTTTCTTGTATTACATTTCCACAGTTGACATACCTTTAGATGTCATTATTGTGACCTTCTTGGACTTTATTCATTTCAGCATCTGGAGATCTTTGATTTTCTTTTTATGCTCACTTCTTCTAGACCACTTTTTGTGCATTTCAGCTTAGTCATGAAGTCTCCACTCACCTAAGCTGTGCTGCTAATTAATTACGCCTGCTCATTCTTCTGCTCCTACCATGGACTATTTTTCTGTTCCAAGAAGATTGTCTTTGGGGATCAGCTGGCTTTTTTGGCTCCTTTGCCCTTTGGGTCCCTTTCCCACAAGGTTTTGTATACCAATTTCCTGAGGAGATCAAAGATCAGTCTCCTGAGCTCCAGAAGGTTTATTCTGCTACTACTTTTCTTCACTTGCTTCAGGATGTACTCTCTCATCACTGCAGCCAAAGCTTCTATTGACTTTGATGCTTACTTATCCCCAGTCAATTATTTTTTGCAAGTATTATATCAGCAGAGCACCTTACAAACCCCACTTAACTAAAACGTATATTATAAAATTTTCCTGACACTTTACACCCTTACTTTCACTGAATTGTCCTTCCAGCAGATATCAGTGTTCTTGAAACCTTTCCCAAGAAACATTCCTATCAGCTGTATTAGGTTTATATTTCCCTGGAAATACATCAAGTGATCAGCAGTCAGGAACGTCCTTCCCCTGCAGAAGAGAACCTCTGACTACCCTCATACAGTGATTTCTTTTTGTGGCACTGCTTTTGACATGGATTAGACATGAGGCCCAAATATGCACACGCCCCTAAAGATTTTTTTCTCCCTTTGCCTGATAAGTAACAATTCTTCAAATGAACACCTGTAGATGGCCAGGATTCACAAGCTTCGAGTCTCTGTTATTGTAAGAGTTCATCTGTCTGCTAGCCCTCCTTGATCCTTCTGCACAACACATGACTTGGACTTTCACCAGAAAGAGATCTTTCCTTAGTGGTAGTCAGCACTTAAATGGGATCTAGGAGACGTGGAGCCAGGCTCCACCCTATCCAGTAGCACAGGTGAATTGCCTTCACTTGTGCTCCTGTGGCTGACTCAGTGCTTGCCTCAGGTGGTCAATCAGAGGTTCAGGCTGTGATCAACAGTTCCCATAAAAGAACTAACGGAACTACTTTTTATTTATAATATTGTTTTGGTTTTCATCTAGGGAAGATGAAATGTGAAATGCCTGCATATTTAGCTGGAGCTTAATTAGAGTCCTACTATGAACCAGATAAGCATTTTGCTATCTAGAAAAAAAGAAATTTCTAAAAGTTCTTTCTTCTGCTGCTCTTCCATACTAAGATACCTACTTGAGTAGCTATGCTGCAGTTCAGAGGAAGACATATGTGCCAAAGATACTCACTTTTCCCTTTGCTTTTTTTTTTTTTTCCCTGCACTTTTCTGTTCTATGGAATATGCATATTCAATCACTTCAAACTAAGAAAATAACAGAATTTTTCATGTGACTGCACCATTTCACTCCTACGCAAGATAGATGAGTAGAATTATAGTAGGATACCTTCAGCAGAGGGTCAGACAAGTCATATCCTGTAGAAAGAATATTTATCACTTCCTAGTAATTGTCCTACTTTCCTACGGATAAAGAAGATAGCTATCTTAAACTCTTTCACTTTTCAGTTCATTTTTCTCTCTATTGACCACTTAAGGAAAGTAGGTGTTTAATGTGGATTTCCTTTTTCCCCCTCTTTTCACCTTACATTCTTAAAATTTGACTTAGTGAAACTGTTAAGCTCTAAAATGAGCATGTTTTAAAAATCCAGGTATAAAATCCAAGTAGGATTTAAAAATCCTAGTTTTATTAACTAGAAGTAAACTTACAGACTAGCAAGATACCAATACAAATGCACAGTGCCTAGAAATATAAATTATTAAAGTGAAAATGATTTTGCAGGAAAGTTAATAAGAAAAGCAATGAAATGAATGAAATTGCAATGAGACTGCTAGAACAAACTGTGACTTGTTTATTAGAAAGTTGCCTGCCTTTCTACAGAATTGTTTTTTGTTTCTTCCACATAAAAATGTAGCACCCAGCAGAGTGCTATGCCACTAACTGAAGGCAAAGTTTATTTTTCTAAAATTGTCTCTGAAAACTGCTATATATTATGGTTATTATTAGTTTTTTATTTATTGCCAGCTCAATTGCAATTATCAGACATTAGATATTACATGACTCTATAAAATTAGCACACAATAATAGTTGTTATCTGAATTCTTTCTGTGTGGTGCTATATGAATCACAGCACTGAGAACTTCTTAAAATTCACCTAGCTAAAACAATTAGAAAATAGCTTTACACCAAAAGTAGTCTATAAAGGAACTGAAATGAAAATTGATGTATTTTTCTCATAACAACGTGGCTTGATTTTTAAATGATACATGCAAAAGCTCTGTCATAATTAATAATTTTCTAAAGATTTATTTAAAAATATTTCTAATAAATATTACAAATTTTAGATAATAGAAGAACCCCAAAACTTCACTATTAAAAGAGCAGAAGTTGACTGCAGCATTTTCCTGAGAAAAAAAAATAGTTAAGAAAACCGTAAGTAAATAACCTGTTTAAAAAAAAAAAAAAAAAAGAGAGAGAGAAATTCTGGATTACTTCTATTGTTTGTCATCATAGCTGAACAAGAAATTCCCATATACCAACTACAAATATTGCTCCCAAATGTCATGGTTTTGTGATTTTGTGATTTTTGGTTTTCGGTATTCCACATCATAACATCATGTGGGGCACTGGGAGTTTCACTGATAATGCTCAAGTCCTGAGTACCTGCCCAGAAGAGAAGGAGAACTACATTCCCCAGGGGACTTTGCAGTCAGGGAAAGGAGACTTAACTCCTGGCAAGGTCACCTGATGTGCTGTTTTTTGCCTGCTCTTCGTCGTGGGCGCTGCTCCCGTCTCCCTGCTGCCCAACTGGACTGCGCATCTCGCCTCAGCGTTTCAGACCTCCACCTTTCAGACATTCTCTCTCTCATTATATTTGATTTATTAGCTTCAATTCTGATTATATTGTATTATAATGTGTTATCTTGCATTCCGATAATATATTTAGTAAATTAATTTTTTTCTCCTCAGATTGTTGCAGCTGTTTTCAATTATTTTGGGGTCCCCTGTTTCCTTTTTTTCCAGAGGCGCGGAACTGGGCCAAACCAGCCCGTGAACCGTTGACACCAAATCTGATACATCTACAGTAGTTCCTACAAAGATATGATATTTGAGGTTGAGCTTCTGTGCAATCATGGTAAAATGGGATTGTTAAAAAATCTGCAACTATGTGGGAACTGATAAGTGGAGTTTATACTTGAGAATGTAATGAGAATTGACACCTATTTGTGACATGACTGTATCATAGATTGCCAGCGGCATGATAGCATCACCATTTCTAGCAAAAAAAAGTGTATTTTCTGAAGGTGAAACTGTCACTTGAACAGTTGATACCTTTCAAATAGTCCAAGTTAAATGTTTATGCTGTTCTTGCCTTTTCAGAATAAATGCACCTAACTTAGAAAATCTGGATAAAGAAATAATGCCTGTGTGATTATCAAATCAAACCAGGCTTTACATCTGCAATCACATACATGAACATCTGTAGAAGAATTTAACTTATGGGGGCAAAGATTCATAATCAAAAAATGCTGCAACACTGTGTGTAATAATTTTACATCCTGAATATCAGCTCAGCTTGTATAAATTATAAACTAAAATACTGTTCATGGAGCTGTTTTTAAAAAGCTTTTTTGCTTAGTCAGAATCTTACAAAATTTTATTCTCTTACAAAATAAATAAATAAATAAATTAATTAAAAAATTGCAAACCTGCTCCCATAAATGAGAAGGGAGAAATGGAAACAACAGACATGAAGAAGGCTGAGGTACTGAAAAAGTTCTTTGCCTCAGTCTTCACTGGTAGTCAGGCTTTGCATTACTCTCACATTCCCAAACCTCCAGGTGTGGGTCAGGAGAGAAAAATCCCTTCCACTGCAAGAAAAGAGGAAGTCCAAGACTGACTCATGAGGCTGAATGTGTACACGCATCCCAGGCTCTTTAGGAAATAGCTGATGTGATTTCCAAGCCACCTTCCATCATACTTGAAATGTCATAGCTGTCAGGCAATGTCTCTTGTGACTGGACAAAAGAAAACAACACTCCCATTTTCAAGAAAGGAAGAAGGAAGGACTGGGGATACTACGTGCCAGGAAGACTCACATCTTCCCCTGGAGACCTAGACACTGGGATTAAGTGAATCCTCAGCTAATTACTGATGACACCAAGCTGAGTGGCAGAGCTGATACAATACAAAGAGGGGACCTGGACTTTGGCCTTGAGGTTGGTCACCCTGACCGTGGCATGGGGGTTGAAACTAGATGATCATTATGGTCCTTTTCAACCCAAGCCATGCTATGATTCTATAACAGGCTTGAAAAATGAGCCATGAAAACCAAATGAGTTTCAAGAAGGTCAAGAGAAAGATGTAACACTGGGATTGGGGCCATCACATGTGTACAGACTGAAAGAACTCATTGAGAGCAGTCCTGCAATGAAGGACTTCAGGCTCCTGATGGATGAAAAGCTGGACACGAACTGGTATTGTGTGCTGACAGCTCCAAAGGCCAACTATATCCTTCGCTGCATCAAAAAATGGATGAAAAATAGAAGTGTTATGGCATTTTAATATCTGAAATTTTAACTATTTCAGGTTACTGAACTCCTCCTCCAACCTGCATCATTTCTAAATTCCCTTCCAGTCTCATTCAGTCTGCATCTGTCTCTCGAATACTCTTCCCTTTCTCTTTTGCTGATT
Source organism: Centrocercus urophasianus (assembly GCF_019232065.1). NCBI lineage: Eukaryota > Metazoa > Chordata > Aves > Galliformes > Phasianidae > Centrocercus > Centrocercus urophasianus. The sequence goes on from NW_024884697.1 coordinate 16,792,129, forward strand.
CTATTTTACTTGCACATTGCTTAGAGTCTATTACTTATAAATTACGAACTTTTCAAAGTTATTTGGTTGGTTTTTTTGTTTTTTTTTTTCCTTCCAAAGATTAGTTCTTCGTGTCCATGTGATAAATGCATGCACCTTCGTGCCCTCAATAGAGATATCCCTGAAATTCAAAATATTTACATGCTATTTAGGTACTGCATTGACTTCCAATATAGTCAATCCATTTTTCATTTGCAAGTTCAAGAAGTATAGCTTGTAATGAATTCTGTTCTATTCTTAGCACTTTTTTTCCTTCTGTTGGCATTGCTACTTGTCCTGTCAGCAGGAGAAAGCAGGGAAAATGATTTGCTAATGGCTAAAGCCCTTCTGAAAAGCATTCACTTTTTCCTGTGTTGCCCTGGATGTCATATAGAAAAAGTAAACGCAGTCAGCTACAAATTAACATATGTGCACAAGGCATAGAAGATAAACTAAGGTAAGATTTTTTTTTGCATGAAGTTATTTGGATGTAAAATTATATCATGTATTTTTCTAAATTAGTTCCACTAAAATATCATCTAAATGTATCTAAGTATTGATCATTTTTTTCCTAGATTCAAGAAATAAGACAAATGTTACATCAATTGTAAAAATAATGAATGTTTAAAACTTGTAGTTGTAGTATATCATTGTTAAATATCATTCATGTAGGCATAACAAAGGTTGTAAATTACAGAAGTGATAATATTAGCACATTAAGTAATAAATGATTATTCAGTACATTATTCAGTACATTTCCACATAGTGGAAATTTTTGGAAGGGAAGAGAAAGAGTAGAAAAATATGAAGGATACCTGGTGGAACAAAAGAGAAATAATGAGAGTTTTAGGAATGGCAATAAGAACATTATCATATATTCTCTAGTGTTCATTTCACTTAATTAGTTCATCAAAAGTCCACAATGGTCATATTTATTATTAAAAGCATGACACTGCTCTGAACATAAAAGCGCCTAAACATCTCTATCACAGTATCAGTGTTATTACTTCAAAAGCAACATGGATCTAATAAGTACCCAAGAATTGTGTAGTTTGCAAGAAAAGATCTGGAGTGTTTTCTGGCTCAGCAAGTTCTCACGGAATGATGAGTAGTCCACAGTTTATTAAAAGAGGGAGAGGAAAAGACATTATATTCACAAAGATATCCTGAAGAACACATTTTCCCGTATCTGATCAAATTAGCACTTCATTGCTTTGTAGCCCTTGCTTTCTCAGGTAGATGCTGTCTGTTCCAGATTTCAGTACGGACTTGTGAAAAACCGTGGGCTTATTCATTGACAGCCCTTGTAAACCATCGCATTTAATAACATAAACTATGTCAGCTGGATTATTACACTAAGTTCTATGTGAATATTAATAGAGAGAGAGAGAGAGCAGTGTTCTATATTCTGCATTCGCTAGGAATTACTTCTAGATGGAAATTGAAGTAACAGCTTTCATTTATGTTCTTGTAGGTGACTCTGGTAATGATGCATAGAGTTATGTTTGTCCAGCACTCTCCCATTGCAAATTCCTTTTGTCAGTTATCATTGTAATTTGGCCAATTCTCAAACATTCGAGTTGCCTCCAGCTACTTTATTATTAATTTATTTATTATTTTTTAAATCATGACAAAAGCAATTGTCCTACATCTGGATTGTAGCCACTTGAAGCTTACACAAGTTATTCTCACAGAGTGTGAGATTCCTATGGGTTTGCACAAATTCTGTGAATTCATAATAGCAAATAACAGTGATGAGACATCTGCTGTTAGTATATGAAGATCTATGAAATATAAATACTTTGAGAGTCCTAATCTTAGGAAAACACTACCAAAAACTTGTACTCAGAGGTACGCTAAGAGATAAGAACTGAAAAATCCATTAAGGAAACCAATTATTTCAGCAGTGCATATAGCATTTTTTGATAACAAATTTGAATTATGATGATGGAAAAATAATTGAGACTGTACTGATTCTCTGTGTCACACAAATAGCTAATATGTCATTCATGTATTAAGAGAGATTTTGGATATACTCTATTGTGTGACATGGAGCATGAATTTGCCTGCTAATATTAGTGAAGCTGCAGTTTTCCTATCACTCCTTCCCCTTTTCTTGCAAACAAAATTAAATATAGAGAGTCTTTGCTTTTCTGTTTTGTTTTTCAGGACTTGAGGATAAAATTTCTATTTCCTACTTTTTTATTAGCTTTTTTTTTTACTTATGATAAACTCTTTGTAAATTCAAAGGTTTGCCTTTTTGATTTATTCTTTTCTTGTTGTTGTTGTTAAATTGCATCATTTGAAATTCATTAGCTGCTTTGTAAGAGAAATATGGATGTCTGCTGAAGTATGTGAAAAATTGGTTTCTCTTCCATTTGAGTTGAAAAGCCCTGATTTTGCAGAAATGACCTCTTGTTTTATCTTTGAGTAACTTCAGTTTTATTGAAGAACAATTAAATTCCTGAACCTCAAGAATCTACCTTTTGTGTTTGAGAAAAGTGAACTTTTTCCTCATGTTGTGTAGAAATGCGTTAAGTACATATAATTTAGTGATAATTCTAACATTATTTTTGTAATGGATGTGGCAAGTCAGAATTTACTGTTATATATTAGCAAGTAGCTAAAGCAAAAGGAATACAGAAATCATTGTGATGTTTCTCAAATTCAAAGAGAAACACTGACAACTGAACTAAATTAAAAAGACCATGGATTTTATAGGCCTAATATAGAGCTGTTTAGCTGTAACTGAGAGTTATGCCAATTAAGGATTTTTCATTTCATAATCATAGTTTTAGATTTTTGCAATGAAATATCTCTGATACTAAAAATATTATCCAGGTTTCATTTCCTTGGGTTGGAATAGCATAACAGTTTGTACCAAACTCCTTTCTCATCTAATATTTCTACTAATTTAGACATTTTTTAATCTTCCTTTATGCTTGAGGGGAAAAAAATAACACAACAAAACAACACACAAAAAACAAACAAACAAAAAAAAACCACATGAAAGTGCACACACAAAAAGCAGAAATCAGATGCATTTAATGAAAGGGTTATTCTTTTGTCTCACATCTGACTTTGTCTCTTCAGCATGTTTTAGCAGACATTCTGAAAACTCCATTATGCAACAAAGACTTTTTTAAGTCCACACTCTATTTTAAAGAAATCCTTTGAATACATAGGATTTCAGGAAATAATTTAACTCCTTTACTCAAGATTAAAAAGACTTTCCACCCTACAGAATTCATAAACTTGTATTTATCTACCTATGTAAGAAAAAATACAGCTCTTCCCTTGAAAATGCTAACAGGTGAAGGCTTCTCAAATTATTTGGCACACGCAATACATTGTCTCTGATTTCTTCACTGCCAAAAAATACATTAGGCCACGTAAGAAAGCTACTCCTACAAACAAACAAATGCACAAACAAAGAAAAAAAATCAGAATTTCTCATCTCTCTATTCACATTATTACTATTTATATGTTATATGTCAAAGAGATGTGATGTGCTCTTAGTCACATGCCTACATTCTTGTTTATTTTATAAGCAATTCTTTTAAAAGGGTACTGAAAAACTTAAGTCATACTAAACATTTTTGTTTTTTTTTTTCCCAGAACACATAAGTTCTTATTTTTTCTTATTTCACCATTTCCCAGGAGCGGGAATCCATCTTTAGGGCAAGAATAGATCATATGTTCTAAGCTGTTATGTTCAGGTTTTATTGCTTCATTTCCATCTCATCTCTTACTTTCTGCATAAAATCCAGCACAAAGTTTATCTTGGTACAAAATTTTAAAGCAAAGGGATGGCAGTGAAGAAAGAGAGAGGAATATAACAAAGAAATATCAGTCTGACTTTTTTGCAGTTCAATAAAGAAAGTTGGCATCCTAGTCATATCAGGTAATTAATTCTGGCAACTGCTTTACTGCTCTTATGGTCTTCCTGCTGTGAAAATATATCTTCATCATATGTTGTGATCAGCAGCATGCAATTCCAAACTGAACTTGGTTTCAAAGATAGATAACAACTGCAGCTCCATATCTAAACATGTCATTTTTGTTTGCAGTATGCATGCATTTTTATTCTCTTGCCCAACTTAGAAAATGGAATGTGGATGGGACTGTATCATGCACACTACTTTTCTGCATCTGCCTACTGCAAAAAGCATGAAATGGAATGCTTTGTTCTATCATTGATTTGTTGCCAATGTAATCTGCTTTATTCAAGTCACAGTCCAACTATTTCTCCAGCACATTATTTCACAATTTCTCTTTCTCAAAGCTGATCATGCATTATGAACAAGTCAGATGTGTTCATTCAGCTTCGATTTTTATACCTCTTTCAAATCAATATTTCTGTGATTGATCTAAAATTTAAGAGTCAGTGGACTGTATAACTGAAATGGCAAAGAAGGTAGGTGGAGGATTTTCAGTTTTGACTGAAATGAATTTCAGGCACTATACAGTGATTTTAATGATTCACAGAAATGTGTTACAATATAATTTATTATTGTACCTGTTCTCTTTAATTAAATAATATATCAGGCCATTCTTACTTCTCTGTCAGACTGGGGACAAACTGACAAGATGGCAAAAAGAGTATTTAAATGCTTATTTAGACTGTTTTTAAAGTAAGTATTTGAGTTTGAAATGCAACAATCCTTTTCTTGAGCTATTTTCTCAAATTGATTACTTGTGTATTGGAGCCAGTGTTACCTAAACATAGAGAGAACTATAGCAAAACAAACCAACACTCTACTAATCCAATATATTGTCTACAGCAGCCGTCAACACTAGTTACTGCAGAGGGAGATTAAATTCTTCCAGTTGAGTAGTGGTATAATATCAAAGAAGATAGGAATTCTTAACCCTGAGAATTATTACTTAACAGCTTGATAATTCATAATCTCTGTAAATTTCCTGAGCAGCTATAGAAATTCAATCTCTACAGGATTTGTCAAAGTTAGTGACAAAATTTCTATCTCTGTATGTGATTCACAAAAAGTTTTTTACATTTCTTTGTTATTGTATTTATTAGAAGAGAAGGAGACAGAAGAACCTAGCTTTGTTTTCTCTTTATCTTATCTATACATAGCTCTTCTTGCTCTTTTCTAAATGGAAATATTTATTCTAAACTATTTAAAATGACCTTGTATAAGATTCCTGCCAAGAATGAACATTTTTATTAGTCTGGCTAATGCTCTGATCATAATGATGTACTTAAAAGTACACTGATATATTCTGTTTATACTACGCTTCCCTGACTGGAATTTATGAAGCTAAATTATTGTCTATTTTAAGATATATGTTTCTTATGATAGTATTTGTGGTCAGTATCTGATTACTCTTTTTTGATGGCATTATCTTTTTCTTAGTCATAGAATTATAGAATGGCTTGGGTTGGAAGGGATGTTAAAGATCATCTAGTTTCAGTCCACTGCCATGGATCAGGTTGTAACCGCTAGACTGGATTGGCCAGGGTTCCACCCAACCTGGCCTTGGACAACTCCAGGGATGGGGGGCACCCTCAGGTTCTCTGGGCAGCCTATTCCATCACCTCATCACCTTCCAAGTAAAAAATTATTGCCTAACATCTAACCTAAATCTCCCTTCTTTTAGTTTAAAGCCATTCCCCCTTGTCCTATCACTATCTACTCATATAAAATGTTGCTCTCCCTCCTGCTTGAATAAATCTTCTCTTGAATACTAAAAGGCTGCAATGAGGTCTCCCTAGAGACTTCTCTTCTCCAAGTGAATAAGGCCAGATCTCTCAAACTTTCTTTAAGGGAGAGCCCTCTGATAGTCCTCATGGCCTACCTTTGGACCCACTCCAAGAGCTCCATATCTTCCTTATGCTGGGGGCCCTGTATGATCTACTCCAGGAAGGCCTCACGAGAGCAGAGGGTGACAACCAGCTCCCTCTCCATGTTGGCCTACTGCTCTTTTGATGCAGCCCAGGATATAGTTGACCTTCTGGACTGTAAGAACACACTGCTGGCTGATGTCCAGCTTTTCATCCACCAGAAATGCTAAGTGTTCTTCACAAGGCTACTTTCAGTGAGTTCTTCTCCCAGTCTATACATATTTGGAATTGTCACAACCCAAGTGCAACACAATCCACTGGGCCCTGTTGAACATAACTAGATTCTTGTGGGCCCATTTTTCAAGCCTGTCAAGGTCCCTCTGGATGGCATCCCTTCATTCTATTGTGTCAACTCCGCCACTCAACTTGGTTTCATAAGCAAAAGTGCTGATGGTGCACTTGATCCTGATGTCTATGTCACTGGTAAGGATGTTAAAGAGCATTAGTCACAAGACGGATCCCTGGAAGATATCACTTCAATTTAGAGATAAGGATGTGATGTGGGAACTAACACTAGTCCAGGTACATTATATCTGTTGTTCTTTCTATGTCCACCAGTGCCATATCTCAAAAGACATTTTCATATCTGTATGAAGGCTGTGTTGTTGCTGTTGTTGTTGTCTTTTAATGTTTTGTAGTAATCTAATGAAATATTGTGTTTGTACAGGTACCAACAGGAAAATTAATAGGAAAAATCTTAGAATAGAGGGAACGTTTATTCAAATGACATAAACATAAGCCAGGGACAAGAAAACACTTCCTATTTCTGTATTAAAAAAGTATTTCCTTGAAGCACTTACAGTAACTGCCTTTTTCCCATGAAATGATTTTTTGTCAGCAAATTACTGTATTAAGTAATAACTTTTAAGTGTTTTCTTTCAAAAATTGAAGTACTGCAACTTTGTGTGTCATACTTTCTAAATGTTGGAAGAAAACCAGGCACTCTCCTCAGTTGAAGATCTTGTTAACAGGTATCCCACAGTTTGTATTTCGTCCATTTAATGGCTTTACTGCAAGAGTAATTTGCTGATTGTCAGGTTTTGGCAACAGTTGCTATATGTGATAATATGATGAATATTGCTTACTAAAGGCTTGATACATGATTGTGCTTTTCCAGTGCCATCTGGAAGTCTCACTTCTGGGAAACTACTGACAGAAAGCTATGTTTTAAAAGTTCTCAAATTTACTATATTTCTACAATCATGTCCCAGTAAATGCTCTGTGAAACAGAGCTTCTTTATCATTTAAGATAGCCTTATATGCACCTGTTTTTATATCTTCATAACTTCAGGTATTGTAAAGAAGGTTTTTTATATGCAAATTTAAAATATATTAATATGTTGGATAGATATTTGAATGAAGACAGAAAGTTGCTCACAAATTCCTTTGCCTATTTCTTTTACTTCATGGCTTTTTAAACTATATTATTATTAGCAGCTTTTTCATTCTTTTACATAGCTGAGATTTCTTTATATGGCAAACAAGACAATAGTTGGAATGTATGAATAAACAGCTTTTAGAAAATATTGTGAACATCATTTCAGCAATAACATAAGCAGATTCTGGGTTTTTTGTTTTTGTTTTTTTTACTGCTGAGAAGAAATGCATTAAATCACTCACCAGCTGTCAGATACAATACAGACAGACACTTTTTCTGCAAAAGAATAAAATCTGGTCTCTTATCCCAGGAGTATAACAGTGTTTTCAACAGTTACCTGAGACAGTCGCCCGTCATGTAGATTACTTACTAAGATGGATAAATACTTTGTAAGTAAAGCATATGCAAAATCAGGTACTGTTCATCCAATATGATTTAGGAGTACTCAGATTGCCCATTGCCAGCATCTCCTGACATCTTCAGATTATCTGTGCACTCCAGGTAAGTTATGACTGCAGACCAGATGATTTATGAGGATGAAAACATCAGTGTACCAAATTTTTCTGGGAATTAGTTGTGACATGGAGGAGAGAAGCTGAGTTTTTAATTTACACTCAAGAAAATAATTCTTTAATAGGTTTGAAAACTGAAGTGAAAGATGCTTGAAGACGACGTGTAAAAGATAAATATTATTAACAATAATTATGGTTGAAAAGTATGAACAAATAATTTGTAACCACAACCGTGACAACAACAAAAGTGTGCTTGTAAATAATTCAGAAAAAAATTTCAGGAAGACAGTTTCTCTAGATACCTGTGCTCATAGTGCTATCAAAAACTGGACAGTTTTCCATTTAAGAAGATGGCGACTGTCAACATTATACTATGTTGTTAAGCTTTCCATATGAATTGAATAGATGTCTTCTGTAGTGCTATAGATGCCACATGCCACTCTTGTTCAACTTCTTTATATCCTTTTGTCAGTTTAGCTCCCAGTTGCTGCCCTCCCAACAACTCAAAAGCCTTTACAAGCTTTGTATTTTTTTATTTTCAAACTTTTCTTGGAGTAGAGCACTCATTAGATGTCAATAACCATCAGAACATGTATATATATATAGTTTTATCCTTCTAATACAACAGAGAAATTTGTGTATATATGTTTGTGTGTGCATATATATATGAACAATATATACAAGCAGAAGAATGACTAGTGCTGTAAAAAAAATCCTAAATAAGTGACTCACTTATACTAATTGAAAGTACTTGAAAGACAATTAGGAGTGTTAACATGCTCTTCAACATTCTTTGGTAGATTTGCATTTTATTTTTTTTATTTTTTCTACAGTTTTCTGTTAAAAAAAAATGATGATTTCTTTCCACACATAATTATTTTTAATTATCCTATGTAAAGTGAATGTAAGGTGACCTCCTTAGGAAGGGTTTCCAGACAATGCTTTTTATATAATTTTCATAGAACTTAGATTTGTTATAATGACAGAAATCATCAGATTAATCACTATAAACAGCAGTGGCATAAAAATGTTAAATTCAGATGTTCACTTCAGACTGAAGAGATTTTTTACTTTTTTTTAGTTTTACTATGAATATATAAGACATATAGATGTTAATCTGCTACCTATGAAATAGTAACCATGCTATTTTTTATTATGTTTAAAATTTAGTGATTTAAGAATACTGTTATATTAATTGTTGCCTGTCTTGCATCATAATCAAAATCATAATGTCCTGTGCTACTAGCATAAGTTAGTTTTCTTCTTGGAGCTTAATTTTGCAATAGAAGAATTAAACAGGGAATAGAATGAGGTAGTAAATTCAGTATATCAATAAGATGGAGAAGGAAATACAAGACATAACACTTCCTTATCTATAAATGGAACAGACTGTTTTTCTATATTTCTCTGAAATCCTTAGCACTATATGGTGGAAGAGCTATCTGAAGCCAGATTTATTGTGATGCAACGTACCACTACAATTAGTTTCTTATATTGACTCAGGAGAAATAAGTTCAAGAAACAGTCTAGAATAAGTTCTTACTTAAAATAAAATATTCTTATCTAAATAAATATCTGTAATCTATTTATTTCTTATTCATCCGTCTAGTCAACAACTGCAATTCAGTTGAGAAAGGTTTTTGGTGTGTTTTTTTTTCTGATTTCACTTGTTATGATTCTATTAAACAACTAGTCTTCAGACACAAATACAACATCACTAAAAGAATTTACTTACCTCCTGTTAACATTCCTCTCCAATCCAACTAACATTTTCCTGTAATATATTAATCTCTTGCATCTAAAATAATCCTATGCAATTCCATAACTAAAGAGACAACTACTGTTCCTCCCTCTCAGCCCATGGATTCTTTGGTTTTGTCTTTTTTTTTCCTGCTTTTCTAAGCTTAACTTTACAGAAAAGATTTTTTCACTGTCTAAACAGATTAATGCAACCACTTCTCTCCTGGCTACACAGGAACTGGTATTTAGAAAATCTCGAGAATAGGTAGACTGATTTGCTTACAGCTATTTTGAACATAAATGCCATGACTGCCAAGTTAAGCAGTTTGACTATGACACAACCATTATTATTCTTTTAGTCATTCATTCTATTCATACTATTTAACCTAATCTTGTTTTTCTTTCCTGCTCTGTGCTTCAGTGCAAATAATCTCATAACATACAGTGAAACTCTTAGTTGACTCTTCAGCTCCTCTGGAAACAAAGGTCAAAAAAAAAAAAAAAAAAAAAAAAAATTATTTTTTTGATATCCAGTTTCTGCTATAATTCTCTTTTGGCACAGAAATGCACATTTCTCTGCCAGTTACAAGCAGCAGATGAACCAGATTTGTATACAGTCTCACCTGTTCATCTCAGCATCTAACTTTTATGCCAGGCTTGTGAGAATGAATGAATAAATTAATCCATCCTTCTATCACAGTAATAGTTTAACAAATGTAGCATCACCTTCAATATGAACACATGGAGTGAACATCCAGGTGAGAAAAACTATAAGAAGTTCCCCGGGAATCAGATTTTAAAAATGTCTCCGATCTTAACAGAATATTAACTATTACATTTGAAACAAAAGCAGACATCTTACAGTGATTTCCAGGACAGCCTACAGATAGCTGCTGCGATTAGAATGGAGGTAACAAAAAACATCAAATTCAGGTCAAGGTATCCGCAGAGCAATTCAAAGCTATCTTCAAGAGAACATTCCTGTTGGAGGTTTTTTTGTTTTATTTTGTTTTGTTTTGCATTTAAAATCCTTGTATGGGATGGGAAATACTTTTCTAACCGTTTCTGTTATTAAAATTACAGAAATTATTTCTAAATGTGGCTTTACTAAACAAAGTAAGGAATTGTAGTTTTTCATCAATTGTTAGAATGTGCATGCAATACCAGTGGATTGGTTGTCCAAATACATATTTAGCAGAGACAAAATGATAAAGCATTTCTTTTCAGAAAAGGCATGTATCAGTTACTCGTGTGTATTTCACATCTTTGGCACTCACAACTTCCAGAATAAATTCCACGTTGCTTATGTAGAGAATTCTAACCTAGTAGATGCATAATTCCTTTGCATTTTGTATCTAGGTTAATTTGGATGTCGGTCACTGCTGTGCACTTTATTGACAGAATTGAGTGCCTTAGCTCAGGCTTTGCAGTGCTCAGTATCACAAGCCTGAGGGATCTTTTGGATTCCCGCCACTAATGCTTATGGTAAGCACGAGAAACCTGCTGATTCCCACACCATAGGAAGAATACACAGTTGGATTTGACTCTTGTTCTTTCACAGCTATTTCATACAGTGTTAATGTGGCTTTTACCTTGCTCGGAATTCAAATGCAAATTGCCAACTTTCACTCTGGATGGAGTCACGGACAAAGATCAAGCCAATCTGTATTCTTCAAGGAATACGAGGTATAACTGAAAGCTACCTCCACAGCTATTCCGCATCTCAAAACATGGCTTAATATTAATTACTGATTTTAATGCCATGAGGAAGAAATGTCTCACAATCTGAACTCCTACTTCAGAAATACAATGTACCTTTAGCATTCGTCTCCCTTAGAAGCCCATGAGTGAATGATATACTGATATTCTAGAGTAAAAAGTGAAAATGCAGGAGTATAATTTTAGACAACTATATTGTTGCACCGCTTTTTCCCTTAAAATTGTGACAATGAGAGCTGATGTTGGAAAGATTTTTCTCGGAAATGATAAGTGAATGTCCTCAGTTTGTGTATAAGTATGATGGAGAAATCTTTAATTACATGGCTGATTGCTTGTGAAATTTTGTTTGTCTATTGTTTTTTTGCAGATGTTGATTGGTTAAAGTGTTCTTGTTCATTTTTTGTTTGCTCATTTGTTTGTTTAAGTATGAAAACTTCTCCTCAGTCAATACATAGGATGGATCCAGGATTCTTCTTAGCTCACAACTATCCTCTCACTTAAATTCTTGCCTTATTTGCAACAATATCGCTGAGATCTGCATTGAAAAATAAATGTATAGGTTTCTTTCTAGGAATATCATTATCATATAATGATAATAATATATAATTATTATATAATAATAATTTATATAATAATAATTTTCTTCTTCATTTTCCTCATTAACGCATGCAAACTTGGAATCACCATATGCAGACAAAAGAATAAAGGATGTACCCAAAGTCTAAAAAGTCTCCATTATGTTTCAGTTCCGTTTATTTCTGTCCCGTATCTTCAGATCTGTCTGATTCTTCTGAGTGTTCACAAATTTATAAGCAATATTGAAATGATTTTTCTATCATTACAGAAAAGTAAAAAAAAAAATTACATTTTTTCAATGTGCTTGGCTGCTCTATCTTTAAGATCATCTTTCTGTGACTCATTTACTGTTCAGTCTGTAAATGTTTCTTACCAGTTGTGGTAGTTTAGCACAGATGGATGGCTAAACATCATTACACTTCTCTCTCACTCCCCATCCTCAAAAGAACAGATGAAATATGATGAAAAAAAATGATTGTGACTTGTGATAATGACAGGGAATTACTCACCAATTACTGTCAAGAAGCAAACAGACTCAATATAAGAGAGAATAATGGAATTTGTTCCCTACTGAAAACAGACTAGAACACTAACAATTAAAAATGAACTGCAAATATCTCTCCCCCCCCACCCCCTCCCTAATTAATCTACAAACCTTCTTCTACCTTTTCCCCACAAGCATCACAGGAGAACACTGGATGGGGGCTGTGTTCAATCCATAATGCTTTGTCATCTGCCACTCCTTCATCTTCACTTTCTTCATCTGCTCCAGTATGGTATCACTCCCATGGGATGCAGTCCTTGCCAAGCTAATCCCATATGGGCTTCTCACAGGCTTCAGTTCTTTAAAAGCCAACATGGCTCTGTATCTCCTGGCCTATTCTCCAGGAGTAGATCCTCCTTACAATAGGTATTGTACTTTTGGCTCAATTTTAGCTGGATTTGTCTTGCACTGAATAAAGGTTTGTTTTTGCTTTGTTTCTAACATTGAATGTTAGTATAAATGTGACTGCATGTCTTTTTCAAACACTTTTAAATCACACTTTGAGTCTAAAATTATTTTAATTTGGAGAATTATTTCTTTAGGAGATAACTGTTTCTTCCCTTGCAATTGACCTCATCTGAAAGAGGAATGAGTTAAAAAGTTCTTCCTTACAATATCACTGCTTTCATAAATCATTAACAGACAAGAAGCAGCTGACTCTCAATGAAAATAATAATCATAATAAAAATCAGCTTGGAAAATATTCTTTGTTTATCAGACCAAATGATTCTTCTCATCACTTTTGTTTTACATGGAATCAGAACACATTCAAACTTCTCAGAAGATCTTGAGAGCAATAGCACACATTCCCTCCTTCATGTTAAATTAGAGATAGCTTTCTCTTGGTGTGGTTGAATCCAGGAATAGGAAGTACTAGCTACTGAGTATATTCTGCTTCTTTTGAAAACTAAAGCTAAACTACTTGCTAAAAGTGTAACAAGTATAAAGACTTTCTGAGTTCTTTTCTGTTAAGAATAGACTCTTTTCCAAACATTTTCTTCTCTAAGTCAGTGTTAAAGAACAACAGAAAAGACATAAGTAGTCATCTGACTACTAGGTACTACTGTAAAATAGCTGTTCTTTGCTAAAGGAGGAGCCATAGCCTTATAGATAGAATTCACTTGAGTACCGAAGCTGACAAACTGTGTAATCATCATTTGTCATTTTAAGTCATAATGAATGCTGAAGGCTTTTCACAAAATTGACTTCCCACAGGAATGTTTCAGTAGCAGAGTGAGGAGGAAGAATGGAAGAATAGGTTTTGGACCACTTCTAATTAAGCAATGCAAAGCTATCTCACATTAAAGGTGAACTAGGTACTAGGCATTTGTGTGCTTTCCTGATCCTTTTTTTTTTTTTTCTTTTTTTTTTTGAGAAAAATCTTGCTTTCTATTGTATTCTTTCTAATGAAACTTGTCAGTTTACAGAAAACACAAGTTGACTGGACAGCTATTCTTAGGTCTGTAACTGCACTAAAATCATTATAATTCGGTTGCCTAAATAATACTGAAGATTTGAGCTGAGGGGGACAATCACTTCCCTCTCCCTGCTGGCCACCTCTTTTTTGTAATGCAGCCCAGGACACAGTTGGCCTTCCAGGTTGCAAGCACACACTGCTGGCTCATGTCCAGCTTCTTGTCCGCCAGGACCCCCAAGTCCTTCTCTGCAGGGCTGCTCTCAAGGAGATGTTCCCCCAGTTTGGATAAATACCTGGGATTGCCCCAACCCAAATGCAGCACCCTGCACTTGGCCTTATTGAACCTCATTAGGATTTCATGGGCCCACTTCTTCAGCCTGTTCAGATCCCTTTGGATGGCCACCCTTCCTTCCGATGTATTGACGGCACCACTGGGCTTGGTGTCATCGCAAACAAACAGTTGACACTAGAAGGAAGTGATGCCATCCAGGAGGACCCGGACAGGCTTGAGAGATGGGCCCATACCAACCTCATGAGGTTCAACAAGACCAAGTGTAAGGTCCTATTCCTGGGTTGTGGCAATCTCAAGCACAGACATATGCTGGGAGGAGAAGAGCTTGAAAGCAGCCCTTAGGAGAAGAGTTTCGGGGTGTCAGTTGATGACATGAGCTCAACATGAGCAATGTGTACTTGAAGTCCAGAAGGCCAACCATATCCTGGGTTGCATCAGCATGTTGAGGGAGGTGATTCTTGAGACCCCACCTGGAGCACTGCATCCAGTTCTGGGGCCCCAAGCACAACAAGGACATTCAGCAGTTGTATTGGTTTCTGAAGATGGCTACAAAGATGATCAGATGGCTGGAGCACCTTCCCTATGAAGAAGGGCTGAGAGACTTGGGGCTTTCAGCCTGTAGAAGAGAAGGCTCTGGGGGGTTCTTATAGTGGCCTTCCAGCGCTAGAAGGGGGCCTACACAAAAGCTGAGGAGAGACTTTTTAGAAGGGCTTCTAGCAACAGGATAAGAGGAAATGGATTCAAACTAAAGGAGGGTAGATTTAGACTAAATATTGGGAAGACATTCTTTACTGTGATGGTGGTGTGACACTGGAATAGGTTGCCCAGCAAGGCTGTGGGTGCCCCTGCCCTGGAGGTGTTCAAGACCAGACTGTATCAGGTTTTGAGCAACCTGGTCGAGAGGGAAGTGTCCCTGCCTATCGCAAGAGGACTTGATGATCTTAAAGGTCCTTACCAACCCAAACCATTCTCTAGTTCTATGATTCTTTGAAATACTTACAAAAATAAATTTAGGGATACTATTTCAATTAAAATAATAAATGTCATAACCAGGCATCCTGTAGGGATATTACTGATTAGTCGCTGCATTAACAAAAACTTGATGTGTTCTTAAGATTTCCCACCCTACCTATAAACTCATTTGGGTTTCCTTATAATGGTGTATTTGATTTTTCATCATCCAGTGCAGCAGAGCTTCCTTGCACTGGAATTATGTACCTCTCTGTAAACAATAAAATATCTTTCCATTACATAGAGAAGTTGATCTGGTGAAGACATTGCTATTGGATGGACAGATGGAACAAAATATGTGACTAAATTATGTATTTCTTTGTTATAACATAGAGACATTTGTATTTTACTTTGTACTTAGTATGAAGAATTCAGTTATAACTACATCATCATGTTAGATAGTTTTTCAATGAAAAAATAATCAAATTCTGAAGTAAAAAATAGATCACTTCAACTATAAAAAATAAGAGTATAAAATACATATGTATACCAAATGTCTGTGATAACTGTAGAATCTGCATATTTTGTTGTTATAACATTATGAAACACAGTCCAAAGCAGAGTTCCACATGTGAATAAGCCAACAGATGGTAAGAATCCTCTAAGGCAGTCTGAAAGAAGAGTATAAATACTATTGCAGAAAAAATAAATAAATAAATAAATCTAATCACAAGAGGAAACTAAAGCCTGCAGATGATGTATCATCAAGTAAAACAGTGTAAAAATTCTGGACAGTCAGTTTGGTGATCCGGTGAAGCTCATATGATCTGAAGTTATCGTCTAGCTGACTTTTCTGAAAAAAAGGAGAAAAAAAAGTTTTCTTAATTTTAGTGACTGTGATATATTTGTGGGAAATTGTGTATGACTGGAGAGTTATCATGTTTATCCTAACTATGTAAAAGGATTATGTGAAACTCTGAACATCTTTGAAAAATATTCTGTGTTAGCTCTGAACCAGAAGCTGTGTAAATGCAAGCATGGGTATCGACTGCAAGACTTACACCAAAGAGAGGGCACAGCTTTCTGCCAGAAACCATCCTGGGTAGTATTAATAAAAGATTAACTCACTCAGTACTGCTTTGTGCTTCATGGCTTTCTGTCTGAAACTGGGAACATAATCAGACCTTCCAGTTGATAGCCTAGCTCACTAACAGTAGCTCCTATCTTCTAGGAAGTTAATTGGTCCTATCTTACAATTTTCTGCTCACTACACTCTTGTGATCAATGACCCCTACATGGTATTCTACAAGTCAAACTACAGAGTTAACTGTTTTGTCTAAAGTAACTCAAAAAGACTTAGAAATCTGTGGTTTTGGAATTCTTAAGACCCTTCATGTCTTTTAAAGAAGTGTACCTAACTTCTAATAGGAAAAATAAAGAATGTGCCCTGGTATTCTTCTCCAAGACTCTCCTTGAATTGCACCTTGGACTTCAAGACCTCAGGTTAGATACCTTTGGAGATGGTGGATATTTGCATTCCATATATCACACCACTATGTTCTCTCACATTTCTTGCGAATTTGAAGTGAAATGAATCAGAGAGCACACCAGTGAAACAAAAAAATAAAGGGAGATGCAAGAAAAATATATATAGTATGAAACAAATATGCTGCTCTAACAGAAGCAAAGCAAAAGAATTAAATGCAAAGAACATTGGAGAGAGGTTTGAAGAGCTGTTGGTAGCAAAATCAATGAATGAACCACAGCAGAGAGGCACCACTGAAAGAGATTTAGATAATTCCAGCCTGGAAGAAAGTACAAAGAAGAGACTGGTTTTGAAAGAAAAGGATGGTTTGTTTGTTCATATTCACTACTACAAGATATTTTCTTATTTACTGGAATATTTACTAGCAATTTAATTGATTTCTAAATTTGTACACTCTTTTGAAGAATAAATACAAAAGCAAAGTGATTCTATTTTAAAAAATCAAACAACAAAACCAAAGCCAATGAACCAAAACCAAGCAACTAAACAAATGAAAACCAATCAGCAGTGATCTTATTACAACAGCAGACATGAATGTTTTCTAACAGACTTCTTACTGTGTCACCTGGAAGCAAAAAAGTACATAATAATATAATGTGGTTACTTTTGAATTGTATAAGCTGTTATCTAAGCATAATAAAGTTTATCTGATTTTTTTGTTGCTGCTCCAGTTCAGTAACATAGTAACGTAAAACTGAACAACCCTCTCCCAGATCCCCCAGTAATTATAATAATAATTTATTTATAAAATCTCTTAAGTAGCTATAAGTACAACTATGTTATAAAACGAAGATACAAAAGACATTGTTACTGTACAAGATTTATTTACACCTGTAGACTTGAGATAAAAACAGAATTTAATAGCCATAAAGAAAAACTGCTTGTGATATTTCTATTGTGTTTAACTCAACAACAAAAATGACTGTTAATTGCAGATTAAATGTGTGCCTTGATGTCTTTGCTTTCAATTTCAGCATTATTCCTATTCTCTTAGAAATCTTAATGATTTTTTCTATAATTAGTTCTAAAATCTTTTACGTTGAAATCAGTGTAAAAACTCTGTAGTGGTTGGATACAGCCTAGTTATTAATTGGAAGTATTACATTAGTAATTGCTAGCTAATATTATCTTTTTAAATGATATGACCTCTTATGTTTGATTCATTAAGGATACACTACCAGGTCTGTGATTCAGTGTGCTAATTTTTCAGAAGTCTGGGACCGAGTAAAATTTTTTTCTTCTTTTTCCTCTGCTGTACTCAATGAAGATGTTTGAATGTCTTTCTCCAGAGGTGAGTCATCATTTCACTTCATAATATCAAACCATTTTCTTTTCTATACACATCAACCTTAAGATATTTAGTGAATACTAAGACAAAATCTCCTTTTATTTTTAGGGCATTACTTAGAACAACCTTAAAACCTTGCTTTCCTTTTCTGATCATACATTGATTTACTAACTTCATATATAGGTAAATGAATTATTAAGTTCAGGTGAGTACTAAAAACTGGCATGGCACTTAGAAACTTTATGTCTTTGAAAGAGAAATAGGGCTGTCTAGATGACCACAACTTTGGAGTAACCATCTTACAAAAGCTGACATGGAAGCTATTAAGATCAAGCTCTTAGCTTCAAGTCTTCACATAGATCCATAAATGACATTATGAAAATGTAGTTCCTCATCTAAAACAATCCTTTTTAGTCAAGGAAAGTAATATACTATTTAAATTGGTATTTAATTACAATTTTGCAAAATCTTAAATAATATCTCTATTTGTAATCCCACTAAAAATATATATTTTCAGAAGATCAGTGTTTATAACCTTTATAATAATTGAGAATTGGAACAAAATGATTGTGAAGTATTTGTCTGTTTATTTTTGAGAAAATGAATGAAGAAAACCTGTGATTATTGTCAAAAAGAATGTAAGTAAACAGAAGCATTACATACAAAAGGATTTTTTTCTTTAAAGCACTTAGGAATACAAGCAAAACTTCTCCAGCAGATTTTTTTTCTTCACAAAAACAAGGCAAAGAAACAAAGAAAAAGAAACTGGTATCATCCTTCTAATTACTCTTCTGGCTTTCTTTGTTGGAAACTCTTGCATACACATTTATATCAGTTAAAAAAAATCCTAGATGTATATTTCCCGTTAATTTCTTGGGCAACTGCACTGCCAAGAAAAGAAAAAAAAATCAGTTGTGAATTTCTACTAGATTTCCCAGGCATATACTTAGCAGGAAACCAAATCTGCAATTTTTTGCAGAGGTTCAACAGTGAACAGATGTTTAAGTTGTGAAAAAATGAAATCCAACTCTTGTAATATAAATTTGAGTCCAGAAGGCTACATTTATTTGCATGTTCATGGGACAACATGCATTATTCTCTCTCTAGTGATTTTTTAAATTCTTAACCCGAAACCTTCAAAGATTCTGGTGAAAACTAAATAACAGATCTTCAGATCTCACTGAGGCAAAGAAAATCTGAGGTTCATGCAAAGATTTTTATTTTAGAAGATGTTTCACTCAAACAGCCAGAATTATTTTATTAAGGAATAATGGATAAAACTGATCTCAGGAAGGATGAATTTTAAGCATAAGAAAATATCAGGGGAAAGAAAATAGGATTTTTTCTTTTTTATAGATTTTCTTTCAGAAGGGTGTCTTCCTTGATAAAAATGTAATACACAATTTAAATTATATCTAGAAAATACCACTTTTCTGAAGCGATGGTGACGTCTTTATATCAAAGGCAAAAGAACCTGTGAATTAATTTTTTTCTGGGATGATGATACTTTTCTTCGTACAGGCATACCATTTGCAGAGGAAACTGGCAGGTGGAGAGAGTGAAGCAGTGCCTTAAAGGATCATGCTAACTATACTGGCAGCTGTAAGGTAGTTTCATGGGCCTTAATCTTTTCCAAGAAGTATATTTAGAGAGGTGACAATGTGCATCGAACTCTCTCCACAGCATCCTTTTCCTTCCTGACCAGTACCAAGGGCTTGGCTGATTTTCCAGGTCGCCTGAGAACCCAGATACCAAAATTGAGACCTTCAATTCACATTGCCCTGGGCTCCGTGCAACATGGCTCAGAGAAGCTGACAACTCTCTGAAATAAGCATTTGTTCCTATTCTACAGAGTACCAAAAAAGAAGCAGAGAAATAAGTTGAGCAACATAGAGGTTTTTGGTTGCTTTTTGTTTGTTTGTTTTCACAAAATATCAATTACTCAAAGCACCGACGAGAACAGTGTCTGCTGTTAATCTTAATGGTCTAGGGAAGAATAACCTCGGTGTGTTTCCATTCATTTTTCCAACAACAAGAGAGGAATACAGCCCCAGAAGTCATCTCCGACTGTTCAGAAACCAGGACAGTGTTTAGAAGCTGATTAGATAATAATGATAATTACAGAAAAAGACCCATATGGCCATTATTATATCAATTTTGCTGCTAGTAATTATGGTAACTACTGCAACAAACCTACCTTATGTAGTCATACAAACTAATTAAAAAGTGATTTCCACATCTGCAAATGTTTTTGCCATTGGCTAAATTTCAGTGGATTTTCTGAGTGTACTACAAGGACTCCCAAAGCTTGGAGAAATCACTGCTTTAATACTCAAATTGTGCTTCAGGCTCTTCCACTAGCTCTACATGCCTTTCAGCAAGTAACTACCACTGTGACTGAATACCCGTCTGAAAGAAAAACTTGCTGTATTCAATGTTTGTAAGAGAACAAGGCAAGTGTCTGAAGCTTAACTAATCTTAGTCAATAACAGCCAATATTTTTAAACGTCACTGTTTCAAATTTATGAACTTAAAATATCAAGGGAACTGGTTCTCAGTAACCGACAGCTAATTTTTTATTTATTCTAAGTGTAAGGAAACTCAGTTTTGAGAAGAATTATTCACTGATGTGGTGGTTTCACCCTAATGGGCAGCTAAGCTCCATCACAACTACTCCTTCTCTTCTACTGAAAGGAAGGGGAGAAGAAAATAAGACGGAAAAGGATTAAAGGATTCAGATAAAGACAGGAAGATTACTCACCACTTACTGTTAGGAGAAAACAGACTCAGCATAGAGAGATTAATGTAGCTTATTGCCTACTGATTACTGTAGAAACTACTGAGGAACTGAGAAAACTAAAAACAGATTCACCCTCTTATGCTTTCTTCTACATCTTCCCCGCAAGCAATGCAGAGGAGAGTGAAATGGGATTTGCAAGCCATCTGTAAAACTTTGCCTTTCCTTCATCTGCATTTTCTTCCTCTGCTCCCTGTGGGTGTCCCTCCCATGGAATGCTGTCCTTCTTGAACCGATCCTACATGGGCTTCCCACAGTCTTTACCACATAAAACCTTTACCACATAATTCCAGTGCAACTGGCTATGGAGCAGCTGGAGTTTGACATTGATTCTGGAAGTTATTCACCCCAGAGCACCAAACAATAGGCCAACACGAACACTACCACTGTGTTCAAGACCATAAAATGAACAAAAATCTGGATTTTGTGATTTCTAATGTGAGTCAAAATTTGAATGTGTCAAAGTGCACAAACTATAAACTCAGCATTAGCAGGAACAGAAGACTGATATCCTTCAGGCCAAATAAAGTTAATTCAGTCAAGTCACTGAAATCCACAGCAAATATATATGTGATAAGAAAAGGGTAATGGCTTTTAGAAAAAAAAAAAAAAAAAAAGTTAGATTTAGATTAGGTATAACGGATAAATTATTTGCTGTCAGAGACAGTGAGGCACTGGAGCAGATTGCCAGGAGAAGTTTTATATGCCCCATTTCTGGAAATGTTCAAGGCCAGGTTGAATAGGGCTTTGAACAACTTTTGGAAGGTGCCCTTGCTAATGGCAGGGAGCTTGGAATTAAATGATCCTTAATGTTCGTTCCAACCCAAACTATTCAGCGAGTCTATGATTCTACATAGCAAACAATGTTACTGTCTTGTATTCATTTTAATTTTTATTTTTGCAGAAGCCATCAAAATTGAAAGTCTGTTAAACTGTCCTGCAAGTGGATGAGTAATGGGAGAGACAGAGGAAGATTTTCTGTTTGGATTCCTTAAACTGGCAAGTAGAAGAATCCAATTACAGAAACAACTAATACATATACTTTCAAATTATTTGGAGGAGATACAATTAATCATGATACATCTGAGCAAAATAAATGGTAATAATGATAGTTAAAAAAAGTTTGATTGCTACTTGAAACTTCTGAAGGCTACTCAACCTGAGAAACACATATCTGGTTGTAATAAATAATAAATAATTTAGATAAACATAAATATTATTATCATTATTATTATTATTATTATTTATTGTATAATTTATTATTATATAATATAAAATACATTATTATAATTTGTTATATAATTATTTATTATTATATTATAATTATTTATTAATTATGTAATAAATAATAAATAAATACCACATAGAAGCTAAAAAATTCTGAGAAATGATGGAATGAAAAAAACGTGATTCTCTTCCTCACTCAAAAAACTGCATGACATGAATCTAGGAATAAGCATACTCATTGAACAGTGAAGCCAACAACTGGATCAAATCCCAAAATTCATCCAATTTTTACCATCATTGTTATGAGTGACAGCTACCAAGTAAGAAAATAGTGGAAATCAAGAGTTGCTCCCAAATAAATTTGAGGAAATTCATGCTGATAAATACAATGTGGGCTTAGTTTAATCCATACAGATAAGACCATCCTTTTCCTCACTTCATTAAACTCTTATCTTTCAAGTTCCATATTCTTACTCAACATTTTGCCTTGGTTTTTCTTCCAACATTTAGTGAATGAACATTCATGGTAGAGTGTTTAGCCGTATTTCAGGTTAAGCCAGCCTCAATTTTTTAGATCAGATCAGTATTCTCATGTGAAACATCTTTCAAGAACTCTTTTCTCTTAAACAGAAGAATAAGGCCTTGGCTCACAAACTAAAGCTGTGTTTTGATTGTCCCTAGCTTCTTTTTCAAAGGAGGATAAGAGCAGAATATAAACTGAGTAGTAACATGAGTAACATGAGCTCACAGCCTCATATTAGTGATTCAAAGCCCCAGTCAGCAGTCTTAGTGTTGTAAACAGTGACTGTGAGGAAAAAAGATGGTAGGATCCAGGTCACCACACTGACTAAAACACAATTGCTGATATGTTCTGAACTAATTCAGAAGAAAAAATAAATAAATACCAAGAGCAGTTGCTTCCTCATTGTTAGAAGTCAACTGCCTAAACTATTAACAGGACAAAAATAATTGAGGCTGAGAAAGGAATTTCTGAGGAGAACCATGAACAGCAAAACATACAGTGTCCCTTCTTTTTGCTTCACCTTGTGAAGCACATGAAACAATTGTGTACCCCTTTTTTTATCTTCCCAGGCTGCGAGGTTTCTGCACCTTCATTGCTCTCCTCTGCTCTGAGCAGCTGGAAATACATCTGCACACTCAGCTTCATATCTTCATAATCAGGAAACAGCAAATCTGAGCTGTAAATCCCTTCGAATTTTATGATCCCACAGCAATTAACCTGAAAGGGAACTGAACCACATGTGAACCTGTTAAATATGCCGTCTGATGAGTACAATGCCCTATCTTAGACAAAATGGGATGATTCAATTAAAATAATAAAAGAATAATCTTTTTCTCAAATGTATGCTTCACATTAAAAAGGAAAAAGTTAAAAATGTAGAAGGTAATTTCTGATTAATGTAATTGCACTGCTGCACCTTATTGACTTTCGGGAAACTACAGCGTTATGAAAAAAAATACTCTCTAAGTAGTAAAACTGATGTTCATGTTAAAATATTGAGGAAAATTATTGCAAAATCCATGTCAATATCTCTTCAGGTTTTTTTTTTTTTTTTTTTTTTTTTTTTTTTTAATATGATAAGCAGCAGTTTGAACTTGACAGTTGGTATGTTAGTTTCAGGTCACCAGATTGAAATACCACATTTTTTTTTCATCGTATTCTGGAAAGTCTCTTCTTTTCTAGGTAGTAATTTTATATTTGTCCATGGTTGTAGTAAATTTTTGTCTTATTTTCTTTTATTTTATCTAGTATTTCTGTAAAAAAAGAAATGTACAAAGAGGAAAAATAATAAAGGAGGAAGGTTTCAGAATTCCATTATATTTCTCCTGGTATTAAACAATGCATCAAAACACAGAAATAACTTTATAATTTCTGTGTAAAACCATGAACTCATGAAAGGGAAGCACATTCTAATACAGTTTGCCCAAAAGTTTTTAGTATGGTAGCAATTTTTATGCTTAATTAAATGTAATGATTCTTTTGACTGGAACAGTCAACATTTGTTACCTTTGCTAATTGCATGAATGTAACTGTGTAAATACTAATTTCTCTCTCTTTCACAGAATCATATAATCACAGAATAACCAGGTTTGGAAAAGTATATTTTTAGTATATCTGTTTCATTTGTTTTGTAGGGGTGGCATGACAAGTATCTTGTTACTTTCAAAAGTTCTTTCAGTAAATCAAAGAAGGTGACAAATGTATCAGGAGTGAAAGAGAAAAAATCAAATTGCTTGAGAAAATATCTCAATTAATTCAACATAAAGAAAATGAAATATCAATATAAACGGTCAGCATTATGAAATAATTTTAAGAAACTCACCAGTCTGAATTACACTATAGGTGAAAATTCTGGAAACAATGCTCCCAATGCCTGTCCATGCATATTCTTGCTCCATATGTCTTGTTTTGAGATACAAGACACATTTATTCCTGGATTGCTTGTCTTTATGTCCAGTAATGGCACTGAGACCCACCTTTTGCAACTTCAGCATCCTGCTGGCACAATAACATAGAAAGGTTTTCAGAAAAACATAGGAAAGATATGCCGTAAGTAACACCTCTTTTTTTATTATGTTGGCCCACAACATCAGAAATGGATGTCTGGCATGGCAGTACAGGCAGAAACATCCCACCAATATTCCATTACATTTTGTTGCCATGTGATAGATGGCAGCAGAGGGGCAGTCTGTCAAAATGGCATCTGACATGGAAGGATGTACAGAGCATCTTTGAATTCCTCCAAAAAGAATATATTGTTCTCATCGATATTCATTGATGCTTGCTGAACATTTATGGAGACCAAACAGCTGATATGAACACAGTGAGGTGGTGGTTGATGCGTTTCTGTGGTGGCAATGACGTGAAAACATTCCAGAAGGACATACAGATTTTTACAAGTGTGCCATGCAGGCTCTTATTCGTCACCAGCAAAAATGCATAGCTAATTGTGGTGACTATGCTGAAAAATAGTGTTTTTTTAGCTGAGAATTTGCTCTATCAAGTAATGTTTCTGTGTTTTTTGTATGTGTTGTAGTGGAAATAAATAGGAAGCGTTATTTTTGGAGCGACCTACCTATTCCTCTAACACCTTTGGCTTTGACTGTTGATGTTCATCTTATGATTACTGGATACTTGATCAGTAAAGCTTTTCCCTGCTACTTATTCTGAATGAGAATTAAAGATTACATCTTCCACTGTGTGCATAACATTTATTTGTCTTAACACAGGGGCTAACATGGGGGCTATCATTCCTAGGAGACTTCATAGGCAATACGGAATTTATGGAAGCTAGATATTAAACTATGAATACTGTTAAACAATGAGTACAGTTCATGGAAGGACTTTCCCAAAGTGTCTTGATAGTCAACTGATGCATTTCTTTTATGTGGCCTGCAGCATTTTCCTTCTTATCACAGAAATGCACCACTGATTTAGTACATTTCTATTATTTGCCAGTAGGTAGAATGAAAATCCCTAAGAGATATAAATCAGATTTGATAGTCTTCTTGTCCACTAGTTAATGGGCAGCTGTTCAAATTAACACTTCAAATTAAACATTTAGTATATCTCAAGTTGGCATTAAATATTACTTTGTGACAACAAAACAATGAATAATGAAACAAATTCAATTACTAGCACAATATATTCACTATTAAAACAATACAAAAATTTGGAAAAGGAATGACATTTCTTCATGGGAAGCATTGCCTCTATTCATAGAGGAAATAGAAGTTATTTTTAAATGCTGGCAAATGTGTTTAGATTTATGGAGATTTTATGACTAGTCATTAAATTATTTCCCTTTTATACTTAACATAGGAGAAGCTGAGATGATTATCACTGAGTAATCACACCTAAAAATTTTGAACTGTTCAAAGAAAATTCTAGAAGTACTTAGAAGAATTTCAAAGTCAACAAAACTAGTTTGCTTTTGTTCTTCTGGCTTGAGAGGAGATGCTACGTGTGTGAATGAGTTTATGTGTGCTTTATTGCTTTTTCTTTACCATCTTTAATAAATTTAGATGCTTCTGATGATGCCCACTGAATTAGAGCATATGGCAGAAACACCTCAATTGCATAGGTTATATATAAAATACTGAGGTCTGTAGTCTTTTCCTCTCTTGATTAATGTTGGAACAAGCAATATTGTACATGTTACTAGGGAAAGTTCTACCTGTGTGCTATAAAATAATTAGTCCCTGTGATCAGAGAGGAACCTGTGAAGTCTTAGATACTACTCAATAACAATGTTAAACCATTGGTGATTTCTGATGACCACAAGATTTGCATTTGTGGATCTCACATACAGATTTTATATGTGTAAATTTACAGCTCCATTTACAGCTTCAGCTTCTGAAAAATGATTTTATGAGACTTGAAATAAATTGAAATTGGGATAATTAGGCAAGTGCTTATAAATAGTAACAGTAAGGGTATACTTTCTTCTACTCTAAAAATTAAAAAAAAAAAAAAAAATTAAAATACTCTTAATAGAATATTTAAAAAAAATCATAGGATAAACTCTTTATTTACTACTTTGAAGGCAATAGCCAACACTCAATAAGGAGTTTCGGTATAGCATGATGGTCTGAAATTAGACTATTTATTTGGAAGAGTTGAAAACAGCTAATGATGCTAATTCTTTACCTCCTTTGAGAGTCTCCTTGTCTGATGTCAATAAGTGAAACTGTTGAATTAGAATTACCTCAATTTACACCAGCCGCAGATCTGATAGCAGCTGTAACTGCTATGTGCTTTTAGAAGGAGACAATTCCACTGCTCTCTTATCTCTTCTTACCCACAGTGAAAAACCCAGTCTGATCTTGCATACTTTTAAACAGTGAAATTTGCAGTTCCTATCTCCTGTAGCAACCATGATGAAGCATAACTGACTCATCTGGTTTCCATTCTTATTAGCATTCAAAAGCAAGAAAGATCAGTAACTTCCATGCGATCACATAGAGTCTCACATCAGACTGACACTCAACTCCAGCAGGGAAGTGATGAGGAGATGGTCTCATCTGAGAAGTAATGCTAATAAGGTCATCAGATACCATCAGTGAGTTTTACAAAAGAGTTTCCAGTGCAACTGAACATTAATCACTGATGTCTTTTTAGACTTTGCTGAATTTATTGAATTTATTCAATCTGTGGTTGCATTTTAGGCTTTTGTTTCCACAGTAATCTTTGCAAATATTTTCTCTTGATGTAGTAATAAAATAAAACAAAAACAACATCAACAAAATTAAAGCATGACCATTGGATACTGCCAAGATAGAAAAATATCATGAAGACACAAAAGAGAATACATCTGGCTGTTATTTAAAATAAAGTTCTGACTTGAGGTTGTTGTTAAAATGAAGTGCAACCCAATGCTTTGCTTTAGAAAACAATGTTTTTATAATGAAATCTATGCTTTTTATTGAAGTTCATTGTGCAGAATTTTTTGCATGACATTTATTTCTGTTTTATTATTCTTTAAAGAGATATCTATCAAATGAAAAAAGAAAATACTTAGAACATATTTTCTTCTATTCTTTGTCTAAAACCTCTTTAAATATATGTATATATATACATATGTACATCATATAATCACAGAATCATTTAAGTTGGAAAGAACTTCTGAAGATCACACAGTCCAATCTCCCCACTCAAGCATGGCTAGCTAGAGCAAATTATTAAGGAGATCTTGTTGGGTTTTGAATATCTCATATATATATGCATACCAATAAGTATCTACATATATATTACAGATATTATGTGTATGTAACTGTATATAATACAGTCAGTCAAAGGAATCCATAAATAGTTAAGTATGTAGAAAATATTTTGCCTTTTAATCTTACTTTTGTGCACTGAATTGAGAATTCCTCTGCGTTAACTCCACTCTTTTCTGAGAGTAGGGAGCTGTAATCTATTAAAATGAACATGATAAACACTTGTTTTAACAGTGTGGCTGAGTTGGAAACCAAGATGGGGATCATAGCCTTTCTGGTATGACATACACCCGAACAAACCAGAGCTACAGAGCTTCCCTGACCTTTGGATGTGGGGAAGTACAGAATCTGGATATCCCTTAAGGGCCCGAGGGTGGAGGGGGTGTCATGGGTTGAAATTTTCCCAGCTCAATGAATTTTTGGCAGCTAACCAGGTTGTGTGAGGAAATCACTAGGCAGTCTAATATTCAGTACTGGAGAGAGAAATTGATGTCTGGTATTATTCAGTGATGTGGGCAGATCGACAGCCCTTCCTTAATTCTCTGCAAAGCAAAAAAGCTAAGCTAACTTCCATCTTTGAGTAGACAGATGGCAGAAACATGCAAGATGAGGGAGACTGGACCCTCATCTCTGCTTAGGGCAGAAGGAGGAGTCTCTCCCTTGTCACTGAAGTGCCAATAAGCAACACATATGATGCTCTGGGGATGGAAAGAAATGAGGACACAGATAACAGTTTAGACCTGGTCAATCACGTTAAGTTTGTCCAACCAAGGACCTAACTCAGAAGCAACATGGCAGGCTGCAAACAATCCAGGAGTATCCTGGAGTCCATTGAGAATAAATTCTTCATCCAGATGTTTGACATACCAACCAGAGATGAGGGGTTACTGGGTTTGCAGATGATGCTAAGCGAGTGGTGCAGTTTACAGAGTAGAATGAAAGGATGCAGTAGAATGAAGGACAGTCTTGAAAAAATAGATACAGGTGAATCTCATGAGGTTCAACATGATCAAGAGCACCGTGTTTCATTTGGGTCAGGGCAATCCCAGATAAGAGTACAGAATGGGAGAAGAACACATTGAGAGCCACCCTGCAGAGAAAGACTTGAGGGTTCTAGTTGTCAAAAAGCTGGACATGAGCCATCAATGTGCACTTGCTGCCCAAAGGGCCAGATGAATCCAGGGCTGCATGATAAGAGGGGTGGCCAGCAGGAAGGGGTGATAGTCCCCCTCTATTCTGCCCTTTTAAGGTCCCACTTGGAGTATTGTGTCCTGCTATTGTTCCTCCAGGACAAGCCTTGCAGCTATTGGTCCAGAGAGTCACAAAGACAGTCAGAGGTCTGAAGGACCTCTCCTATGAAGATGGACAGCAGGAACTGGGGTTGTTCAGTTTGGAGAAGAGAAGGCTTCAGGGACATCTCATTGCAGCCTACCAATATGTAAATGCAGTTCATAATTAGGAGGGAGACTGACATTTTATAGAGGCAGATAATGATGGGATATGGGCAAATAGTCTTAAAATAAAAGAGCAGAGATTTAGATTACATGTTAGTGTAGTGAGGTGCTGGAATATGTTGCCCAGAGAAGTTGTGGATGCCCCATCCCTGGAGGTGTTCAAGGCCAGGTTGGATAGAGCCGTAAGTAACTTGATCTAGTGTTGCCTCACGCTCTCACTATGTGAGAGCTCCCTGCAAACGGTGTACCCTCGACCTATCAAGCAGCTCATACTCGTATGGTGCGGTCTTGAAAATGCTCTCTTTATTGAGCAACACATCCCTTTATATATCGTTGCTTAGCACTATAGGACCACCTATACGAGGCAGGTCCTCCTGTCAGGTTACAGCACATACTACCCTACTGTTTGATTTCGCAATCGATCTCTACTACAATCTGATTTAGTGGTTGACAACACTGCTCACAGCAGGTGGCTGGAACTAGATTATATTTAAGGTCCATTCTTTCTACAATTCTATGGTTAACAAGGTTGATTCAGAATACAGAAATGCGTAACAAGTGTTATGCTTTCAGTTTCTCAGACACATCTCTTTCTTAAAGAGTCATATAATTTGACTATCAAAAGACTTCCAGTATACAAAATTTGATCCCATAATGCCTAAATGCATTTCTATTAGAAACAATTATTCTTTTCATTTCAGTCTTCATTACAAATTTTAATCCAAACTGTAGCATTAGAGAGAGGGCATGCCTTCTATTTGTTCTTCAGCTTTACCTGTACAAGAGGAATGCAGAGCAAGACATTCCTGAGCTATGCACGGATGCTGGCATATGCAACAAGTGCAATTCTAAGTATTGGTTCAGCTTCCTAAAAAGGCAAAGCCATGTAAACAAGCCACTACCTGGCTTGCACTGAACATAATTACTTCAGAAATCTCTGCACCATTCTCTCTTGCACACTGAAGAAATGTCTTTGCCTCCTTCTCTACCTCAATACTATGTAAGCCTTGTGATATGCTCTGGGTTATCAACCTTTACAGTTCCCATCTCCTTGCTGTCTCTTTTCAGGCCATGTCATTTCTACCACTTTGAGAATGCCTGTAAGGTTAGAACAAGAAAAACTTCTCTGAATTCACTCAGTTGATTATGGTATTGATTTGTATAGGACAACTTTTATGCTTACTGGTACACTGGCATTTGGATTTCCATTGTGTTTAACAAAGCAAAAAGATGCAAACTAAATTACCACAATCAGAATTGTATTGCTCTAACACAGAATATAGGATTTTATTAGAATATTCTAAGTACATCTCTGTTCTTTCTGTTCCACTAAAGATAATTCAGTTGGATTCTGAGAAAACGTTGTCAACTACAATGCAGATTTACACTTCTGAAATAAATGAGTACCTTTCCTTTACAACCAACAAGGAAAATCAGGCACTTCGGAGAAGTAATCTTCCTTATCCCAAAACAAGCAGCTAAATTAAGTCAGATTAACTACATTCTACAGACATTTATTTGATTAAAAGCTTCAAGGCAGACATCTACAATACAGAGCTAATCAGAAGAATCAAACCCTTTCTATCTGTAACTGTGTTCTTTTTTGCTAGTCTTCTTTCTACTAAAGAGTACTGTACTTCTCCTTACTGTTGCATTGTGACCAACTAAGAAACAGCACAATAAGCATAACTAAAATAAATGGATATATGCTT
The DNA here is from genome assembly GCF_019232065.1 of Centrocercus urophasianus. Lineage (NCBI taxonomy): Eukaryota > Metazoa > Chordata > Aves > Galliformes > Phasianidae > Centrocercus > Centrocercus urophasianus. The sequence continues at coordinate 16,822,908 of NW_024884697.1, forward strand.
ATATATGTAGGCATATGCTTATACATGTACGTGCATACATAGATGGCAAATTAAACCTTAGGAAACTGTTCTAAGCAAACATTTGAAATTACTGTCTTAATACTGTAGTCTTCCCAGTAAATTCAGCTCCAGTTATGTCACTTCAAAACTATATAGATATCACTGAAGGATTTGAGATGAGTGTTTAGCCCACAAACTCCATTCCCATTTCTGATAGTCACAAGAGCTACATCTATAGCTATAATGTATATTCTTGACAACGATATTTCTTTATCAGCGTTCTTAGATTCTAGACAGCACAATTTATGCTCTTATTGTTCTAAACCAGAGAAATATCCTTTGCTATTCTAATAAACAAATGTAGCCTTTGATGTTATTTACTATCATTCAAAAAGAAACAGTGAACAACAGTGCATGAACAGATGTGCAAGAGCTCTTGCAAAAATAATGTACAGAAGTATCCACCATATAGACTTAGTTCAGTGAAAAACAATAATAAACAAAACATAAACTTTCAGCAGAGGTGTGGAAACATAGCATTGTCTTTTAAAATAATTATTTTGTTAGATTCATTTTCTAATAGAGGTTTCTATTTGTTCATTATTTTTTGGTATTTTATTTCATAAAAATATGACTTTTTATTGCCTGAAGTATGAGCAAATGAATTTCTTCAATATATAGTGCATCTTTGAAGTGGAAAGACTTTTCCCCTATATGCAGTGAAATGATTTCTTAAAATTAACTTCTATAAAACATGAAGTACCTGGCTGATGCTCCAAACAATTGAAAAAAGAAAAAATCCCTTTAAGTAATTATTGCATTTTTTATTTTATGAGTTTAATGAGGACAAGAGTAACAAAACAAAATAGAAAGGAGTTTCTTCCCAAAGAGGTAGCATCTGTGTTTGTATGTGTGAAAGATACACCCTCAAAAAAACATTGTAGCTAGAATTGGCAAAGAGACAGGAAAAAAAAAAAAAAGAAAACAAGATATAGAACTTTCTGACATTTACAAAGCATGAACATCTCATGTTTGGAAGGATAAACATTTAGATATATGATTTGTGTTGCAATGTTTTCAAAATAAAGCTTTTGAATCTGGGTTCCAGAGATACAGTATTGACCTGTCATGTCTAATACTGATTAAATGTTGTACAAATAGACTGTGAATTTTACAGCAAGATATCTATTGACATTTTCTAATAGGGATGGCAATCCTGCCTGCTCTGGCTGTTGTATTTCAAAAACTATTAAAGGTCAGTGCCAGTGGGTGTTAAACCTTCATATGCAGTAATATGAGTGATTCAGCACCTGTCTCTTGGGTATTACTCAGCTCTGAACCAGACCCTAGAACACTCCTAAACTAGTTGATGTGAAACACCACTTACAGTTGTAAGCCTGGGATTATTAGAGTCAGCCTAAAATCACATGGAACATTCTATAAGCATTTTAGAGGGGTAGTAGAGTAGAGAAACTGTAGACCATCATGTTCATTATTAATATCCAGGATACATTCCTTTAGAGCTGCCTTTCTTTTAAAGGGAACACCTCTATAGGAATAGGTCACTTTTATGGTAACTCACACACTACCGATACAGTGACAATCTGCCACATAACTTCCCTTTAGGTTAGGTGCCGTTTTGAGAGGGTAGCAGAATGTAGCATGTAAACAGTTCCCTGTCCATGAACACGAGAAGAAAAATTTTATAATCACTTACTACCTTTTTCCATGTACAATGAGGCATAGGAAATACTTATTTATTACATAGGAGATAAAGAACTATATCATAAATCCCCGATTGACATTACTAATAACCATGCATGTTCACTTATGAATTCAGTAGTTTGCATGGACTTTCTAGGCAGCGACAGTGATAAAGTATGAACTAGAAGGGACTACATCATTAGTATTAACATAATTAATATTATCACTATTAATAATAGTAGTAGTATACTTCCTACTGTTATTTGTAGAGCTAAACCTGATCAGATTTGCTCTTATTCTCACCATGAACCTGTATTTCTGGATGCAAGAAAAATGAATTTGGATATTTTGAACTTTAGAGGCAGGAAATAAAATGTCTATGACTCTAACAAAATAAGCTCATCTTAAATAATAATAATAATAATAATGATTTGACATATTATTTATGAATAAGCACCACAGAACTCCTTCCTTCTTTCTTCTTCCTTATTCTTCTTCCTTCTTTTTCTTCTATTCTTCCTTTCTCTTTTTTCTTCTTCCTTTCTTCTTCTTTCTTCTCCCTTATCCCATCTTCTTTGTTACTATACTGGAACTTTCCAGGAACTTCTACTTTGTAAACTGTGCATGTTGATACTTAATTTCTCCTACTCTACAATATTCCTTGTAGTAAAACTCTTTATGCATATTAGACATGGTGGGAACTTGCCTTTATTTAAGATCTTTAGGTTTTAATGTAACACACAATGTAACATTTCTTCAGTATAAATTAAAATTGGAACCAAACACAGAGAGTATCATGCTGTCTCAGAGATCTGGAAACTGGTGATATATCTGTTTTTACTTTTCTTCTAATAAATCCCATTTCTTGCACTTCTGCTGCAAATCGTGGATCTCATATCTTTCCATTCCAGCACAGCACCTTTCTTCTTCTCTTCTCTCAAGCCTATGCAGAGATCAAAGGATGCCATGCAAAGTTACAAGGCCATACACGTCCATGCATCATGATATTCCCTGTTCTTGCTTCTGTAACATACTCTACCTCAAAACTTGTCAATAAATGCATCCCACAATAATGAAGAACAAACAAAAATGATGACAACTAATTTATTTATGCATTTAGACTGTATGTGTACCCATCTAAGCATTTTCTTT
>NW_024884697.1:16825863-16836483 GCF_019232065.1 Centrocercus urophasianus
CTTTTCTTTTCTTTTCTTTTCTTTTCTTTTCTTTTCTTTTCTTTTCTCTTTTCTTTTCTTTTCTTTTCTTTTCTTTTCTTTTCTTTTCTTTTCTTTTCTTTTCTTTTCTTTTCTTTTCTTTTCTTTTCCTTTTCTTTGAGAATAAATCTGTGTTTGACCTGAGACCTTTCTGAAAATGCAGCTGACCTGGAATCATAGACAGGTAAAGCACAGTAATAATAGAAGTTGAAAATCAATACATTGCTTTATGGGGTCATGACAAAATCATTTTGGTTTCAGTGATAAAATGACACTTGGATTTTGTAAGAACTTTTTCCATTGCCAATTAACTTCAGAGCATCTTTGTACCACAGCTGAAAAATTTCTCCACAGGGACTTTGTTTCATCCCTATTTTTAAAATGTTTGGCAACCTAACCAAGAAACTTTCTAACATACATAAGAAAATAATTGCTCAGTAATTATACTACATTAAATCTTCATCAGTTATTCCATGATGTAATCATAAACAACACTTTTAAGAATTTCACATCTAATTTAAAATGTACTACATAGTTTTTCAGTGCATTGCTGATCTTTGCATGTAAACTGAATTTCTTGGAACAACTTGCTCTACTCGGCCCTAATGAGGCACCATCCGAAATACTGCATCCAGACCTGCGTTCCTCAGCACAAGACTAACAGCTATTATTATTATTATATTCCAGAGGAGGGACACAGAGACAGTAAGAGGTCTGGAACACCTCTCTTATGAAGATAGGCAAAGACAGCTTGGCTTTTCAGCCCTGAGAAGTCTCTGAGGAGACCTCACTGTGGCCTTCCAATACCTAAAAAGAGAATACAATCAGAATGGAGACTGATCTTTTACATGGATAAATTGTTGTCATCTTGAGCAATAGAAAGTTACAGCTTGTGCAAAGTGTCATCTCCAAAGAAATCTATGTAAACAATACAATCTATCTGAGTAACGTAGACTGTAAAAATAGGGCCAGGACTGAGCTTTTATTTCAGCAAACATTAGCTGCAAATAGTGAATTGATAGAATCATAGGATCATGGAATTACCAAGGTTGAAAAAGGTCTCTAAGATCATCTAGTCCAACCATCGACCTATCACCAATATTACCACCACTAAACCATGTCCCACAGTACAACATATAAACATTTCTTATCACTTTCAGGAATGGTTACTCATTCACCTCCCTGGGCAACCCCTCCAAACACCTGACCATTCTGGATAATAAATTTTTCCTAATGTCCAACCTGAATCTCCCAAGGTAAGGAAACTGGACAAAGCTGAGACAAAGTACTGTATTAGAATTGCTGAGGAAACTAATTCTGGCTCATTACCCTTTGTTTAATGCCTATACCTTAAACTAAGTGCCATTTTACTATATCCATATCTTACATGTAACATTTTAATTGTATTTGAAAGTTACCTGCAAAACTGCCTACAAGAGAACAAAGGTATTTAGCTGCTAAATACCAGATTTAAATGGATTTAAAATGGAAATGAGTAACATGGAAATGAGGGGTTTGTTATTATATTTTCTATTTATTCAAAGGGAAATGCAGAAATGCTGGAAAGATTTCAGTTTTCAACTCTCTGCTGTTGATGTGGAATTTATAACTTGATAAGTAACATGAGAACTTTGTTTGCAACTGTGTTAAAGGATAATACAAATCCTAAAAGCAAATTAGAAAATGAGTAATGTACAGATAACCTGATATTACGTAACTGCAGCCGAGTTACAGTGACCTGAACAACACAGTGATATCTCACTTCAAAACCTTTCTGCAGTATAAAAAGGTGGGAAAAAAGTTCATACTAAAAGTTTTATTAAATCTGTTTTTTGGTTTTTGTTTTTGTTTTTTTTTTTTTTTGTTTTGTTTTGGTTTGTTTTTTTTTTTTTTTTTTTTTTTTTTTCTTTTTTTATTACATTAAATGTATGAATTTATGTAGAAATTCATATAGAAAATTATATAGAAATAAAACAACATCTTAATTGGAAGTTTCTTTTTGGCTAATTGCACATCTCACTAAAAGCAGCCACATATCTGCCTCTTAAGTATCACTTAGTACAGAGTGTGGTGAAATAATGCGTATGTAATTCCCTTTCAAGAGCCACTTTCAGGAGTTCAACACATCCTAGGAAAGACAAAGTTGTTAGCTACTTCTCAGAATTAATAGCTGAAGTGACAACAGCAGTTCTGTCAATGTAACTATTATCTCCTCTTTTATTAAATGATAAATGTTACGAGAGATATAGCAGAAAAAGCAACTAATTGCACTGTGCTACATGGAGACTAGAAAAACAGATATCTTGGCAGTAATTATTCTGTTCTAAAAGTAAGCGGATCCCAGCCTTTCTCTCTCCCTGCCAGGTTGAAAGTTACCGTCTCAAGGTGCCTAATAAAACACGAAAATACAAGGATTAAAGAGATACAGTGTTTCCAGTTACACTTTTAACTTCATCCTTCATCTTTCTGATTTTTGGCTCACAGGCAGAGCAGCAAAAGAGATGCCAGTTCTGCACTGGAATGCTTAGGGAACATATGGCCTGGCAATGAGCACCTGTGACATCTGAAAGGTGCATCATGAACAAGACGCCTAAAGAAGGACTGCGTATCATAGCTCCACATCTAGAAGCCACCTTAAACTACATACTTGAAAATGATTGAATCAAGGATGAGTCTCATTCTTTAATTTTCTAATGGATTGAAATTTTAAACTGGGATTGAATAAAGTGCTCATCCCTCCATTGAGATGCCACAGCCACAAAGCTTATCCCAGTCCAAGGCAGATAAGAATTTATTTTGCAGGGCAGATAAGAAATTCAGAGCTGAGAATCAAAATTACTCTTCCGAATAAACAAAAAACAAGATTTTAAGATGGATCACCTGCTGCTTTATTAGAAGCTCTAATCACTAGTATGTACTAGATACTAGAAGTATCTTAATCTGTTCTTTTAAAGATGATCATTTTGTGAACAGATATAATTCCAGAACGTCATATAAACAGAGAGGTTACTAGGGGATCCATGTCTCAAGACAAATATGCAACGTTTTTATCAAAGATTCTTTATACATATATATATATATATATATATATATCCACCTTAAATAGCTAAACAGTCTGCAAAAGCAAATAATTATGCCATGTGTTAAGTACATCAGAAATCTATGTGGAGTGCCATTAGACTTTTATATCATAAAGCATTAAATGCTTGTCAGATTCTACATATTCACTCCTTTGGGAATGCATTGCTTTCAAAGTTGGAAGATAATTACATCTTTTGAACCTGCTAAATTTCCATTTCATACTTTATACATCTTTAACTTGTATAAACTGTGTCAGTGACCCAAAGGGTGTTGAAGTCCTGGATCCATTTTCACATTCCTCAGAAATATTTGAACCTCAAAACTGACTTTCAAAATAATAATAAAGGTTCTCCCTTATGGACAATGTTGGGATTCAAAGTGAAAATCAAAACAGACTGTACTGTTACTACATCTGCTCCTTTTGTTCATTACAGACATGACCTTAAAATCCCCCCCCAAAGTCCTTAAAGTAACAAATATAGCTTCATTTTTCATCTAGACTTTTTTTTTTTCTTCAAATGCCTGAAGTCATTTGACTACAGAAATGATCTTAGAAACATAACATTTCTGATTAACTTTTCTTCCTTCTTTGCCTTTCCTGCATAACATTCTATTAATTCATAAGTTATTATTTAAAGCTTGAAATACATACAGCTTATGAAGCTGTCACATGCAGTTTGACTGCATTTTGTGACATTTAAATAATTTCTGAAATCAGACACCAAATACATTAAAATGTTTATTTGATCAAATTACTTACTTTCACTAGGCCAAAAATTCTTAAGCTCAGCTTAAAGATGTTTGAACTTGATGAAACAAAGAAACAAACTTTAATGGAAAGTATAGGTAATCTGAATCTTCTAAAAATTATCAGCAAAGAATAAGCCCTCCTAATGTGATGGTAAGAAATGTATTCATGTACAAATAAAATGCTAAGTGCAGACAAGTAATTTCACTGGGTATTAAGAAAAGTAATGTCTGATTCTCTCAAGCATTTGGGAAAGGAAAAAAAAGAAAAAAAAAAAAAAAAAGGAAAAAAAAGGATTTACTGGATTTACTCTAAGGAAAATTCAGAATGTGAGACAAAGAGATTTTTTTTCATACTAGTGATATTGTTTCTATTATTCTCAATATAATAATATAAGCTATATCTTAGCATTTCACCTACAAGATAAACAATTCACTGGAAATAATAGATCATATTTAACTCATACAAATTCTTTATCACACATTCAGCAATTTTTCATTCACATGCTTGAGAAACAAGGGTGGTTATGTCAGAATAGCAAAGGAAATCTGCTTCAGACATAAAACACCAGTTAAGGAAGTTTAAATGCCATGATGTTGTTTAAAGGGGACAATTACTGGTCATGCAGTTTCTTTGCAACGAAGTGAGAATCAAGCAATGAAAATGACTGGCATGTAATAGAAAGCTGGTGCTTGCAAGACCCTGAAAATGAAAACAGACTGACAAAATGAAGAGAAATTTAATAACCATACTAAGTACAATTTCAGGCACAGCTGCTATTTCCTTGCAACATATACTTCTCGAGATCATATTTTCTTTTATCTAAGATAAACTGTGACACAAATATTGCAAAACAGACATACACAAAATAACACACTTCACGTTAGTTGCTGTTTATGACTTTGCATTTGTAACAGTCTTCCTATAAGATAAAGACATCAGAAAAGTTTGACATGGCACTAAATTTGGATATTACTGGAAAATGAGAATGTATACCTATTCAGAACAGACCTTTTTTTAGATGTCAGAGGTAAATGTTGAGCAGAGTTTTGTGTTTAATTTTGATTACTTTATCTCAAGTGCAATAGGTGTAAAATTTGCAGGTTATATTTTACCAGTGATAAAATATAATTTTAAAAAGTCTTCAATGGTCAGGTGTCAAGATATCCTTAATGTCCTTACCCTTTTTTTTATATGCATAGTAGCAATGTAATTAGGCTATCTGATTTGGTTTATATTTGTATCTGAGGACTTCCATATTTTTGGAGAATCACTGGACATTCCCAAAGAAAAAAAAATGACTTTTTCTTTTTTATGAGAGTGTTCTTGTTATGAGAGATGTATCTATATCTGTTAAAATTTGTCAAGATTTACTGCTATACTAACATATGACACAACATAACTCAAAACATGACATGATGATAGATGTGGAAGCAATGGCGAAACAAGGCATCTATTCAGCTCATTTATCAGAAAACTTATAGGTTGCTTTTGCTTACAAGGCAAGTAACAGAATAATAAATGACGAACAGAAAAAGTTATTCCACCTTCTTCGAACCTTACTCAACAAAAAGGCATTGTGCATTTCATGTGCAATTTCCAACATCAGTTTAAAAGAGTACCATATCAGGCAGTGTGAGATAATTTGAAATACCATGTCTGTACATTTCAATTGCATAAGAAAGTTAATCAGACTTCCAAGACAGAGAAATTGTCCATCATGTCACTTTAGCCCATAATTTTGCCAGAACCTTAAAAACCTTATGTCAATAAATGTCTTATGGATTATCTCTGTTAGATGACAGAACTTAACACTTTCAAATGCTTTTACTAAAACTACTGTAATCTGAGTGTTATACAAACATGTATCTGTATAATTATTGTTTATATTTCTAATAGGCTTGGCCAGCAATAAGAATTACTTTTATATTTTAATATTAACTAACACTGACAACATTTAACTTCCAAGAGTTCAGAGACCAGGTGCTAGAATTTTGACTCAATTTTTAGAAAGCTGACAAATTACAGAGCAAAAAATGCTTTTTAAAGAGATAATTGTACCTAAAAGTGCACTTGACCAGTAATTCCTACAAATTATTCCTTATTAAAAAGTAATATTAAAAAGTTTAAAATTGTAAGGAATATAGTCAACAAAATGCCTATAAGATTGAGAGATAGGGAGATTTTCACTGGAGACATAAAATGTTTTGACATAGAATTTGAAAACAAGCTTCCACTTGTCTCAGCACATACGCACTAATAAGTTCTGACTGTAAATAATAATAATAATTACATATATATCCAGTTGAATTAGACACTGAATAATAATGGCATAAGAAGTTTGAATACCTTTCTACTCAGTAGACTTTAGAAAGTATACAGTGTATATTCCATTTAGACTAAATCTTACATGAATAATAATTTAAAAGAAAATTAAAAAAAAAGATAAGATCAAAAATATCACACTGTAGAGAAGCCAGATTGAATCCTCAGTCAGTAATATGCAGGTAATAGATTTAAATTTTAATTTCACATACACAGGTAAATTCTGTCTAATGGGAAGAATTCACTGTGTCTCTACTCCAAATTTAAATTGCTTAGATGAAATTAACTGAATAACTTCACCATAAAGACGAATCATAAAAGTGTTATATGACTGGGTTATTGTCCATTCCCTAGTCCACATCTGGCAATGATATTTAAACGTGAATATAGTATATAATAAAAATCAGCTTTGTTGCAGCAAGGCAGAAGACACAAACAATGATTAATTAGGAACAATTCCATTAGATTCCCTGAAAGCTATTGGGAGAATACCCATGGTTTATATTTATTGGTGCTAGGAATCGCCGGCTCCCACGCAGTTGTTAATGTTCATCGCTTCGTAAGATAATAGCAGAAATGATTCCAATTACAAGTTACTGGTTTGTTTCTTATTTTTTTTTTTTTCATTCTGTTGCTCACTTTTTCTGTTTTGCTTTTTTTTTTTTTCTTAAGGGGAGGGAAGGTGTTTTTTTGTGTGTGTGTGTTTTGCTTTTTTGTTGTTGTTGTTTTTGGTTCTTTTGAAGATGTTTGCTCTGTTTACAAAAGTTGTGTATGTTTTATATGAAAATGTTATATCTTGGTAGGATTTTTGGATGGTTACACTTTTTTTATGTGAGAGCATTTACATCATAACCATTTTAGTATATTCTTTGCTTCTTAGTTTGGGATTTTAATCTTACACATTTGAAAAAAAGCTGAATTCCTGAATAAAAATGCCAACATAAATCATCCCAGTAAACCAAGGTTTTTTGTCTGTGGACTCCTTATGAAATTAAGAAAGTTTTCTAGCTTCATTCATATTTTCTTTCTACCCACTCCTACTTCATTATTATTTTCTGAATAACACGAAACAATTGTATCCTCTGCTAAAACAATTCTGCTTACAGATACAAGTACTTGTATCTGTATAATGGAGTAGTCTTTCCTAAAAGTGAATGCTTACCATTTAAAAATATACTTCTCAGTTTAGCAGACTCAAATTCACTTGAAACCTAAAAATTATTACAACAGAAAGATAAAAATGTTGAAAGAAATAAAATAGGAGTAGAGGCCATGTAATTCAAAATATTTTCCTCATTTTAAGTCTACCAATTATTTTGTGAGTTTGTCTAGAATAACAATTTTGTTTTCAGGATATTTGCTCTAATTTCTAAACCATCGTCCTCGACAAAGCAGTATTGTAATTCAGTTTAATAGGAGCCCTGCTTGAGTAGTGACAGTTGGATGCCCACTTACCCAGTGCAATATCTTCTGCAAAGTAGACTGACTTAATGATTAATGACAATTACTTCAAATTCAATACATTAATTGATTGCAGAAATGAATAGTAAGAGGAGTAAAACCAAAGCTGGCTCTGAATTTGCTGGAGGAACTCTCTGAACAATAGTAGAAAAAAAAAGAGAAAAAAAAAAAAACACTTCTATTGTCTGTTTCTGGAATAATTAGCAATCAACACTGTCTTTGAAGGAAAAATTTAATAGAAATCATAATTGGTGGGAAAAAGAGAAATTTCTTCATTTTCTGGTTAAACAATTTGCAATAGATTATTCTTCGTTATATTTGTCCTTAACTTCATTGGGCATTCAACTCTGCTTAAATCAGTCCTTCCACTCCTGAAGGTACTCTTCTTCTTTATTTTATTAAAAAATATGTACAGCAATTTACTGCCGTTTTAAGTCCCCAAAAGCTACACTGCAAATACTATACATGTTTGAAATCATCACAAAGCAACACTAAGCCAGGTTGATTTGAAAGGGATGTTGAGTCCAGTTAAAAAGCTCTGTTCTTACCTTCAGTACTCATAATAACCAAAAATATCTGAAAACTCAAAGTATAGCATGTGGCTGATAAATTTGTAATTTCATTACAAAGAAATTCACTTTTCAGAAGACAAATGCTTTTACCATGAAATGCAAATAGCAATTAGTTATATACATGCTAATTTAATCGAAATAGAAAAACGTATCTCAATAGGTAGTCTTCAAATTCAAACTACTTTGAGGAATGCAGAATCACAGTGATGCAGTACACCATCTGTAAGCACTGATTCAGCTTGCATACTTCAGCTTGAAGCAATCTTAACTCATTCACATGGTGTTGAACCATAATAAGCTTATCTGATGAACATTCTTAGCACTGGTGAAATGATGGAAAAATATATATAGTCTGCTTCTTAATTTGAATGGTAAGATGATACAGGCACTTAACTGATCTATTATCTTCGTGAGTCTCAACTGTACATTTAATGGAAAATATCAACAGTTGTTTCACCACTTTCTTCTCTTTAAGTAACTATCTCTAATGCAGTGCATACTGTTAAAAAATCTGAAATAAGACTGGATGAATTAGATAACACATAAAATTTTGAAGATATTCTGAGCACTTTGAAACAGAAAATGAACAAACAAGGGTTAGTTGTATCAATCAATGAACTGCCAGATGATTTTGATAGTAAGAAACTTAGTACTAGAAATAAATAGATAAACAAATATATAAATAAATGAAAAGCAATTGTAAAGCTGCTTTTCTCATAAACCTATCTCTCCACTTGTCCAGTCTCATGGTTAGTCACCTTTGATAGTTTTAGAAAGTCTTTTCACTGCTAGGATTCATTTCAGAATGAGCTAGTTGAGCATTAGAATTTTAAATAGACCAAAATACAGCATGTAAACACACATGGAATGTGTTTAGCAGTTATCACTCCCCCCAAAAAAAAACTTCATTACGAAGTATGAAGTATCATTACTTAACAGTGCATTAATTAAGGAAAGATCTCTCCAGGATAGAATTGTATGCTGCTTTGTTTGTTTTTTTTTTCAGTAATTAGGATTTTGTTAAGAGCACACTAGATTTTGATTTACCACAGATACTCTACTCGAGCAAAAACAAACATATTACCTTGGATTCTAATTACCCTTTTCCGTATGCAAATTGTGTTTGGTTTGAGTGACATTACTATTGAGAGTTATCTATGTGAGATCTATTGCTCCTGCTGGGATTTATACCTTTTTATAAGAATCCATTTCAAATCTGCTCCTCATTCACATACTGCAAGACATGAACACATATCACAGGTGTTTCCCTGAGCCTGGGAGAGTCACTCTTAGACCTAGCAGTCTCCTCACTTTCCTCTTAAGCCAGTTTTAGAGAAATACTTTTTATTTGAATAAGGATATAACTTTTTCTTTTAATGAGTCTGCTACATATTCGTGAACTATGGTCAGTCATATGAACCTAATTTTGTTAATTCTCAGATTAATTTCACCCACAAGTCATGAGTATAACCCTACAGGTAGCAGAACATGTTAAATTTCCTACCTGTAGGACTGGGAAACCTCAGAAGGTCACTTAGTTCACCTCATGTTTCAATGCCAAGGTCTCCTGTAACAAGATCATTATTCAGGGTTCTTCTTATTGTGTCTTACATAATATAGGAGACCTACAGCTGTACAGGCAGCCTATTTCAGCATTTAATTAATAACATTTGAGGTTTTACCCACTGACTAACATAAATCTGTTTTGTTGCAATTTAAAGTCAGTACTACTTGCCTTATCTTCCATAGGAAAGGAAAGTGGTCATCATTTCTCTCCTTGTCTCCACAGAACAAATAACCTTATTCTTTCATGTTTGTTGGACTTTAAATCATTCATATCATTCTTTTGCAGACTATCTTCAGTTATTCTACATTCTTCAAGTGCAAAATGTAGAGCAAGAAACAGTGTTTCAACTGTTTGATTCTATGATATGCTATGATTCTATGAAAAATATATGGTTTCTATGATATGCATATGATACTATAATAGCTAACAAGATCTGCTTTGAGAATTGTAAGGTTCAATAGACCATGTCAGAGAACTTCTCAATGTGCTTATTAAAAATAGACCTGTATATATAAGAAAGGTATAAGAAAACTGCCTACAGAGAAAAACAGTATGTGATTTTTAAAAACATATTTAGAAATGTTATTTAAATTTCATAAAATGGCATGGCCCATAACATTTCTCTTAGCACAGAGTTATCACTGCTTTCAAAAAGCCTGAGTGGAAAGTGGTGCTTACAAATGGAAAGGAATTCTAGACTACATTATTAGCTGTCAGAAGTAAAATGTATGCCATAAAAAAAATATAAATAAATAAATAAATAAATAAATAGATAAAGAAAGAAAGAACAGAATAGAATAGAATAGAATAGAATAGAATAGAATAGAATAGAATAGAATAGAATAGAA
>NW_024884697.1:16836493-16843128 GCF_019232065.1 Centrocercus urophasianus
AATAGAATAGAATAGAATAGAATAGAATAGAATAGAATAGAATAGAACAGAATAAGGTTTTAAAACACAAATCAACAGCTTGAGGTCACTAGAAATAGAGAAAAAGGGAGCATGTGAAGTAAAATAAGAAAAGGACAAGAAATTACCTGTCCCCAGGATAATATTTGTGAAATACAATTATAATAAAGTTCCCTGAAGACATAAAATCAAGTGCAACCTCAGCAACTTTGCAGATGACACCAAGCTGTGGGGTGCAGTCAAAATACCTGTTGGGTGGGATGCCATCCAGAGAGACTTAGACAGGCTGAAGCAGTAGACCCAAGGGAACCTCAGGAGGTTCAACAAACCAAGCACATGTGTTGTGGCAACCCCTACTATCAGTACAAGCTGGAGAACAAAAAGGACTTGAGGCTACTAGTGAATCGAATCTGGATATGAGCCAGCAATGTGCCCTCGTAGCCCAGGAAGCCAAATATTCTGGGCCACATCAGAAAAAAAGTGTGACCAGCAGGGCAAGGGAGGTGATCCTTCCTCTCTACTCTGCTCTAGTGAGTCCTCACCCAAAGTACTACATCCAGATGTGAAGTCTTCAGTACAGGAGAGACACGGACCTGCTGGATTCTGTCCGATGGAGGACCACCAAAATGATCCAAGGGATGGAACACCTTCCTTCAAAGACAGACAGAGAGCTGGAGATGTTCAACCTGGAAAAGAGAAAGCTCCAGGGAGTCCAACCGTTAATACACACTCTGAAAGCACCTCTTCAGAGTAAAAATGAGGGCTATAATAATGTTCTCAGTCATGATCTTATCTTCCCCAAGCCTGGTCAGTCTGGTCAGGGCTCAGAATAACTTGATCTAACCATAGGTGTCTCTGATCATTGCAAGGGAGATGGAGACCTTTCCAGGTCCCTTCCAGTTCAAACTATTTTATGATTCTTCTTACTTCATAAAATACAAATTTAAAAAAAAATATGGAACAAGCTATTCAACCCACAGATTTCTACAAGTTTACCACTGTGATAATTTAAGAACTCCTCTGATTCTTCTCATCTAACTTGCTCTAATTTGTAATTGCTGGTAGTTCTAAAGAATTGGAGAAAAATAAAAACTCGATTTGAAACAAAGAAATAAAACACTCCCTTCTCCTGCTTTTTTCTATTACTCCCCTGCCTGCTTTCCCCAAACGATATCACTTACAACTCTCTTATACACAAAACAATTTATCTGACACCATGATCTTCTTTAGTGCATTTTTTCAGATCATCCAAATAATGGAAAAGATGTCTCATCCCTATCAATATCTCACCAAAACTCTCTTCTAGAAGAATACAGATGGTGTGAGATTAAATTAGGCTGTAGAGAGATGACAACTTCTACCATTATCCAGTTCATAAAATCCTGTGAAAAATTGGCCACTGATGGTCTCCACATTAACTATTTGAACTCTCACCCCTCTAGGAAAGTGGAAATCATATATCCTTACCAATGCAATATAATGTAGAGCATGTACCAACCGTCACATAAATCTTCCATGAGGCTACACTTTTCTGTCAAAGTAATACCCTGCATTGTGCATCAAAGTCCCTGAGGTACCATCTGCAAGCCCATAGTGAAATGTGCAAAAAACTGAGATTTATACTCCTACCTTATTTGAGAGACTCTGCTGAACTTAAAAAGCTCCTCTGCTGACATTTCATGGTTTTCATCTAATGAAGAAATTATGGTTTTGCTTAGAAATTTTAGTTTTGTTTCTTTCTTCTGATATTTTTTTTTTCCTAGAAATGATTGAACCAGGGAAATCTAAAATCTAATAAAGTTATGGAAAGAAGAACTTGGGAATAAGTCCATGTTGGCAAAGTTATCCCATGTAGAAAAAAAAAAAAAAAAAAAAAAAAAAATCAAAGCCAAGTAGAGTTTATTCCTTTATTCTATCTAAAGAGAAATGAGTAGCAAAAGCATTTTCATCATATTTAAATATATAAGAAAAAATATTATTTGAATACAATAAAGTATTTGAAAGTGCTATATTTTCCAATATATAGATGCTAATTTTGACTGTTAAGCTTATTAGTTTAACTGACAGGAATAGAATATAGCCACAACAGGGAAAAAATATACCTAGTTTTTTCTTACTGTTGTTTAACCTGGCAGACAGCTAAGCACCATGCGGCTCTTTACTTAGTCCTCCCCAGATGGGATGAGGAAGAGAATTGGAAACAAAATAGGACTCATGTTGCGTTTTTCTTTATTCAGACAAATCTCGGTATCGTGTGTTATTTGGTCTGAGAGGCTTAATCTTTGTGTACCAAATTAGTTGCCATTTTTAACTTATTTAAATCTGCACATTAAGATGGCAGTACTGTTCTAATGAGTTATCTAGAACCAAGCTTACTCCCTGTGGTACACTAGACAGTTTTTCCAACTCCTAGACACTGTGTTTAAGGAATTAATGGATGAGATCCTATAGGAAATGGTCCCGAGGGACACAGGAACAGAGGTAGCAATTCTTTAAGGACATATTTCTGAGAGCACAAGGGCTCTCCATCACCCAGCTCAAGACATCAAGCATAGGAGGTAGGTAATCAGCACGGCTAAGAAAGGACCTGCTCATCAAACTGAGGGATAAGAAGGAAACTCCTTAGGGAGTACTAGGAGAGAGTAAGCCCTCTGAAAAATGAGAAGAAAGAAAAGACAGTAGCAGGCATGGAGAAGGCTGAGTTCTCAACATGTTCTTTTCCTTAGTTTTCATTGGCATTCAGGCTCCCCATGCCTCTCATGTCAATGGACTGTAGGTGAGGGTCAGGGGAGAAAACTCCCTCCTACTGAAAGCAAAGAGCAAGTCCAAAACCACCTGATCTGCACAAATCTATTAATCTGAATGACATGTGTCCTACAGTCCTGAAGGAACTGAAAAGTACAGTTACCATGACACTCAAGATCATATTTGAAAAATCACAGCTATCAGATGGAGTCCATTGTGGCTGGAAAAGGTCGATAGGGACTGGAAAACATCACTCTCATTTTTGAGAAATGAAGACACAAGGAGCTACAGGTCAGCGAGCCTCACATTTGTGCCCAGAAAGATCACGGTACAGATCCTCCTGGAAGACAAACTAAAGCATTTGTGGGATGTGAAAGTGATCTGAGACAGCCAGCACGACTTCATTGAGGACAGATCACACCTGAAAAATCAGGTAGCCTTCTATAATGGAGCGACAGAATCAGTGGACAAAGGAAGGACAGCATAGTCCCACATCACATTTCATCTCTAAATTGTAGAGAGATGGATTTGAAAGGAGGACTATTCAGTGATGTAGGAATTGGTTAGATGGTCTCAGACAGAGGATTGTTGTCCACGGGTCTGTCTCCACATGGAGGCCAGTCACAAATGATGTCCCCCACAGGACTCTCTTGGGACTAGTGCACTTCAACACCTTCAACAATCTGGCTCTTATGGACATAACGAGGTTCAACAAGGTCAATTAAAAGGCACTAGATCAGTTGAATCCCATATATGTATACAGTCTGGGAGAATAACTCACTGAGAACAGACTTATGGAGAAGTATTTGAGGGTTCTGGTGAACAAAGACCTTGATACAAGTCAACAGTGTGTGATTGCAGCCTGGAAGGCCTGGGATACATAGAAAGAAGAGAGGCTCCCAACACGAGAAAAACATGAAGCTGTTGGAGCAATTCCAGAGGAGGTCCTCACAGGTAAAGGAGAGATGGAGCAACTGTTCTTTGAAGAAAAAATTGGACTGGGTTTGTTCAGAAGAAAATACTTCTAGGAAATTTCACAGTAGTCTTCCCATACTTAAGGGAGCCTACATTCAGAAGGACGAACCACTTTTCACACAATCTGATAGTGACAGGTCAAGGGTAAATAGCTTTAAAATAAAAGAGGGGCAATTGAGATCAGCATTCAGGTGGACATTTTTCACTGAGAGGTTGATGAGGCACTGCAACAAGTTGCTCAGAGAAGTTGTGGCTCTGGGCAGCCTGATCTAGTGGTTGTCAGGTATTTATTGCCCTGGGAAGGTGTTAGGAAACAGATGATCTTCAAGTTCTCTTCCAACTCGAGCCATTCTGTGATTCTCTTCCTATGATTCTATGAAGATGTGTGTCAACATACTTTTGTTGACTCTACTTGTTCAATTATAATAAGTTTCCTGCATTTAACTGTCTTTGAGTCTCTTTTTAAATATGATGGCTTCTGTGTCATTGAGTGGTACTGTAATGTTCTGACAATTCTAAACTTTCCTTTTGGCAAAGAAAAACATGAAAAACATGATAAATGTTAATAAATGTTCCCTATTTGCAATGCTGATAATCATTATCTAATCCGCAACAGCAGAAAAGTTAATACAGAAACAGTTGATATTTCTCTGAAGAAGTGTGGTTCATTCTATGCATATTTTTCAGGACAAAAAGATCTCATGCCACTGGAAGAAGATTTATGGATCATTAACATAAATCAGAAATATAACCACTGATTAAATCAATGGAAGCTTGGGAGATTTCAACACCTGATAATCTGATACACTCTTTGCATCAATGCAACCACCATCACTGTGTATGGGTGACAAGTATGAAAGATTTGCAATATGCTTATAATCCATCTTGCTTGAGTCTATCAGTTATTAAAATCAAGAAAAGATGAAAGAAATTGAATATTTACAGTCTTTCTTGGAGTTTGATAGTGAGGAGTAATAATGACAGGCAAAAACATCTGCTACAAAAAAAAAAAAAAAAGAATTAGAAAATGAAGAAAAAGAAATATAAACTATTCTATTTTAACAGTTCACAGCTTATTTCTGAGGTTAACACAAAACTGCAGGAAATGATTGTATACTGAAGCTACAGCCCATTGAATTTAGCTGTTATCATATATAATACTTTTAACCGAGGATACTATCATGCTTATCATCACTTTGCTGCCTTCGGTTTACACATTATATTTTTCATACCTTCAAATATTCTTCCTGAAATTCTGTAAAATGAATGTGCAAGGTTCACACAGTACACCTTAGTGACTAGTACACGAGGTTTCTCTGTGGGCCATAACTGTCATGGACAGATAGAAATTGTTCCAGTACTCATATGAAGGGACTGCTCAATATGAAGCAGTGACCTTTCCTTATTTGCAAGACACAAAAATAAAATAAAATAAAATAATACATATGTTACATGTGGCCCAAGACAACAACTTTTCATTCAATGCAGTGCAGGCAAGCCAATAGTTTGGATACCTTTGTTATAAAGTATCTTCTTCCATTCTCAGTAGTTGTTCAGTGAAATAAAAAGGTTTTTTTCACTTGTTTTTCCATCATGATTACTACTTTCACTTATCTTCATAAACACTTACTTATAGATTAATTAAGACTTCTTACCTTCTTTCGTATTTGAAATTCAAGAACTGTTTGGATACTGGGTTGTTAGGAAAGACAATTACTATGTTAGCTCATGTGCTCATTGTTATCATTTCTGTACCTGAGCACCTTCAAGATGAAGATAAGGCAATGCATGTACATACTTGTCATATACAAATCATGCTCTTTTTCTCTTACTAGGGAGAAAAACTACACATTATTATGCTTTTTTCCTGGTACAAAATTCACTGCCAGAATTTTGTATTGGTACTTTTATTTATTTATTTAGGCAGAGTATTACTTACTCATTCCTCCAGACCTACCATGAAATGAATTCCCTTCAGAGTAATGAGAAGACACCCTCTGTCCTTTCAGGCTGTACTCTTTGCCTTTTGCTGCTTTCATACTCTTCTGCAGCAATGTGTCAAAGAGACATATAGCTTAATGAAGAAATGAAAAGTACTGATAAATTTATTTTTATCAAGCCAAGATAAGTACTTTCTTGAGTAGTGCTTTCTTGATAAGTACTTTTCAAGATAAGTATTTCTTTAAGATACTTAAAAAAAAAGACAAAACAAGGTAAGTCTCTTTCTAATTACATAAATGCTTACATATGCTCGCTTCATAGTATGCTTCTAGATTCACTTTTTCATCCCACTGGAAAAAAAAAAAAAAGAAAAGAAATACGTTCATATGAAATAGGTACTTTGACAGTATGCTGTTGTAAGAATAAAATATATTCTAAATAACAAGCAGAATACCAATTCTTTTGTAAGTCTATCTAGAACTGCAACATTTTTCTGTAACTGCAGAGCTGAGAAGGTAAATCAGCTTGATCTATTTTCAGTGTAATTTACATTTTGCTGTATTTCATACTAATTTCAAAAAGAAAAAAAAAAAAAAACACCACAAAACAGTTACAGCTCAGAAAAGTTACATATATTTGCACAGTGTTTTCTGGGCTCTGTTTTCAGACTTCTCCTAAACTTTTAGGGTTCTTACCTGAGATTGTTAAGAGACTCCCAGAAACACTTTGAGGATCCTAAAGATATCACTACTCCTAGTAACAGTGACCATCAGAGCCTTTACTTATGGCAAGTTTCTCAGCAAGCTCAAGCAGTTTTTGACAAGCTACTACCTGCTATTGATCAATAACTGCTTAAGGATGTGGTCCCAGCTGACAGATGATTAGGAAAAGTAAAATATCTTTTTAGCTGGCCGTAGGAAGAGGCCTCTGTGGGAATTTCAAGTTTTATATGTCTT
>NW_024884697.1:16843138-17183373 GCF_019232065.1 Centrocercus urophasianus
GTCAGTGGTATCAGCAAGAGACCTGCCAGCAGAGAATGGAAGAACCCTATCAACTGGCCTGTGCTAATATCTAGGGAGATTTGTTACTTTTCAGGAGCATGCATGTGAGATATTCTAGACATGTTACTAAGGGATTTAGCTCTTTGTCATCCTTTCCTTTTTTCTATTTGAACATCCATCAGCACTGTCACTAGAGATGACAAGGAAAGCTTTAAATGTGACTTCAAGACTCTGAGAGAGATGATCAAGTGTACGGTAAATGAGCTGATGTGTCTTGAATTCTTCCAGTGAGTGGCAATAAATAAAAAGATCCTAAGGATCAACAAATGGTTGTTCACCTGATATCAAAAATCTCTGAGGGTTTACAACTGCTTGGTAAAACAGTATCTGCCTCGTCAAGCGTAGATGAGTCTCTTTGCCTGTGGTCTGATCATTTAGAATAGGAATCACTTGAGAAGGAAGAGAATGATCAACTATCAAGTAAAGTAATGGTGGACATGCTAAGTGTTGTGCTTTAGCCTGGCTAGCTGCTCAGCACTGCACAGTTGTTTGCTTACCTTCCCCTCTAAGATGCCATAACAACCTGCTAGTACTTAAGGAGGAGGGGGGCGGAATTCTTAGATGGTCTGATAGCGATAGAACAACACAGGGAGGTGGTAGCTTAAAATAAAAGACAGGAGATTTAGGTTAGATATTAGGAAGAAATTTTTTACTCAGAAGGTGATGAGGCACTACAACAGGCTGCCCAGAGAGGTTTTGGATGCCCCATCTCTGATGCTTTAAAGGACAGGTTGGATGGGGGGCCTGGGAACTCTGATCTGGTGGTTGGAAATCCTGCCTATGACAGGGGTGTTGAAACTGGATTATCTTTAAAGTCCACTCCATTCTATGATTAGCATAAGAATGCATTTCTACTACAAATCTGTTGAATGCTGTACTTAAGGATGGATTTTCAGGTGTAGAGATAAAGCCAATTCCATTTAGCAGGCCCTAAAGTTTTCCGGGAACTGACCTTAACAGAGGTCACAGCTTCATACACAGAAGTATTATTGGAAAACAGACATGAATAAGTGCATTTTACCTTTTTCACAATTTCCAATTTTTCAACACCAACATTTTCCATTAGATTTACTAAAGTTTACGTGGAAAAAATTTTTCAATTGCTCATCGTGAGTAGGTAGGTACAAGGCTACAGGTAAAGGACAGATCATAAGGGTAATGCCACTATGATGCTGAAAATCCTTAAATGTTTTTATTACTAAGAAATACAAAAAACAGAAAAATGATTAGGCAGATGCTGCAGAAAAGGGCTTTTTTCTCCCTATGGACATAGATATCTAAAATCACTGAAATACATTATTTAAGATAATTGTGTGTTACTACAGAATTTATGACCACTGTCCATTAGATTATTTTCACAGATACAATCAAAACTGCATTTAGAGTGCATGAAAATATAAGTTTTTTTAAAAAGTATATTTCTAACTTTTTGGTACTATTTTGTATTAAAATAAGGAAGTAACTGTAAGTAAATTACAGAAGTTTCACTGATAATCCATTTGACAATTACAGCATCTAAAATAAAAAAAATTTCACACAATCCCATGGAATAGTTTGTGTACATTAGTTTACATTTTGAATCCAAGAAAAATCGTGAAGCAGTAAAGTGTTAAATCAGTACTGAAGTGTTGATTTTAGACAAGAATCTGAAAATTGATTGTAGTGCCTGATAATATTTCAGGAGTGTTTTATAAATAAGAATTTTATGAATAAATTAAACATAAAGAAGAGATTAATAAATATACTGGAATTAAATCTTATTCTATAATAAACTTTCATGTTTTTCTTTAATAAAAGGAAAAATGTATGCTCAATGGAAAACTGATATGTTAAGGTAACTGAATTCCATCCAGAAATTCTTCTCTGGCACTGGTATAGAAACCTTAATGAAATTAGTGTACGAGTACACTAAGAAAATCCAGATCAACTTAACATGTTTCCTAGCCATCAGTTTTTAGTACTTCACCTTTATTTGGGTGGGAAACTGTTTTATTCATGTGATCATAACAAATTTTTACATAACATTTTTCCTATTCTTTGTAATAAGAAGAGGTGCTAGTTGAGGGTAATGTCTGTACTATGCTTAAAGCCAGTAACTTTATTTTATCCTCTGTTATATTTACCACATGAATATCTAAAAATGCATGCAATTAGTCAAATTCCAAGGCTTCTCACTGAATTTACTGGCTTTTACCTAATCTAATTCAGATACAAATATGTATGAGCTGAACTGAGTACAATTCAAGATTACAAAATAGAAAATAGTCCTGTATGGGAGTTAACTCCAGATTATGTTTTGTGGCTAGAAGGTGGGAGTGAGACAGGAGGAAAATATGTGGATATCCAACAAAGGCACACTGCCCATATTTCTACAGCAGCTAAATAGAACATGGTTAGTATAACTTTGGAATAACTTTCATCAATGTGTTTTTATTCTCCTTGGCTCAAACTGATTAGATTAGGCTAGTTAAAAAGCTACTAATGGTTTTGATGACCCCAGTTGGAGAAGTTTCCATTCAAGAGAGGGATTAATTGATCCTTTGTAGAGAGGACTGTGGTTTTTGGAAATCGGGCCACTCAGACACTTCCAGATGGGGCCCAGCATGCAGCACAATCAAATTCACTAGTCACATTTTGAAAATCTTGGTTAGAGGTGTATAGAACTCATTAGGAGCATATTTATTATTCAGAAGATGACACATCATTGTAATAAGCGCTGTAGTGCAACAGGTTTTTTCAAGAGTGCAGATTATTCTCTGAACAGCAGCAGCAGCAAAACACTCTGCCCTTGGTGGCTGCATCTCACAAAGTCATGGCAGATGAAAACTAGCAAAATGAATCCATGTCTGATGTCTTTTTGCTATGACAGCTGTGTTTTGGAATTGGACAGGCCAAGGAAGTTAAGTTTGGCTCATGCAGAGTATTTGGCTCTTAGTCAGTTCTGTGCCCATACATGTGAATAAGCCACACCAGTAGGAATATTTTGGCATTACCTTTTGGCTGTTACAGTGACCTTATATATCACTTCACACGTTCTCCCTTTTGTATACATATAATCAGTTTCAATGGATCAACAAACATTTTGGCACGGGTTTGCCTTGGCTCTGGCTTCAAATTTTCTGGCTTGTTTGAACCAGTTGCATCCAACATTTCTGCGAAATTCGTCAACGTGCATTTAAGAATAACTAATATACATTTTTATGTTCTTGAAAACAGGAAAACTGATATATTTGAGAAAAGGATATTTAAAATAAAATAAGCAATTAAACTGACAGAATAATATTCATTGTTAATTGATCATCAAAGAAAGTCAGTGTACTGTTTACAAACAAGGTTTTTTTTGTTTGCTACATATTATGCACATCAAATGCGTAAGGTTATGCATGTATTCATTTGCATACATAGAATTTTTAGACTGCACTGAATGAAAGTATAAGAAGGGTAAAAATAAATGAAAATATTGTCAGTAACTTCTTATCAAGAAAACAATGAAATATAATAGCTTTTGTTGTAAGTGTTCGAGGGTGATATTTTAACATCTCATTGGAATGTTCTTCACTCAGCAACAGTTCACTATTGCTTTAGGAAATGTTCATTTACATAAGTGATGTCTTTTTGACAAAATACGATCATAAATAATGTTTTCTAGTGTTAAATTGATCTATTGAAAATCTTCTGTTAGAAATATATAACACACTGATCATACATAGATTGTTATAAATACAATCTTTGTGAGTTCCAATTTTTTTCACTGTGCTTCTGCTAATAAGTTACTGGGATTAATATTATTTTCTATGGGTCTCATAAATTGGTAAATACTCTGAATTTTCTTTTTTCTGTTTTTTAGTTAAACATCAAAGCAAGGGCACAAATCTTTGCAAAGTCTAGTTACCATAGTCTTAAGATGACAGTATAACTATGGCAAGAAAGTCACCATTTATGTCATAAATTAATGAAAAGTAATCCATTTTCTCTCAGGAAGATGTGTGTTTGCTGCACTTGATATTTCACCCACAGTTCTTACTCATTTAATAAGAAAAATGAATGCTACATATAAAACTCAGAAAGGATAATTTATTTAAATTATTTCATCTGTTAGAATTCATAAAATGTTTTTGCACGTTGATGACAGTGAAATAATATTCCCTACACAAACGAAATAGTCAGAGAGAATCTTAAGAATGTTCTTTGTATTATTGTACATCATAATTTTTATCTCAGACCTGGATGGAACCATCTCTTGAAAAGTTCAGACTTGTGGTCCGTTTAGTGTCCTTGCATTCTGCTGAATTATGATGAGGACACACAGCAGGGACTAGATTGAGGTCACCAATTGATTTCATTAGGAAAATTCACCATCAAATAGTAACTTTACTATTATCTTGGGAAGGACTGTGATCTTGAAAAAATGAGGAACATGTCCTGTCTCACAAACAGATGCCAAAAAACGGTGACAAAATTTTAAACAAAACAAAACAAAGCAAGCAAGAAAAAAAAAAAAAAAAAAAAAAAAAAACCCACAACTTTCTGAATAACTGAAATCTGAGAAAGTCAAACATTGTCCTCTCTGAACTCACCAGGAAAACTTACTCTTCTTGTATTATTGAGGCAGAATGTGACCTTCAAATATCAAATGTGACTTATTCAGTGCTGTAGAACATACATTAGTAAACTGATGTAAGTACATGAAATTTGATGATTATTAGAAATTGGGTAAAAGAATGTATTTTAAAAAGAGAAATAAACTGATCTAAACTAAGATTACAGCAGGCTTTCTAGACACTTTTAAGATATTTTAGACAAATTGAATTTGCCCTGCAATGCACAAACATCAGGATGTATGGAATTACAAAATATTAGGTAAGGGCACATTTTTTAGTTGAAAGAATAAATATAAAACTAATGTCCAGTCCGTTCTATTTCCATTTGCTACTTTAATCAATTTTTTTTCGAGGTTAAGACCTTATGAAAATGTGGAGAAATAATTAATTTTCCAGGAATAACTAAATCAGATTAATGTCATTTACTTTAAGACAAGCAACAGTAAGGAATATCAAAGAAGATGCTGGAAAAAAAAAAAACCAACAACAACAAAAAACGTACTTGTTAGTTCTGATGATACACTTTCCAAAATATTTTCTTAAGATAAAAATGGATATGATCAAATCCATACAAAACGAAAGTATATACTTATGTCCAGGCACTGAGATTAAAATTAAAAGGGGGAGATCTAACAGCTATCAGGAGAAACTCTATTTTAAATGGAGCTGACACTGAAAATTCTTTGCAGCAGTTATGGAACATTTA
The DNA here is from genome assembly GCF_019232065.1 of Centrocercus urophasianus. Lineage (NCBI taxonomy): Eukaryota > Metazoa > Chordata > Aves > Galliformes > Phasianidae > Centrocercus > Centrocercus urophasianus. The sequence continues at coordinate 16,848,506 of NW_024884697.1, forward strand.
CTGCAGCTTTTAGCATTTTTGTTAGGGAGGATATGTGTATATTTGTTTACTTATTAGGGAAAATGGATTCTAATGGAAAACCTGCTTCTTTTACCTGTAAGGGATGCTCCAAAATCAATGCCTCCTATTTTATTTTGTTGGTCTACAACGTCTATGACAACAAGCAAATGTTGATGATAGGACAGAAGAGGTTGAATCTTCCCACTGATATCTCATTGTATTTTGTTGGCAGATGTCAGCAGAGTGGCAGTTTGACAGAATGGTGTCTGACATGGAAGTGCATATGAAGCAAAAATGTATGATCGCATTCCTCCATATGGAAAAAATTGCACCCAGTGGCCTGCATAGAAGCTTGCTGAACATTTAAAGATACCATATAGTGAATGCGAGCACAGTGCAACGATGGTGTGTTTCAGCAGTGGTGTCAGAGTGAAAGATAAGCCAGATAAAGATAAGACAGACATCTCCTGAAGAGAGTCCAGTGGAGGGCATGAAGATAACAAAGGGCCTGCAGCATCTCACCTATGAGAAAAGACTGAGCAACCTGGGCCCGTTCAGCCTTGATTAAAAAAGACTCAGGGAGGATCTGATTAATGTTTATAAATATCTTAAGTGTGGAAGTCAAGAAGACATTGCCAACTTCTTTTCAGGGGACAGGACAAGGGGAAATTGCCACAAACTGGAGCATAGAAAGTTCTGCACCATATATGCAGAGGAATTTGTTCACAATAAGGGTGATGGAGCACTGGAACAGGCTGCTCAGGGAAGTTGTGGATTCTCCTTTGGAAATATTCAACCCAGAGACCTACATGTGCAGCCTGCTGTGTGGGGCCTGCTTTGCAGGAGGACTGGACTCGATGACCTCTGGAGGTCCATTCCAGCCCCTACAATTCTGTGATTCTGTGATCTCTTAAATACTAAAGTTTAAGTTTTTACTTATGTTTATGGTTTTCTTTTAAGCATGTTTTCTATATAAAAGTGTTTTTCTACATTCCTGATCAATAAATAAGAGTGCACAGTTTTCAGTATTCTTATTCTATAAAATTTCTGCAGATATGACCGTTAGTATTAGTGTATAAAATTATAATTTAATGAATTAAGAAACCAGAAATACAGTGCAGAGAAAAGCAGTGCTACCTTAAGACATCTACAAGTATTGTATCGCTATGTTTCTTCTTCCTTCTTTACAAATATAGACTTGTAGAATTTGGAGAGGACAAAAACAGCTACAGAAGAAAAAGGTTATACATAATAGAGAAGTAATTCAGAAGCATTGAGGAAGAATAATTGGAAGCAATTGCTTTTCTGTACTAACAGAAAACTATTTCCATAGTGGATGAAAATATGTTTTAATGTGATGCTATGTTTTTTTACTCAGTACACAATTGCACTGAATCCTTACAGAATATTTTGAAACATTGTGATTCACACTGAGTTCTTGAATTCAATTTAGCACAGTTGGTTGGAGAGTTATTTTATACATCTAGAATTACTGAAAGATGGTTAGGTTTGTGATTGATTTCACTTTTTTTTTTTTTTAGTATGAAGAAGTGGTAAAACTATTAGATGTTACAGTCATTCTTTATGTCATATTACACAGAAATATGAGAATGGATACAGGAAGTTCCTTTTAAATTAGAAGCTTTTCATTTTACAATACTGACCTTAAGTGCCTGTGATCAGTGTTTTACAATCATGAAGTTCAATACATTCCCTGCCATCATTCCTCTACAATAAATTAAATCTGACAAATGAAATTTTGTCTGTGGATAGTCTTTGATTTGATAAATTAGATTTCTGCTTTCCATCTGGATTTGTTTTTTATTTCTATTGGATAAATAAAAGTTATATCAGTACACCATCTCTATGCAATTCATGTGTTATTATGAAATGTAGTGTATATTATATGGAGTTTTGAATGTGAATTACCTGCCTTGTAAATTTCCTAATTAATTCAACTAATTTCCTTTCTTTTTCTAGGTAATATGAGCCAATGATCTGAATCTGATGATGTTAATAGAAGAGAGTGCTGAACAAATGTTTTAGGTCACAGTCTGTTTACAGCAGTACAAAGATTGCCTTATTTGTTCCTAACCTGTGCATTTGGATTTCTTTATTAATCAGAAATGAAGGAAAAAAAAGGACTTATTAGACATTCATAATGATTCACAGCTATTTCAGAGTATCCATTGATCCAACTGTCAACTTTCAAGGGAATGGTGATTTTAAATTATAAGATTTAGATATCAAAAGAGAAAGGTTCTTCTACAGCAATGTCCACAAGTCTGCCCAGCTATCTGTATTCCTTAAAGCCACAATTTTTAAAACTGTAGTTTCATTTCATCCATGTTGGTTTTTACTATAATCTAAAATAGTTTAATTTAAAAAAAAATCACAGACAAACAGACTTGAAATTAGAACACTAACCAGTCACCTTTCAGAATAGTCTGCATGATTTTTCATCTGACATACAATTAATATCATGCAGTGGAATATTCCTGAACAGAATCACTCACTGTAATGCAGAGCTGGTTAACCTGTGGAAGTTCATACATTCACGTTCATGTATTTTTGTGGAATTAAGAAACTAACAAGTAAAATTTTTTTCAGAATTAGATTCTTTCCCTTCTGTAACTTTAGCAGTGAAAAAAGAAAAAAGAAATGGAATTATAAATTCATGTTCTATTCTGTTTAACAATAAAATGGCACAGATAGTGAGCTATTCCACTATCTACCCATGGGAGGTGGTATGTAATTTCTGTCACTTGGGTATTGTTTGCTTTTGTTTGCTTTTGCTGTAGTTTTGCTGTGGTGGTAGTGGTTAGTTGCTTGGTTGATTGATTTTATCTTCATGTCTTAAACTGTCTTTATCTTGACCTGTAAGCTTTTCTTGCTTTTGCTCTTCCAATTCTTTCTACACCCCCTTCAGGAGACAAAGTGAGAATCTAGGAGGGGGTCAACTCACCATATAGTAAAAAATTAATTTTAAAATTACACTAAAATAAATATTTGAGTTAAATCCTAGTAAAAAAAAAAAATCAACTTTGCATCTCAAGTTTAAGCAATTCATAGAAGTGTGACACTAATTATCAACCTGTTATTCTCCATTAAAATATACATCCTTTGACATGCTTGAATTATGGAATGTTAATAGACATAATATACACCAATCCCACCTGACTATTATGTACCTATGCAAAGTAACTGTAGAATCATAGAATTGTTTGAGTTGGAAGGGATCCTTAAACGCCATCTAATCCAACTCTCCTGCAACAAACAGGGACACCGACAATGAGATCCTGTTGCTTAGAGCCTAGTCCAGCCTTGAATGTTTCCAATGACGGGCGTCCACCACCTCCCTGGACAACCTGTTTCAGTGCTTCACTGCTTATATTGTAACATGCTTAAATATAAGCAGTCTGTCTGTGATGGGCATTCGTTTTTTGTCCTTCTAACATTTTACTGTTTCACTTCTTTCTTTCATTGTAAAACTTATCTCCATTTATTTTACCTTTGTTCTGTTCCTCAAATTTTGTTTAAAATAACTGTGGCTCACAGACAATAGATTAGTAGCTTTTTTATTTCTTACATTTTGTGTTCTACTGAGTCATTATATTCTAAGAGTCATTACATGCTACTCAAGCCTGATAATGAGAAGATGATTGTGACTTTAGTAGACACAATTAGTTTGAGATCCTGGACACATGACTAATACAGATATGAACTATATAGCTGTTCATCTGACCAGCCACTACAGGAGAAATCCAGTTGCCTAAATACAGTAGATTATTGCCAGTTCAGGCATCTTAAGATGTCTGACAGATTCTCACAATGTCAGTATGTATTATAAATGACCTACAAAAAAAGATCCAAGACCTTCTAAAGCAGCAGCAGGGCTGTTAGCACAATACTTTAGGGTATGTCAAATAATGCTACATGCTTGTATTTAGGGAACAAAATTGAACACCGTCTGTCTATGCAATATGAGCCAAAGAGATAAATAAGACCATGTTAGCTGTGTGCTGAATCTTAGCTAGCACTAGGTAAGCTAGAGATCTGAGCAGCTAGAATTTGTTCGGTAGATGCCTCTCTAGCTGAGCATTACTGATGCAAAGCATCGCTCAATTAAGTAAGGATCTAGATAACTGAATTTTCAATGGGGAAAACATTTATAAAGGGAGCATAGAAGGACAGTGCATATTCAGCCTTTTAAAACACTGGAAGAAAAAATAAGACAGGACTGTTGAGTCTGTGACTTCCATTCAGATCCAATCCCTGCATCCCTTCTCTTATGCTTGAATTCATCTTTTTTCTAGACCACACACAGAGAAAAATGAAGAGGTAAATTTCGAAATGTCTGCATTACTTTTTCACCCTCTTGAGGTTATTTGCAAGGGTGTGAGAATCCTTCTTTCTTTTTGGCTCAAAGCTTGCTTCCTGAGGTTTTTCTTGCGATAAGACTCTGATTGATTTGTTGAAGAGGCAAGAGATGGGTGCTAACCGTGTGACAATTGATACTGCTTTGGGAACATTTGAAAGCCCCTTCTTCCAGAGCTGCTCGCTCTGTAGAAAAGCAGAAGAGAGTGCTCAGAAGTGTTTACTGGCGGAAGATCTGGCCTGTGACTAAACAGCTCCAGCTAGGCATGGGAAAATTGTTGAATGACCATCGTGTCCTGTGAAAAACAGGATGTAGATGGGCGTCCCTGCTTCCTCTTATCTGCTGGCAAGGCCCGGAAGATGGGAACAAAGGAGTTTCTGCTGAGATCCCAGAGCCAGAAGCTGCCACTCAAAGGAGAGCTGACTCAACCACTTCGGATTTGAAGCTGCCACTCCAAAGACAGCTGACTCGACCACTTTGAAAGCATTGAAAAGGGGCCATCATCGCCATGGCCATGGTCGTCGTTCTCGTCGTTGCTCTCGTCGTCGTCATCGTTGTCAATAGAACAACTCTGCCTGATGACCCACCGCTACTGAAGATCAAAGACTGAACTACCAACCACGCTGGATCCATGGTGGTGACTGTGTCCCTCTTGCTTCCTATAAAGACTCCTTGCTTCTTCTTCTCTATCTTTTCTATCGCCCTCCTTCCCTTCCCCATTACCCTAATTCATAATAGTGTCTGTGCTCCCCTTCTCCATTTCCCTGATTAAAATTTGTAATAAACTGGTCGGACCAATATTTGAACTGTTGTTTCTTAATCTCACGCCGGGTATATAGATAATAAAAGAACCTCCTTTCCCTCCTATAAATTGGAGCGAGACAAGGGGGAAAAAAATTGGCAGAAGGCATAGAGGTACATTTATAACACCAAACTTGAGATGCAAACAAAATTCATAGTTTTCCTTTTTTAAAGGATACTTAATTACCTCAAAGTGAAACATCTATTATGCTTAGTTTGATAATAGAAATAGAAGACAAAAAAGCTTAATTAATCAGAGTAATTGAACACAAAACTGAAAGTAGTATCCATTAACTAGGAAACAGAAATATCAACATAGTAAAGTGCTATATGCATTATTAATAATTTTAGCAGATTCTATTAGCACAAGTGGATTGAAAGGTTCTTTGAAGTTGTCTTCAGAAGCTCCTATTTTCAATAATCATAGCTCCTATTTTCAGTTATAAAATATCATCATTATATAAAACGCTTGCCATACTTAATCTTGACTGAATTAATTTTCAGATTTTTACTCCTGAGAAAGAAGGAAAAGAAGGAAAAGAAGGAAAAGAAGGAAAAGAAGTAAAAGAATGGAGGGAAAGAGGAAGGGAGGGAGGGAGGGAGATATACCATCTTCAGAAAATTGTTTGTCACTTACACTCTCAGAGAAAGATTGTACAGAACATTTCATTGTTGCTATGACTCTCACAAAAAAAAAGTCTTCAGGATGATTACTTGGTATTTAAAAAGTGGTAACTGTCAAGAAGTAACCTTTTAAGATAGTATATTGAATACACTATTACATTTAACGTATACATGTGATTGAAAAATTTTTATAATGCATACTAGACAATAATTATTTTTAACACTATTTGCACATGAAATATGTCATGAAATATCCACCTATCAGGGAGAATTTTTTCTAAGAGACATGTATAAAATGGCAAAGAATGGAAACTTTGAACAATGGTAGACAACAGGTACAATAACACTCGAAGTACAGTCTGGCAGTAAGCTGTATGGGTTTTCAGCTCTCAGTTCTTTGCAGTAAACTCCCATTTTTGACTGCTCTACTTTTTATGTCATTGTATTCAATCCTATGATCTTTTTTTATGAAGCTCCCACTGAGGTCACCATGAGTTCTGATTTAGATTACCATCTTTTGTTGTCTGAATTTAAGCCATGTCTTCCATTATAAAACATGCTACAAATTGTTATTTTATTCTGGGGGGGAAAAAAAAAAAAAAAAAAAAAGAAAAGAAATGAAGATTCAATGAGATTGTTGGTAAAATTTTATTGTTTCTCCAAATCACTGCAAATTTCTTGCTTCATTTGAGATAATTTTATCAATTCTGATGCTGTATTTGTCTTTCTGTATCCTGGATGTTCCAGATCAGGAAATGCAGACTCAAAAGTTTTAATTTATCTTGTTCTCTTGTTGAGGAACAAACCCAGTCGGTAATCATAGAATAACATAATCACAAAGGTTGGAAAAGATCTCCAAGATCATCTAGTCCAACCATCCACCTACCACAAATGTTGCTCATTAAACCATTTTCCTTAGTACCACATCTAATCGTTTCTTGAATACCTCCAGGGACAATGACTCAACCACCTCCAGGGGCAGCATATTTCAGTGCCTGACCACATTTTTGGAGAAGTTCTTCCTAATATCCAACTTGAATCTCCCCTGGTGCAACTTGAGGCCATTCCCTCTTATTCTATTGCTGTTATCTGGGAAAAAAAGGCCAACCCCCACCTTGCCACAACCTCCTTTCAAGTAGTTGTCGAATGCAATAAGGTCTCCGCTGAGTCTCCTCTTCTCCACATGAGACAATCCCATCTCCTTCAGCTGTTCCTCGTAAGAGTTGTGCCCCAGTTCATCAGCTCCCAGGAGCTGGACACAGTGCTCAAAATATAGCCTCACCAGTGCTGAGTAGATGGGGATGATCGCCTCCCTGCTCCTGCTGACTACATTATTTCTGCTACAAGCCATAATGCCACTGGTCTTCTAGGCAACCTGGACACACTGGTGGTTCATGTTCAGCTGAGTATCAATGAACACCTGATGGTCCTTTACTTCTGCACAGTATTTCAGACACTGTACCCCAAGCCTTTAGCATTGTACAGTATTGCTTTTACCAAAGTGCAGGACCTTACTCTTGTTCAAGTTCATCCCATTATTCATTTAATGTTCCCCAAACTACACACAAGGTATATATTTGATTTCATTGAGTCATCAGTGATTGTGAATTATCAGTGATCTTGCCTTCCTGCTAGTGTAAAAGCCTATGATGTAGCAGAGTCAATGAGTAGAATGAAAACAGTAGATTCACTGACTTTTGACATCAAGAGAGGACGTGTTTCTTACTTTGTGTGTGTAGCAATGATAAATGTTTTCAACAGCTAAGAATGATTCACAGAGGCAGGGTTGTGGCATACAGTGACATCATACTTGCTGCCTGCAGGAAAGAGCAGTGATATCCATCTCTGCCTTTGAATTTCATTGAATGTGACATTACTTCACAAATCTGGCAAGCCAACAGAACCTTCATACTTTTTTAAGACATAGAGATTTTGGAAAGGGTCCAGAGGAGGGCGATTAAGATGATCAGGGGGCTGGAGCACCTCCCCTATGAGGACAGGCTGAGGGAGTTGGGCTTGTTCAGCCTGGAGAAGAGAAGGCTGCGGGGTGACCTCATTGCAGCCTTTCAGTACCTGAAGGGAACCTACACCCAGGAGGGGAGTAAACTCTTCAAAAGGGCTGACAACAGCAGGACTAGGGGAAATGGATCGAAGTTGAAGGAGGGAAGATTTAGGTTGGATGTTAGGGGGAAGTTCTATACAAGGAGAGTGGTTAGGCCCTGGAACGGGCTGCCCAGGGAGGTTGTGGATGCCCCGTCCTTGGATGTGTTCAAGGCCAGGTTGGACAGGGTCCTGGGCAACCTGATCTGAATGTGTGTGTTTGGTGGCCCTGCTAGGCAGGGGGGTTGGAACTACATGATCCTTGAGGTCCCTTCCAACCCGGGTGATTCTGTGATTCTGTGATTCTGTGATTCCCAAAGATTATTATCTCCAGTTCTTCATTGTCATTTCATGGAAGGATTTTCTGAAAGGGTATACTGCCACATACACATGTGCAAAGATCTATTGCCTGCACAGAAATTTATGGGTGAATGTACGTGCAAGTGAAAAGACAACAGTGATGTTCCTGATGAGGATACCTTTAGGCGTTTGCGACCTTAAACCACAGCAGAGTAGCAGATTTCTCACAAAAAGAAAGTTACCAAATAAGCATGAAGTTGATGCACAGGAATTTGGTAACATGCTGTTGTTGTCACTGTGACTGCTACATATTAATAACAAGTAGTAACTAATTTCTGTATCTATATGTATCTATGCATAGATGGATAGATAATATTCTCAAATGGATTACAATTATTATTATTGGTAGATTGATCTATTCAATATCACTCCAGAAAGATCTTTTCTATGATTCATTTGTGCTGAGAAAATGTTAGCTATTATCAGGAAACCACAGCAAAAAGGCTGTTGAAAATCAAGGTCTTGTTTCAGAGACTCCAACACTATGAGTGAAGATCTTATCATAGGACTTGAAAATAAATGCACGTGATACTGGTCTACAAACTACTTATGTCACAAACGATACAAACATATGTCACAAATGATCAGTTATAGTTCACTAAAGGAATGCAGCTTTGTGAACTAGGAAAAACTGTTTTTCAGGAAAGCAATGTATATATATGCAAGGTATGTAAAACATCCATTCATAGACTCAGATAGAGGAAGGAATTGGGAATCAGTGAAGAAAGATGAAATAAGGAGACTGTTAGTAAATATGCCAAATGATTCAGGATGTTGATAATTCATGATAGGTGCATATCTTGTTCCAAAGGAAACCTAATGTCTTCGATCTTATCACCCTGGGCAAATTGCAGCTTGCCTAGTACCAGGAAAGAACATAGATACTGGAACATTTGCCTTTATAGCCTTTAAATCTGTCATTTTAAGCTATAATAATAATTCATTGTGACCGAATTAATAATATCTTCTTGATTAAATTCATTACACTTCAATTCATCTAACAATAAATTCTGAGTTCTGAATATAAGGTGTGTTGCTTAACCCACATAAATTGTATTCAGTCTTTGGTCTGGTATCTTGCCCTTGAGCTTGCTTGTAATTTACATGTGGCACTGTGATACCAAAACAGCAGAATGACTCAAAGTACCCACAATTCTATTCATGCTTTAGCATTTATTCTGAGTAATAATTCTTTAGTTCATTTAGATCAATCCCACAAAAAAAATGTATTCAATTATATAACTGAATAAGTATACAATAGTCACATTAAATGTAAGTGTAATTTCCATACATACCACATATTTATTTCCCAATATTTAATGCATTTTTGAAAGTTTGATGGGGCATAATTTGCTCCACATTTTAATACAGACCATGGCATATAATCTTTTCATCAATACAAATAAAGCATCTGTTTTACAGAATGCACCTTACTATTCTGAATTTTAGAAACACGACTAGGGAATAAATCAGCACGTAACAAGGTGTAGAGCTATCAAACACTCAGAATTATTAAAAGAACATAAATAAATATTGATTTTAAAATCTCATATAACAATATGCCTAATATTATTTTGATAGTGCAACAGAACACAAAACTGTTAAACTTACCTCAAAATAGAACTGCCTCATATTTATATTATGTTCAATTTCCCAAGCTTCCCAAGCCTTCCAAGCTATCTCTTGCATTGGACTAAATTATATCTGAAGGTCTCTTCCAACTGAACTACTCCATTCTGTAGTAAATGCTGATGCATGCTACTGGCTTGACATATTTGCTGTAAGTTAAGAATCACTGGCAGTTCCACACAAAAGAATATCACATATCATGAAAATCTTGTAAATCATCATGGCCCTACTGAAATGGCTTTGCATTCCTGATTTATATGTGTGATGTCAGTGATATCTCTAGTTCCAAAAAATACTGAATACATTTTGGCCGTAGGAAAAGCACTCTATTTCTAAAAAATAACTAGTGAGGGTATTGCCTTTACAGTTTCATAAAAAGCAAGATGGAAATAAATAAATTAAGAAATAAAACAACTCTGGGAAACTAAAATAATATGAATCCAAAAAATGACATTGTTCACAGTGAAAACAAAGAAAAAAATCTCTATATATTTATTTTTGTACAAATAGCTTTCACTTGACTTGTTCTGTTTCTGGAGTTTTTAAGAAAAGGAGGAGGTAGACTTACAAGACTGTTTTCCATTTGCACTGTAACACTAATTTCTTTAGTACGTGAGGGTGTAGGCGTCTCTCTTACTCAGTGGAGTTTAATAGCTCCCACATTCAATTCAAACCTTTTCAGTACTGAGTTTTTGTGAATAATCTTTTGATTTTCCTTTTCAGAGCCATTCACTTTGAACAAACTAATGGAAGTTTAGCTAAGCTATCTTTCAGCCTTTGTGCCTAAATAGCAACCATTACCTGCAGATTCACTGATTTTTAATGGCTTGTTACTACTACAAAGTAAAAGGCCTCCAGAAGAAAGCATACTGAGCACCTCTGTTATTTTCTTTGGCTTTATGGATGACAAAAGCAGGAACAAAAAAAATGAACATTTGTGCTACCATCCTATCCTGGGCAGCAGATCTGCTAAACGTGACTTCAGATTTAGCATAAACCATGATATCTGCAGCTTTTTCTCCACATCCCCATCTTCACAGCTACTAGACACGACAGGATGCAAGCACTCAGAACTCAATCTCTGAGAAGCTGAGACAGCTGTTAATTCAAACTAAGAATACTGTGTATTTTCAGGAAAATGTGTACAAGCACTTGGGTGCACGAACACATTCCTTTGATAGGAACCTAAGGGGAAAAAAATAGCAATACGCTGTTTTATGAAGAGTTATTTTTGATTACAAATTTTTGAGAGAATAGTATGGAAGCGAAGACAGCAATGAGAAATTCACATCTGCCAGAACACAGACTTCACAGCTTTAAAGAGAAACAGAGCTATAATTTACATTTTTTTTCTCTCTAAATTTCTTCTTTTGCCTTTGTCAGCTGATTTGCACACAAGAACAATGCTCAGGTTCATGTTTTTGTCATGTTTAATTTTATTTTATTTTTTTTGTCTGTCTGAATCTATAATGCACTCTTTTTAGGCCTCTTCCTATTTCATTATCTAAGAATGGCAAATTGAATTCTTAGTATATAAATTCAGCATGAAAATACCGGAGTAAAAGTCTAGCATTTCATTATTCAGAGTTGACACAAATGAGATTAATGTCACAGATTAAATTACGGAGTAGATAATTTAAAAGAGATAATAGCTGTTTTCACCTACCTCCAAAAATGTTTGAGATTAAGATGAACAATACATTTTACATCTGATTTTCCATCTATTCTTAAATAGTTAGATCTGAAGAAACAAACTTGCGGAGATTTTTATGTTAATGATAAATGACAGATACAGACTCAACAAATTTCCAGTTTCAGATATAAAATGCCAGCTCTAGTTCATGTTTTAAAATTTCTCACTGGGATATAGTGTGGTTTACTGAACCACTTGAGCAGGAGATCATTCTCTGTTCCTCAAGGAACAGTCATTGACTTTGTCTTAAATCACCAATTGCTCCTGGAAACAAAGAGAAGTGAAGCCATTTTTCTTATGTGCCACACCACCTGTTGTGATTGTGATGGAGGGATAGGGACTGAGACTACAAACTTGTTCTCCATAAAGAGCACAGCACAGAAAAGAACGCTCCTTATTAAAGCCTTCATAAAATTTCAAGATTATTTAGTGTTAGAGACCCCATATGTATTTTTCCTAAATCTACTACGAGACTGACGGCCAGGCTCTGTTTTCTTGGCAAACACATCACCAGCTTTCTAGTGAACAATGCAGAAGGAATTTAGTTCTCTCCTTTTATTTTTTTTGAATATCTTTGAATGCATACAGTTCTCTACATTAATTGTATCCTATTTCCACAATACTGATTTAAAGTCAAGTGTCCAAAACATTAAATTAGCACTAAGTCTTGACTATATTAAAAAAAAAAAAAATTAAAAAAAAAAAAAAAAAAAAAGCGAAGCTGGTATTCTGAAGAAGAAATACAATAAATACAAGATAACCTTTGAAGGTGTGATTTATAATGCCATTCTGCAGTGTTATTCTTACTGCCCCATCAGATCTAGCTTTTAAACAAGTCAGTTAATAGGTTGGTTAAATAGGTTATGTAATAATAACATTTTCCTTCTAAAATATACAATGATACTAATAAATGGAACACAAGATTTAAATGTAATCATCTCTATTTAATTTTACAATAATACCGTATTACAAAAGTTTTTATGCCTAGACCCTTCTCACTGCTTTAGCGTGACTTCAGCCCACAATGCTTCTCTTGTAGTCAAAGTCCTCTACTGCCATCTTAAGGCAAGCAGGATGCTCCGGCTGTGCAGTGCTGATGCTGGAAGTGCCCACTATTTAAATAGACCAATTAACCTCACAGTGCAACCCACCAAATGCCACATTGGTCCTTATGTCACTGCTGAATCTGTGCACAAATTACTATGGCAAACAGCACATTTAGTACTCTCAGTGTTACTGGGCTGCCTGGATAATCCTAAAATGACAAATCACAGTCTACGTGATTAATTTTCTTTCTGTCAACTCTGGAAAGATGAGAGATTTGGGAGACATCGTACAACATGTCAAAGAAATGCCAGCTGTCTCCATAACATCTCAGCACTAACAACGAAGTAAGATTGATGATTCATACATAGTGCTGTTTTTCATAACTTTAACAAATCTGAATTCCTCAGCAGATAAAGTAATGGGATCTGTCAGTCAGCATGAAAATTCTCAGAACAGCAACAGATATTTAAATAATCAATACTGTAACACTTGAAGGTTGATGCAATAAACTAAAGGAACTTAAATTTTGACACAGTAAAAGAGATATTCCATTTCTCATTCCTCATGATGTCTGTACTAAAGATGTAATCACAGAGATAAACTCTTAAAGAAATCATATTTTTCTTTCACAGAAAAAACTATTTCAGGCAGCTATTATGACGTGATATATGTGTGCCAAATACCCAAAACAATGACAAAGTCCCAAAGAGTCGAGCAGCAGCATCCAATTAGATATGCTACCCCTGAAATATTTTTAAGGGCTTACGTGTCTCACAGTGTAGACTGAGCAATGATTGTTCAAGATTACTTTCTAGATGTTAGAAAGGTCTTCCAGGTCAAAAAATAATAACAACAGTATATGTCAAACATATCCTTATAAACTTACCAAAAGGCTATTTGATAGAAACCTCAACAAAAATCAATGAACATGATCAACAAATTATCTAAAAAGTTCAGTATTGTACTGTAAAAAGAGAATGCTGTGTGTGTCTCAGAAGAGCATTCCATGGTACACTGTGTCCTCACTTTGTGGAGCCAGTCTCAAAGGTTCAGTAGCCCTCTCAACATTGTTTCTTGAAAGTCCTGGACAAAGGGATGTAGATGTTTTCAATATGCTCTCATGCTTGTTTTTTCCAGGATTTGCAGACCTCTTTTGGTACTGTAGATTCATCTAAAATTCAATTTGTTTTCATTGAAATTTGCTTACAGAGATCATGTGCCTTTACTTAAATAATATATTTTCTGTACTCATTGGAGGCTTCCCAGGTTTTTAAAATGCTTATGTGACGCTGTCTTCCTCTTTCTCTCCTTTTGCCTTTACTTGCATTCTTCGCTAGAATGAATCTGAACAGGAATCTTTCTCAGAGTTAAGTTACTAAAGTTAACATAAACTGAAGACGTTCTTTTGACTTATCTAAATCTACATCCTGAGTATATTATTTCTCATTCTTGTGCAGATGAATTTTGTACATCTTCTATACAGTATGGTCCAGACAAATTGCAGACATTGCTTTTGAAGAGAACTAGTACTATCACAGATATTGTTTCTGTCCCTCATATACACCAAATGATGGAAATGAATAAAGAGGGGTGCCAAAGAGGCAGACATTTTCTTCTGAACTACACAGTGAAGTAATTATCTGCCACATAAAATAAGCTGCCCTAGCTCTCCTCAAGAAGGAACAGAAAAATGATAATATTCCTTCATCATGCATAGGGGTGAATATATTATTTTGGAATTCAAAAAATAAGGAGCTTTTATATTGTTTCCTAATTATCTGATTTAGGATGCTACCAACAGCAGGAAGTAAAATAGATGTACCTTCAATCTAATTCTGGTGTTTTTTTGGTTTTCTTTTTTAATAAAAGAAACAAGAGCTGTGAGGAATATCAAGATAATGAGATATTTGTAAGCAGATAAACCACAAGGATGTGTAGACACCAGCTACAGAAAATAAATGCATATTATTGATGCTATTAAGCACTTCAACCGGAATTCAGTTTGATGTTAAGATGCTTAAAGTTAAATGCCAATTTGTAGGTGATTACATATGAGCTAAGTCTCTAAACTAACATTACATTCATTGGCGTTCTAGTACAAGATTCAGTTGTGTTGTTTCTTTCTTTTCCATCTATTTATTTATTTATCTTTTTGTGTCAGATTTTTTATTTTTTTACTGTATCTTCTTTGAAGTTATTATTTTCCTTCTTTTATTATTTATTTTTTCTTTTTTTCCAATGCATGTTTTCTTCTCTCCTATATTATCAACAATATATAAAGTTCCTTCATTCTTTTACTTCAGCATGCCCTATTTTACTAGGTCCTTTGTTACGCAACAAACCATGTATGTAATGCAACCAAGAATACACAAATAATTGTTCACTCTCTTCATGAAATTGCAGAGAATGTGTCCCTGTTTCTTCTCTACATGGTCTTCAGTCTTCTTTTTACTTTCAATTCCTCCATTCTTACCCAAAAGTTATTCTTAAACATGTACAAAGTAATATTAAAAAAAAAAAAAAAAGAACAAACAAAAAAAACCTATCTGCTAAATTATCTGCACAGTAAAAGCATGGAGCCATAGAACCATTCAAAGCTAGCATTCTCTACGTATTCCAAACAAGCAGATCATGAAGTCCTTCTTTCTGTGTTCATATCAATAAGGAAATCTATAAGTCAGTCAGAAACTCGGGGAATTCAGGAACACGAACTGAAATAATTGGAATTGGGAAAAAAAAGAAATAGCAGGAAAATATGGAGTCAAGGTTGAAACTGTTTACTATAGCAATACCAGACAAACGCAAAAGATAGAGGCATCCTTTAAGCTCATTTTTTTCCTACTGAAATCTTCACAGCTACTGACCAGAACCAACTTTTTTGAGTTGATAAGATCTGACAAGATCACAGTTTGTTGTGGAATAGCTTCAGGCTACATTTTTTTTGTTGTTATTATTGCTGTACTTGCAAAGACTTGGAAAATGAGATAACAGCAACAGGAAACAAATCCAGATCTTCAACATAATGCTTCAGACATGTACAACTGGCTTAAATGGCAAAAATAAATTGTATTTGGTACAGTATTTAAAAGACAAATGCAAATATAATGTGATATTCAAATGGAAGCTGCGTATTTTCTTCACCAGACTTAATGATGAAACACAGTTTTGTGTCATCCTAGAAGAAAAAGCAAAAAGAGTGATTCAAACCATGTAAGAATATAATTGTTTGTCCGCAGTTACGAAAACTTTCCTTGAATGTCCTCATGGAGTATTTTGTTATGAATATAAAGAATTAACAACTTGTAATCAACTAGCAGCTGTTCCTCTGTGAAGAATGCTCTATTTACACACAAATGTTGTAAGGAGAGCAAGTTTGTTCATTACTGTCTTCATATTTTCTATCTGGAAGTGAATATTTGGGTTAATTTCAAGAAATTTCAGACATTCTTTGTTAGGTATGTAGTTTCTCTAGCTCTTTAGCTCAAGTACCAAAAAAATATAGTGAATATATTAGGAATCATGGTTTCTCCTGGTTTTTAGTCTTTGTATTCTACTACAAGTGAACAACCAACTCACAATTTCTATGGTTTTGTTTTTGTGTGTGTGTTTAGTTGTTGGGTTTTTTTATTTGTTTGTTTTATTTTCACCTTGCTCGTCACTGGTATGTCTCATTTAATCATTCCCTTTCACAGTATTTCAGAAATTAGGCTGGGAGACTAATTACAGGAGGATCTCCTGTATATCCCTACCCATCAAAAATGATTCAGAAATCTTATACCAGACCCAATGAACTTATGGTGAATGAAAAATTCTGGATTTAAAACCAGAATGTGTCCCAGAGATAGGAAAAAAACAAAACAAAACAAAACAAAAAAAAAAAAAAAACAAAAAAACAAACAAAAAAAACCATAATAACACCAAAATTTAAGGCCAAAAGTAGTCTTTGGAGGCCATCAAGTCTGACATGCTACTGAACATAGGCCTAGCCTCAAAAATACAGACAAATTAGGAAAGTGTGTATGAATGAAGATTCCACAGCCTTCCTTTTCTCATGCTTAACCAGACCTTCTGCGGAGATTTGTTTCCTCATATACAGATGGAATTACCCTGTTGCAGCTTGTGACCATTGTCTTTTCTTGTTTTGTTGTTTACCATCAAGAAAAGTCTCTCTCTCTCTGCAATTTTTCACTTCCCAATTTTAGATATGTGAATATTATTAGACCCCTGAGCTATTGAACTCAACAAACCATTTTCTGTCAGTTTCTTCATTTGTTTCTTCTCTTCCGTTACTCAGATGTCTCGATGCTGCACTGAAAATCATCTATGATATTTTGCTGATATATACCAAGAAGCCCAAAACTGGAATATTCCTCATGCAGAGGTTTAGAGGCAAGTAATTACTTCCCTCAATCTGCTAGCTATTCTTTTGATGATGTAGCCCAGTATATTGTTTGGCTTCTGGTGAAGGCATTCTCCAAAAGGTATTCATGAAGATAATACTTATGAGTCAAAACAGACAGAAAAGTATCTCTATCTTTGCTTGTGCTGCATCGAGAAAGAACAGCTTCTGTCTACAAAAAAAAGATTTCTTTTCTGTTCCATTTCCTTCTTAGAATGCACGTACATTACAGTGAAAACGGCACGTGTGTCATGCTCTTGTGCATCTAGAATTTCTAATGGACCTGCTTTCTCTACACATTTATTGAAGAAAAACTGCTCTAGCAACCCTTAAAATATAGCAACCCTGGCCAGTTAAATTTTCCAGAATCAGGCCATTTGTTTATAAATTCCCTTAAATGAAGAAACTGCTTCACAGCTGTCTTTGTAACAACCTACCTCTTATCAGAAACTATTCTGATTTTTATCCTTTGTCCTTGATATTTTGTGTTTTCTTAACTTCTATACCACAGAACTGAAAGATATTTCAAGCAAAAGACAGCATATCTTTTTTTAACAACGCAGTTTGTGTTTCTGATCAGATAAAAATGAGTGCTCTTTTTTATCTGCAAGAGTTAAACAAATGTGTAATTCTGAAATAGGTTTCTATCTGAAGGTCAGAATCAGAATATAATAGGTCCCTTGCTGATACATCAGACACAGCACTTTCTCAGTCCTACTTAGAGCCTCGTTTGTGCTTTCCCATCCTTCAGATCACTCATAGCTAAAAGAGCAGAGGCATGCTGAAGGAAAGAGTATTGCTGAGTACTGCAATTACAGAGATATCAAGATATGGAATGCAGGGTTCAGCCCCCTGGAAGTGATTGCGGGAAACAGAACTGATAACAATTCTTAGCCTACCCTGTGCTACTCCTCAGGACATTAATGGATCCCTCACCACAACCTTTACAGATTTGTGCCAAGTTTAAGAATTGTCCATTAACTTGTTATTTCAAAATGTATCCATCTTATACTATTTTACAAGTCTGCATTATTCAGCATTAGAATTGCTTTTGTGAGTCTATATCTATCAGTGTTGCTGTCATCTCTCTGATAACTGTTTTAAATATTCTTTCTTGTTTTATCATTAAAAATTCTTAGGATCCTAACAGATGACTCTGCATAAGTATTGCAGATCTAGAAAATATTTTCAGATTCTTTATGGACAAGGTGAATTGTTGCAGAAAAACTCTTACCTTCTGCTCATATTCAGTGTCAGTTTCACATCCTCTTAACAGATTTCTTTATTATCTGATAGATTCAAGATCACTTCAAATCAGTATTTAGCTTCTTGCAGTTTCACAGCTAAACCAGTTGAAATTTTCTACAAGAATATGAAGTTGCTGAGACTCATGGCTGTCAATGGCAGAGAACATTATCCTTATGTAATCAAAAGCATGGACTGCAACACACAGCACATCTGCATGGGAAATATATGAAAATAAGATGTATAAAATCCTAGGGGCTAGCAAGAAAATTATTAATTTCAACAGGGCCACAGTTACATCTAATAGTCTGCATGACCCATAGTTATCATAAAACATCTGGGATGCTACACAACCATGTGTAATCAGAAACACGTGATTACTACCTATCCTTGTTCCTGATAGTGTCTTCTGATAGTTTTAATAGACTAAGTTGCAAACATCTAATGAAGGATCACAGTCATAAAAGGAGCTGTATGAACAGTACCTTAGTCTATGGTCTGGATGAAGTGGAAAACAGAGAAGAAAGGGAACAACAACAAACAACAATAAGCAACAACAAACAACAACCTACTTCAGTTTGGTTTCCTTCCTCTGTTTCAGAGCCTATGCAGGTGTTGTACATAATCTCATCCCCTCTCATCCAGATTCTTCTTCAACAAACTTTATATTGCTTCTCTATTCTCACTGAACATTCAAACTGAAGAATTTATCTGTGTACAGTCAGTTGAATAGACAGTATCAAAAAAAGGGAATTGTTAAGTTTGAAATGAAACTTGTGAATGAAAAGACATTTAATTTCAAGATATAAAGACAAAGAGATAGATATTCAGGTTAAGAATGGATAAAATAGCATATGAATCATTATTGCTTACACATCAGAAGTTCTGCTTGATAATTGATACTTGATTTATAACACTTGCTTTTATTTTGGTTACAGATGAGATAATCTAGAAGTTTAATGAGTTATTTATAGCATTCACAGCAAAATAAAAAATATGGATTTCTTAGGGAGAGATTTACATCCAGGATTCTATGAGGAAAAAATAAAAAAGAGCATGAGAGAACTGCATCATGACTATGTCTAAATGTGATAATAGTAGAATAAAACTTGCAATTTAACTAATATTATAAAAGCTCTAAAATAATATAGTATTTGTCACCAAAATGCTAGTTATATCTTTGTCTCTGGCCAGACAATATAAAATCTGGAAGTTGCTTCTATTATCTTAGAGTCTTTAAATTACAGCCATAAAAAAGAGTTACTGGAAAAGTGGATTGCATTACATTACATCAGCTCAGGTCTTGATAGGTGTCAAAACAGGTAAATAAGATGTAAGAAACTATTAAAAAACAAGCAGAGAGCAGAACACAAAATGCCAATAGATTTCTGCTTAAATCCATGGTAAATTGACATCTTGACTGTTACATGCAGTTCAGGCTCCCTTTTTTTTCCACATCTGAGTAAACAGGCAGGAAAGAAAAGCAAGAAGCTGTCCACAGTTAAGCCTCAAAACCAGTTCCAGGGACTGATAAGGAGCCCAAAAGCTTAAAAAGAAACCTGATAAATTCATAAAAAACATGTTGATCATGATTACTAAAAGCAATAAGTGTAGATAATTTCTGGCTCAAATTGTCAGAATTTGAGAGGGTATATTGGAGTAAATGCTGGAGTTTCTCAATTTCCTTATACTTACCCTGTTTACCATTGTCAGGGACAGTCTTCTGACCAGGACAGTAATTTTGGATATGTACAATCTTTCTTGTACTCTTAATTAAAGATGGTAGAAAAAGATAAACCAAGGAATATAGATCAAAAAAGTAGTATGATTGTCATGATTAGGAATCCATATGCAGAAAATCAAGAAAACAAGCAAGCAAAGGAAAAAAAAGAAAAAAGAAAGAGAGAAAAAAAAGGAGTATGGTAATATATTCTATTAAGTAGTGTAGTTACAGAATTATAGGAGGCGACCTTTCTTTTGTACATGGGAGGAAATATCTGAGTGAGAGTCTTTCCTTTACACGAAAATAAGTTCTTTTTGGATCTGAATGCATTTAAAATCCAGTGAGAAGCTGTTCCCAGTAGAAAAGCTGAGAATTTGTGATGTTTTGCTTCCTGTAACTCCATAGCAATTTGTTACCGCTTTGGAGTGAAGGTATTAATATAGAAGCATTCCTGACTCACTCTCAGAATTTGCTTCCACTAGCTCTAGAAGGCTAAAGCCAACCTTCGTTCCAGTTTTAATATGTCACACTATCATCTCAGTGATGACAGAAATATAATAATATTGGTAGTTCATTTCAGCCTAGATAAGTTGTATCTATTGGAAAGGTAGCACATATCAGTAATAGTCTGGGTGGAAGTGAAGTAGTCAGTCAACTCTTTGCAGTTATTGACCAAATGAATTTCAGGTCTGTGGGCTCACTTATGAAAGGCGAAAAGTCTCAGAAATTATACAATGAGTACTTTTTACTTGTTTAAGAATATATATATATATGTATATATATGCAAAAGGCTGTTTTATTTTGGTTTAAAACAAAGCAATAAATGGTATTTTGCTTAAATCACATAACTAACAAAGCTATATTACAGTGTGTTGAAAAATATATAAGAGGTTGACAGATTTTTACATTTGCCAGCAACGACTACCAGTGACATATGGTCTGAGATGTTTCTGTGTTGAACCATAGCCAAATTACTCAGAAAAATAAAGGGAGAATATCAGCAAACTAAAATAAAAGTAACAAAGTAAAAAGAGACAGATGCAGTTGCAAGAGAAAGCAATGCTTTGACTCCATTCTTACTTCTACCCATTTGAGAAGCTGACAGAGAACACATACCTCACACAGTTAGACCATGTTGTCTTCCATTGAAATTAAGCAGCAGGAGGCTGAACAATTCCCACTGAAATCAACAACAGCTGACTTCAAGGTCTTGTTTTCCCACAGTCTGCTTTGCAGATAAGGTGGAGGGAATACAGGTAATTGTCCCAACCTCAGCCTTCATGCAACTCCTACAAGGCTTGCTGAAAGTTGCTACTTGATTAATGCAGGACTGAATAACTATTCTGAAACATTCACATTTAAATAAAAAGAGAACCAAAGAGGTTTTTGTATGTATCTGGAATTTAAGCTGAATTTAAGATCTTTGTTAAGGGAATTGAAATGTGATCTTAGGGCTTGCTATAATTGTCTGCATACCTGTTACTACTCTGTATAGCCACCAGATATTTCATATTACCTCATATTTACCGGACATCAGCTGACATAACATGAATTCCTAACAAATCTTACTCTGTTTATAAATCTATACTCCAGTATGTAACTTCAACTCTTTCAAAACTCTGCTGAGCTGCCAACTAACTCCACAGGGTTCTACATTTCCACCAGCAAAAGTGCAAAGAGCTGCACAGACCTATGGCTACCAAGCTACAATGAGTGTTAACTTACACTCACTGAGCTTCTAGCAAGGCTTTTGGGCAGTTTACTTTCTTCTAATTAAGATTTGACCTTGTAAGTGATCTGAGTATGCTTACAATACTAAATCAAGCATTACACATAAGACAGCCACAAACAAACCTTTTGGTAACTGACTGGTACTACTATCCCTTTATTCTGTAGTTAAAGATACGTTCTAAGCACTATTCTGTCTTGTTCAAAAAAGATCATGAAGATCTTCTATCACAATAACAGTGAACACTTTGTTATAAGTCCTGCTAATTTGCTCATAACTCTTCATCTTGTTTATGTTTTACAGTCAGATGACAAGGAAGAGAGGAACATTTCTCTTGTACAACATTCAATCCATGGGGAGCCCTTGACCTGTAAGGCATTTGTTTGACCTGCTTCACTGATCCTTGATACTGGAAACAATACTGAACTTGGAACCACAGATCTTAACAGACTGTTCACATACTGAAATATTATGTTCTTACCAATAACCTGAAATTAAGATTCTATGGGTTTGCTTAGATTCAGAAGGCAGGGTAATGAGTTTAATTTCTTTTAATAACTAGGGCAAGGGGGCTCTAATCCCCTTATGATGGAGGTATGGGACAATTGGATGTTATTATTTCTATGTGTTTTTAACCCTATGTTAATGACTTAACTTATCTGAGAAACAATTCCTCAAAACAAAAAAAATACGATGAAGACTTTTTGCATCTAGCTGACTTTGGATACATGAGACTTCTTCCTGTTTTCCTTTTCTTCTGATTAGCTAATGCAGCTTCCCATTCTAAGACATTCACTAGCATTTATAAATACCACTTTTGGGGGTATGGAATTGCCCTCTGAATGCTGTGAACTCTCTGAAGAATCTATAGCTGCAGAGTTTTTGCAGGTTTTAATGCATACACACCTGATGTTCCCAAATCCAACAACTGGTTAGATTCTTAATTCCATTTTAACCCTTACATTCCTATTTATTTCAAAGGTAGTAACACTCTAGATTGCTATACTGCTTTAGAAGGGGGTAATGCTTCCTGCTAATGCTAATTTTCTGTTGGGGGATTGGACGAGATGATCTTTCAAGGTCCCTTCTAATCCCTGATAAGAAGTAGCATAGTATCATCTGGTTGATGCAATTCAGGGAGGAACACGGATACATGAAATAAGGGAGAATCAAAGAGTCATAAGGCTTGAAGGGGAACCCTGGAGATCATCTAGTCCAACCCAAGGGAAAATTAGAGCAACTCTGGTGCAATTCCTGGAGTTACCATAATGAAGCATGACTTCTATGAGGTATACGCTCCACAAATTCTCTAGTGATAATTCCCCCAAGTAAGAAAAGAATAAATTCACCTGCATTCCTGGTGAGTGCTTTACATTATCTTCAATACTCATTTTACCTCTTTTCTTTATTGTGATATTTAAATTCTTTCCCACACTGGAACACACGGGGGGGTCATTCTACACCTTGATCACAGAAGACTAAAGAGTAGCTGAAAAGGCCACTGGAGCAGTTTTTCCATACTGCAAAGGAGTCCCAACTTGTAGACTATTATGCACAGGGGAGAACACTGCTTTCATTTTTTTTATTCCATCTGTGTTTTAAAAGCTGTTGCAATTACTTTGTTCCATAAAGACCAAGCCATCTGGTAGGTATGATCAGATATACAGGGTCACTCTGGGGAATTAGATGAAGGAATGCATAGTTTGTGAATCTTGATAGGACTTACACATAATAGAGCTCTGAACCTTCTGAGCTTTGATGCGATGAGACAAGTTTCAGGACTACTCAGATTTAGAAACTGAAGCAAATATGGAACGTAAATAATAAAGATTTTTTGTGTACTTATGAACTTTAGATACTTCTGAATGTTTAGTCTCTGGGGTCCTTATAGACTGCAATAGGTAATGACAGAGAGCCCAGGCTTTAACTCACAAGAGATACATGAACAGTACAGAGAACTTTGAATAAGAATATAATATAGAAAAAAAAAAAAACAAGATGAGAAATAGATTTAACTAAGATAATCATAAAATAAATTTATTTTCTATTTCATTGGATCAATGGTATATGACAAACACTGGGAACAAGTTAATAAAGATAAGCACATATGCTGTGTCAGACACTGATACTAGTGGTACTATTTAGAGCTATAAAAGCAGTTTGAGGGCAATGCATATCATAAAATGCACTTTGTGCAAGGCATGTAATTAGAGCCAAAGTTTCTTATTGCTTGATCTTTTGAAAATAATTAATTTCCTTAATTAGGATAAAAACAGAATACAGGAAGTACTATTTTATCATCCTTCCAAAGAATTTCACATATTTTGCAAAACTAAGAACTATTTTCTCTTTTGCTGATATTTTTTTTCCTTGACAGCAATATTTAAGTTATTTTAAATTCTATTAAATATATGCACTTTTTTGTTATTGTTGTTGTTGAAATTATATAATAGAATCATAGAATGGGTTGGGTAGGAAGCGACCTTAAAATCACCTAGTTCCAATCCCCTTGCCATGGGCAGGGTTGCCATCCACTAGATCAAATCGCCCGTAAGGTAAAAGTTTTACTGTTAGGTGTATACTTGGTACAGCAGCACTGCAGTTACCTGGAGGCATGTTGAAAAAACTGTTAAAACACAGATTTCCCAAACCAATTAAAGTTAACAAGTATTAAAAAGTATCTGCAAGACATAATAAATAGGACTTGCCATTATATTTGCTATACATCTAGATGATATCCTTGAAATGAAAAATAAAGGATGGTACATCTGAAATTCAAGCCCAAATATTTTAATACGGCTGCATAGCTCTACAGAATCTAAAAGCAGTTTCACAACCCTATTTTCAAGAAGAAAGATACATTTTCCTGACTTTTGGAACCCTGCTCTCAAAATCTTCCTGCAGGCGAAAGAGAGCACACCATATATGTGGAGATAAGAATACACTACTCATGTAATAGATGGCCCAAACTAATAATGAAAAGTTACAGTGGCACAACTGAAACTATTACACAAGTGAAAAAATAACTTTCCAGCCTTTACTTCTTGTTGTGTTTATCCTTCCAGTGCCCAGATATTAAAGCCAAAAAAATTCACTTTTCCTGAGGAATAACATAAGAGGTTTTCGGTGAAGTATGTAAATCCTAAAGCTTTTACCAGAAGAAATATGATAGTGGCAATTTCTCGCTGCTGGTCAGTGGTAGGGAGAAGATGATACTTTATTCCTGCACAGTCTTGGATCCATTATGGTTTATTTTGTATGTTTTCTTGCTGCTGCCTGCAGGGCAAGAATGGCCCCACAGCCTTCCCCAGGCTCAGCCTCCAGGGGTTCCTGCCTGCTGGGCAGTGACTTCCAGGCTTTGCCAGACTTTTCCCGGGAGGCACTGGCAGAGCTCAGCTCAGGCAGGCAGACAGCAGCACTTGGCCTTGGGGCAGACACTGAAGGCAACACTGCCCAGCTGTGACCTAGGGCAAACCAGGCAGCCTGAGGCCTGTGCTTGCAGTTTTGGGCACAGCCCCTGGGCTTTTCAGAGGAATGGTAGAAGTTGTATTTGTATTCTCACACTTATATACTGTGTGGACAAGCAAATTAATGTGTGATATAAAAAATTTACTTCCAAGACTGAGAACAATCTCCCTCTCTATTTCTCTCTTGTTTTATTCATATTACTCCAACTTAATGTCTATTCTAGAGAAGATGGAAACTCTGGTACCTCAGTCTTCTCCATGTCAAGGTTTGGGCTACATTTTTCCCTCACATCAAAGAATTCCCACTGAAGGATGCACAGTGATTGCCCACAATGCAATTGAGGTTTTCATGGACAAATAAATACAAAACTAACACTTTGGGGTAAATATCAAAAATAAGAATTCACTCAATTTTCATTTTTGAAAACAGTTATTTACAGTTAATAAATTTATGTTCTATTAATTATATGTGAATTAATTGTGCTTGGCTGTGAAGGCTTTTTAAGACTATTCTATGCCAGTGGAGTGTCATCCACAGAATCATAAAATCACAAGGTTGGAAACGACCTATAAGATCATCTAGTCCAACTGTCCTCCCATTACCATTGCTACGACAAGCACTAAACCAGATCTTGCGCCTCTTGAACACTGCCAGGGACGGCGACTCCACCACCTCTCTGCACAGCCATTCCAGTGCCTGACCACTCTGAGAGAAAAAGTTTTTCCTCATGTCCAACTTAAACCTCCTCTGATACAACTTGTGGCCATTTCCCTGGGTCCTGCTCGTTGCCTGGGAGAAGAGGCCAAACCCCTCTTCACCCCAACCTCCCTTCAGGAAGTTGTAGAGTGCAATGAGGTCTCCCCTGAGCCTCCTCCAGACTGAACAATCCCAGCTCCCTCAGCTGTTCCTCATAAGACTTGTGCTCCAGACCCCTCACCACCTTCATTGACCTTCTCTGGACACGCTCCAGGACATCAACATCTTTCCTGCAGTGAGGAGCCCGAAACTGAACACAGTACTCGAGGTGCGGCCTCACCAGTGCTGAGTAGAGGGGGACGATTACCTCCCTGCTCCTGCTGGCCACACTATTTCTAATGCAGGCCAGGATGCCATTGGCCCTCTTGGCCACCTGGGCACACTGTCGGCTCATGTTCAGCCGAGCATCAACCAACACCCCCAGGTCCCTTTCTGACAACCATCCAGCCATTTGTCCCCAGGCCTATAACACTGCATGGGGTTGTTGCGGCCAAAGTGCAGGACCCAACACTTGGCTTTGTTGAAACTCATCCCATTCACCTCAGCCCAGCAATCCAGCTTCTCTAGATCCCTCTGAAGGGCCTCCCTACCCTCAGACAGATTCACACCACCTCCCAACTTGGTGTCATCTGCAAACTTACTGAGGGTACACTGTATCCCCTCGTCTAGGTCATCAATAAAGATATTGAACAAGATGGGCCCTAGTACTGACCCTGAAACGGGTCACCAGCTGGACTTAACTCCATTAAATGTATCTATTCATGTACAAATAATAATGGCAATAAAAAATTTGAAGTTGTCTTTTTGTAATGTGGTTTCAAAAAATACATCTATAAATGTCCACAGAATAGATGTAATTTTAGATTTCTTGCTTAGCTACTCTTTACTCCTTCTTATCCTACATGGCCATGTGAGACAGTTACCACTGTGACGAGAAAGAACATAAAGATCTAATACTCATTTTCATGAACAAAATATTATTAGATGAGAGGCATTACTAAAATCATGAGAATTTTCAAAAAGGTGTTTGTATAGGACTTCTGAAATAAAATGTTTTTTATTTATTTTTCTGTGTACTAGAACTAATATTTCATTAGAAGAGAAAATATATTGCTTTTTCCAATTCTCATAGATACTGTGGTAAAAAGGGATTGTAAGAAAAATGTGAAGGAAAACATTATCATTTTAAATTATATTGACATATTTAAGATACAGAGAAAAATATTTCCTTGTCTTGTTTAGATTATTCGTATGTAAATATAATATTTTATTGTAAGTATACTATGATATAAAAATGCAATCTACAATATTTTACTGCTAAGATTATAGTATATCATCCTGGAGAGAATCATTAACAGAATGATTTTCCTTACACTAAGCAAGCTAAGCAATTCAAATCTCAGCAAAAACCTCAGCCCTTATATTGCTAAATTTCTGTAAATGGTAAAAAGTTAAATTAATGCTAAAACCCATTTAGGCAGTAGTGTTCTGACTGTTAAATGTTAGTTATCACAGCTATACAAAGTTAAAATCAGCCTAGGACAAAACAAGCCATTTTCTGCTAGTAATGGCAAAACATAGCAGACTACAGAAGTGATTGCAGTTTTGTTTTTCTTAGCTAAATTCTCCCTGTATAATAGAATAGAATAGAATAATGGAATGGCTTAGGCTGGAAAAAGCCTTAAAATCATCTGTTTCTGCTCCCCTACAGGGCTGCTCTCAAGGAGTTCTTCTCTCAGTTTTTAAACCTATCTGTGATTGCCCCAATCCAAGTGCAACAGTAGCAGCAAATAAATGATTAGAAGCTTTATTTAGAATGCTAAACACATTCCAAATTTGCCTTCTGTTAATAATATAATTTAATTCAACATTTCTGAATGCACAATAAAAGAAAATAATTTATCAAGAAATGTGTATATCTATTCACAAAAAAAAAAAAAGTTAGAATTGTTGTGAATGCAAAAACTATTTAATGTGAATTTTCAAAGATCACACATTGTTTCTGATGAGATTCAGTGGTGTATACAAGCACATGAATAGCTTCAAACACAGATATTATGCCACTGAATTAACTTACTCTGTCATTTAAAGAACGTTTTCAATCAAGAATATTGAGTTTTCAGCCAAAGCTGCAAGTCACCAAGTCTAAACATCTTAGCAATTTATTTCTTATTTAACATAATAATAATAATAATAATACAGATTATCTTTAAGTATTATCATGCAATGATAGCAAGTATACCACCCCATCCACACCTATTTATGTGTACATTTCAATACATAAAAATTCAGTATATTTTCTCTGATAACTTCAGAATTACCTTGAAATCCAAATAGTTCTGTGATAGAAAAATGTGAAAGAAAAATGATAACTTGGTGGCTGAACTTGAAATACTTAAGAAAAAAATACAGTACTGTTTTAGAACTATACTCAGCAGAGATTAAAAGGTAAAACATGTTTCACAGCAAGAAAAAATCTGCAGTGTATCTGAAAGGTTACAAATGTGATTAACTATGGCAGGTCTCATGTGTTGCACTCATAAATCTCACACCTGGTAATGCATTAGGGATGGCAGGTGTAAACATGATGAAAATGTGCAATTTCATAATGCCACGCAAGATTAAGATAACAAAATTAAATTTTTATTTGGGAACATATAAGAAGCTGTTTTACTTATTTTATATTTTTATGCTGTAATTAAATGTTTAATTCTGCAAGTAGATTATTGCTTCAAAGTTATCAACAGTAAGAAATATTTAGGGCAAATTTCTCGAAAATATTTTTAATATCAACTCACAGGTTACTGGTATCCATATGTACCCAACATATGTGCTCTGGAAAAATTTCACTTACTAGATGTCATGGCAGATGTCACTTTGGCAAGAGGGGCAATGTATAGCAAACTCCTTAAATATACATTCATGCACTAAATATGAATCAGGTAAAATATAATTTAATGAAATGCAAGGAGATTAATTTGACACAATCCAAATAACTCTTCTTATCAAGGGAAAACTTAAAAATTTTTGTATTTCTAAAGAATTGTATTTCTTCTTGCCTTGGCTATAAATTTGCTAATTCTAAATATGGTTCCAGATGCCCAATAAATACAGAAATTCTTCTTTGTCTAGGAGGTGAAGGGGCTATATTGATATCAAGCAGCTACGCTCCCAGCCCATCAAAGAGCTTCCTTAAGAAACAGTACTAAAATAGCTGGCATATTTGAATCAAACAGAAATTTGTTATAAAGTTTAAGTGCTAATTAGCTGAATTTTAATCACACAATACAACAAGCTCCAGGGTTGGGCTTTTTGAGTAAATCCCAGCAGATGTACCATGTCAACTGTACCATGTACTAGATCAGAGCAGCTCCAGACAACTCTAAAAGGGATCAGCTGCTGCCAGAGCTGAGCCACAAGTGACATTGATTGTGCTCCTGCAATAACATTTAATAAAGGGTAAAAAACACTATATAGGTACCAGGAGAGGAGCGAGATACTGTGAGAGAATCAGCTAACTGATTCAGGCTCTGAAACACAAGTTACCCTGCTCTCTGAAGAGGCCTGTGGTGATGCAGCTTGTCCGTCTGCAGCTCATTGTGTATTGTGCTGCAGCACACGGTCAACTACATGCAAGAGGAGGTGGATTTATCCTAAAGGAATCTGCCCAGCAAATGGAGACAAGACCAAGCCAGAATAGGAAGTCTGTCATGAGCTACAGCCCTTGGGGGATCCAATTCATAGCAGTCTGTTTCTGAAGCACTGCACCCAGTGGTACAGAATGATATTGGAGGAACTCCTGAAGAACTGCAGCCATGCTGGAAGGACCCGCTTTGGATCAGTTTGCGAAGGGCAGGTCGTAGAAGGAACATCATGTCAGAGCAAGGGAAGTGGGTGTGGATGACAGATCAGCAGAGATGAAGCATTATGGACTGACCATACCTCCATTCGTCTGTGCTGCTTGGGGGTGGAAGCAGAAGATGGAGGAAGGGAAGATGGTTTTAGTTTGCTTTTAGTCCTCACTGGTCCATACTGTTATTACTTGGCAGTAAATTAAATTCATCTTCCCCAAGCCAAGTATTTTTTTTCAATGGCAGTAATTAGTGAGCAATCTCCCCTTCTTAATCTGAACCCATGAGGTTTTCTTCATCATATTTTCTCCCTCTGACTTGTGGTTGAAGAGTGAGAAAACAACATGGAGGGCACTTGTGGACACGAAGATCAGCTCATCAGATGAGCTATATAGAGAGCTATATGCATATATAGAGAGCTAATGAAAATGCAATTCTACAATTAATTTAGAATATCCATTTTACTGTTTCATTTATATTAATATTTCATTTATTTTGATGTTTATAATTTTTCTCCTTTCTTTCTGGTTTGTTAACCAGACACAAAATTCTTTTTTTTTTTTTTTTCTCTCCCACTGTGTTATTTACTCTTGATGTTTCTCCCAGAACAACAAATTCCTCTAGATCATTTAAAAATATAATAAGAGATCTGATGAGAAGTAGTACTTGTTATATTAATATTCGGCTGAGTTATCGAGACCACTTCAGATTCTTCATTTAACAAGAGATAGAAATGGAAATCTCTCAGATGGCATAAGGGATGAGCCCCAGGTGATTGTTCATGTGAGCTGAGAAGAGCTGGGTGTTCTTTGCCTTAATTTAACTGATGTCTCAACCACTTCTGGAAGAGTCCAGAACAATGACAAGAAGCAGTCAAGTCACTGCAGGGAGCCTGGTGTAATCTTTTTGGTTTGGCTGGTGTCCAGTACCTCAATGAATCCTGAATCTGAAACCAACTGCAATTCCAAATAGAGGCTAGAGGGGAAATGTACCTTCCCTTTTTTGCTTTGATATTAAAAATGGGCAGAGATGCTGGACCGGCCCCTTTTGTTACTCACCCACTTCTCATTGCTGCTACTTCTTTTCTTCATTCTGCCCCATATATAGAACACTCCTGTCTGCAGGTCTGGTGCTTTTGATTTTTTTTCTCTCTTTTTTCCCCTCCTTTTCTCTTAAAGATGTTAAGTAATGTAAGGCTTACTTGAATTTCCTATAAAACCGCAGAGCTTAGGTAGGTGTAATTGTGAGAGAGTTGACACAGAGAATAACTGTTTTGTAGAAATTCCTATTAGAGTTTATTTTTTCTTCCCATTTTGTACAGATCTTGAGCTTTGTTGTACCATAATCTAACCAGGGGGATTTGAGAATCTGGTCACATCTCCTTCCCTTCATGCATAGGATATGACAGGCAATTCATTGAAAGGTTGAGTTGAATTTCTACTGCTTCTAAAGTGTTCATTTTAATTACCTTATGAGGTTATTCTAATGCAGGAAACTTCCTAATAAGAGTATTTGCTATGTGGTTATATGTAGCAGGGAAGAAACTGAAGCCATTTTCTGAGATAAATCAATACAGAGGAGTTTATCAGTTACTTATACATATACAGGTATGATCTTTCTAACATTGAATAGTTTAACAACTTGCATTAGATAGCATACCCACAACTGAAGTGAGTATTTTATCTGTAGAGTACATACTTCATATAGATGCATTCATTTCAGTGGTGACAAATTCTTCCGATGTATACATTGCTTCAGATGTGTACAGGGAAAAAAGTAGCAGAGGACTTGTTAGAAAATTGTGCTAAAGTTAAGGTGCTGTCAGACGATTCTTTGAACGGTGCATGTAATAAATTTCACTTGATATTCTGTCTCTGTGAGAACTGAACATAAAGCTAGCAATTTAAGAAAAGCCCTAGTTGATGCATTTACCACCATTTAAATAAAGAAGATGTCTGTGTTCCTAAAGCTTCCATTTCCAAAATGGAACTCACATATTTAGACCAAAACTTACATATAGTTTATATATCTAACCATAATCCTATAACTATATATCACTTGATTGTCCTCTCTTGGGTAAGAATGGTGCTTGATAAATTTTGATATGTCGGTAGATGAAGGTTTGCATCCTCACTGTCCTGGGCACCTCCCTAGGGTGGGAAACTAGCTAAGGCCAGGCGAGGACATGGATCTGCTGGTGGGTCAGGACTGGGGAGCCCATGACTGGAGTGGACAAAAATGGGAAACCTGAAGGTTGGCCCTGCTGTGGCCTTGCATGAGAGATCAGCTCTAGGGGCTGACTTGGGTCAGTGAGGGGACAGTGACAGTGAGGCTTATTGGAGGCCTCGCATATAAATCAAATGCTGGGAATGTGCTGTCATGAACTAACATAGAGATTGGAAATGATCTTTAAGATCCCTTCTCTTGCCCATATTCATTTCTCTTTTTTAATAGTTACTTCTTAGAGAAAGAATGTAGTTTGAGTGTTCAGAAATTTCAGGAAATGTAATTATTCCTGGTTTCTATTCCTCAGAAAGTAGGTACAACCTAGACAAGAGAAAGGAACAGAAAGGATTAGAATCCTTTTTTTTCTTTTTTTTTTTTTTTTCTTGTAATTGTTCCATCTCATCACCTCTTCTCCTGTAAAAGTCCTGTTATTTTTTATGAATGTTTTTCTTCTGAGAATAACTTAACAGTGGAGATTTATGGGAACAGAATCAGGGAGTTTATCCCTATTTGGGAGTTGTTTTCTTTCCCTTCCTTCCTTCCTTCCTTCCTTCCTTCCTTCCTTCCTTCCTTCCTTCCTTCCTTCCTTCCTTCCTTCCTTCCTTCCTTCCTTCCTTCCTTCCTTCCTTCCTTTCCAACGAGATTTTCTAAAACCGAGAGGCATTCCTAGAGTCATTGCAATAACTGGCAAAAGCTCCCCCCTGCTGAAAATAGTATTTTCTGATGGCAGGAACATTTTTTACTGTGTCATGCTGTATCTGTGTATCTGCATGTTTCCAGTGTAGTTGCTTATAAACTATAACAAGGTAGAATTGGATCATAACCTTGGATCATATATTTTATTTATCCTGTCACCTCTGCAAACAAAGCACAGACATATGTGGGAGATTTTTGATTACATTGTGCTTTGTTATTTTTTATAGTTTTCTTTCTTTTATACTTTTACACAGTGTTGATCTGCTGCTATTTTTTATGGAAAAAAAGGATACTGAAAATGCGGTCATATCAACCTTACCCAGTAAACCCTGTGAAAACTAATCAAAAAATACTCTGATTTACCTTTTCCATGAGCCAAAAAAAAAAAAAAAAAAAAAGAACAAAATAATATAAATTTAAAAATCAAGTTTTCTACCACTTTTCTCTAGTACACAAACAATTGCTTCATCTCAAAATAGACTAAGTCTTGAGTCAGATAACTGGAGCAAAAAATGGTTATGGTCCAGTGCAAGAAACATGAGTTTAAGTCACCATTAGTGTTTTAATACAGTGAATCTGTTTCCTGGTGACACAGAAATGGATGGAATCTTAAGGACAGGATCAGGAGGTAGCATTACTCTGAAATTAAAAAACTTGGAATTCTATTTGGTAGTCAAAATTTAGGTTTTTAGAACATTTTGTGATGACTGACACTATCATACTTAGGTCCCTCTCTTCCAGAAGATCTTGAGTCTGCCATAGACCTTAAGTCAAAGAGGCTTTAACTCAATATCCTAAATACAGATATTTATTAGCATCTGTTTTCTAGCATCCATGCAGGATATCTAGAACATACATAAAAGAGTGCAAGATCTCAAAGACTTAAGTGGCAATTGAGCACTGTCACAAGGCACAAGGAATCTCAGATGTACTTTAAGTCTGTGCAGGAAAGCAAATTAAAATCTGTGTCCCATGGGTAGTTCACACAACTCATGACAACAGTGAGATTATAACAATTGGAATGAGAAGTACAGAGGACCAGTATCACATCAGGGGGTTAAGCACAGATTTTCTTTGAAGGGAGCTGTGAAGAGGACTATCATAGAGAACTCAAGAGCATGAAAAATAACACCTAAATATATGACACTCAAATTTCTAGCGGTTCCTACTGTCACATTGCAACATCTACGCCAGAACTGTTAAGTCCTTAAAGTACAAGATTTCTTAGACTAGGCTATAATCCACAAATCCCACATTTTGCTTTACCAGGGAATTTGTCTTTTCAGCTAGAGAAAAAAAAAATGACAACTGAACTCCTGTGCATGGCCTCTGCCAACATTCGAGATATCTTAAAATTAAGTGTCAGACCAGTATATGTAGCAGAAGCAGCCTTTGGGTATTCTCAGGTGACAGAGAAGCCATGTGTCAATGTCTCCTTCAGCTCAATACCTCTGACTTGCACTGACTTGCAAGCTAAAATGCTGTAGATAGATAAGTATTAGGAGAACAGGCATCACTCCTCTCTGAAGTTCCCTGATGATAAATTTCTTCACTGTATAGGATAAGATGGCATATAGATAACATATTCATTAATATGATCATTTATTAGTTTAGTGCTCCTGTGCTATACTTTCCTCTCTTTTGTTCTCTTAGCCAAGCTCCCAGATCCAAGCATGAACAAAAGTTTTGGTTTCTACTCAGGCCACTCACATCTTTTCTCCCAGGGATTCATATGGAATTACATAGAAATACACCTCCAAAAAGAAAGAGAGAATTCTCAGCTGATGTGAGGTCAAAGTCACACAAACAACTTCTGCATATGGAGTGTGGAGCACTTAACAGAGCTCCTGGCAGCATTATTGTGTATTCAAAGTCTTGTATAGTCAAATCCTACCACTTGCCACTGCAACATGCATATCACGACTATGAATATGCAAGTAGGGTACCAGTCCTTTTAACTTTCATATTCCCATAGTACTTTGGGAATTTTAATGAATACATGTATAATTCATTTAAAAGGAGATAACTGACATGTAGCATACCAGGATCTGTGACCTGTTCCATTGATGTTAATGATAACAGCCTCAGCCAACTGCCATGATGAACCTCCTTGAACCTTACATTAGCTCATATATTTTTCCCTTGCTATAAATGTTTTATTTTACCTGATACAGTAATGAAATTGTCAAGATAATGAACAGAGTAATCATTTCACACAAATGGCTAACTTTAATTAAAAATCACAGTGTTGACTGCTAAAATATGGAGGTAACAGACCATTGATCAGATTACAGAGCACTGATAATAGAGATGTGGCTATAGACTCAGAGACCTGTGAACCCCACCTTACTGAAGGACATAATGTTTGCTGTCAGTAAGCAGTAGTCTCAACACATCATTAACCGATATATATGTAATTCTTTACTCAGCCGTTAAATCTGCAAGGACAAATACTACCTATTATGCCCACTCCAATGTA
Source organism: Centrocercus urophasianus (assembly GCF_019232065.1). NCBI lineage: Eukaryota > Metazoa > Chordata > Aves > Galliformes > Phasianidae > Centrocercus > Centrocercus urophasianus. The sequence continues at coordinate 16,883,710 of NW_024884697.1, forward strand.
ACAGTTGAAATTAATGAGGCAACTGCTAAGGTGAGGGATGTCTGTGTTCTAAGAATGTGGTTCCCAGAAGCAGTGAATACAAAAGCGTACTTATTCTGCTTGGTAGTGAGGAGAAGAATCATCATCACCATCTTAGGGAATGCTGTTCATTGGCTATCTAAGCAAGTAAAACTCACTTCAGAAGGACAGGAAAGTTGGCTTGTCAGAAGAGTATCTCAAACCTATATTGTTGTGGGTGTAGTGATCAGTTTCATGTCTAGCTATTTTCCCTTCATAGATTTTTCATCATAGTAAAAAGCCTGTGAACTCATAGCATGAAGACAGAGCTGGATATTACTTTTGACAAGTTCAGGGTTCTTCAATTGGATAACCCAATTACTATCTTTCTCTACCTTTTCCACCTGTTTTGGCAGGAGGAAAGACTGTAGGAAAAGACAATTAAAAAATAATAATATTTGGCTTAGAAATAAAAATGATGAAGGTGATGCTGAAAGTTTTGGCAGTGGCCAGAACTGTGGACGTAGATGATCGTTTGGCCATAGTGATCATGATGTGAAATGCCATGATTGCCTCAAACTCAGCACTGACACTATCTTCTCAAAACTCTCAACTTTCAATAACTACCGATATCAAGCTCTTTTCTACCAGCTACCTCTGTTACCTTCTGGTAATGCTACTTTTGAAAGTTAACCAGCTTTCACAGTAAGATATACTCAATGGACCACAGTGTATTTGATGTCTCTTCTCTGAACCAGCTACCAGTTTGCTGTCAGATAAAAAACAAAATATGAGTTTTCTATGTAAAACTCTAATTCATACAGTGCTTTTAGTGAAAACTGTTTTAAGTCTGGATGTCTGAATAAGTATTAAAGTACATTAACTTAGCCTTTTGGAACTCATATCAAGTCCTATGGCAATCTATATCTCTACTATGCTTCCATAGACATTTTGGTTAACTACCAATAAAGATTTGAGATTTATGAAAGGGATCTAACCTGATCATATGTATAGATGGGCCCATGTTCAGTTCTAAATAAAGCATGATTCAAACCACTATTTCACAGCAGCTGCGTTAAACTAGAATATGGGATGACTGCAACTCACATTTCTTGGAAATATTTTCTCAAAATAGTTTTATGTTGAAGAATTTTGTTTCTTTAAAATTTATTTCAATAAATAAATAAATTACTTATTGCAAATAAATTTCAATCTCTAACAACTCAAGTAGCAAGCTAGAAGAAGAAGTTTCGTGGAATCCTTCTTGCCAGTAAGACTCTGATACTGTATGCTTTCAGTAAATTTTGAGCTATACATTTTCCAAGGGTTACAATTTTTAGTGTTGGAAGACACTCTGAGAATTCAGAGATACCATGACATTACCTTTCCCAGAGGTGTCTGAGATTTGGGAAGAAAAAAGGAAGAAGCTGTTTCAAGGTTGCATGTGATTAAGTTTTAAAATATTGCGTTACTATGCAAATACTCCAAAGCACTACTGTAAATTTTTCTCTTCTCAAGTAATCAATGTAGATTATAGGATCATTTCAAATACTGAAAATTATGGTCAGATCTGGCATCAAGGGTATATACACATTTTTTCTTGGTAAGTGTTTATTTCTCTAGATCATTCTCTAGTTGCTCCTAAGTAGTGGCCCTTTTTACATTTAAGTCTATCCTTCCAGCAGACTTTCCATTATTTTGAGAAGACAGAGCTCTGGATACATTATATTATTTATTCACATTAACAGAGATAAAAGACAAATGTTGAAACTGGGCAGTTCAGTGCAGGCTGTACTACCGTGATCCATCACAAAGAAATCACAAAGATCCATCAGAGATCAGTATCCCCTTAGCACTCACTGCTCATGCTCCCATAGAAGCAAAGGCAACCTGTGGCAACAAAAAGAATTAAGTAGTTTTCATGCATGAAAGTTAATGGTTAGCCTTCTTCGAAGCTGCATTCATTATTGTTACAAAAGAAATGACAGGAAAAAAAAAAGAAAAAAAAACAGAAAAAAAAAAGAGGTACACAATTTGACAATGTGTAAATCTGACTTTACGTACTCAGCACACTAAGGAGATGATCATTTACCCAATCCTTTTGCAGATATAGCCATGGATAAGAATTTCTGTGACACACAACAGCAGTAAGGCAAATAAATAAATAAATAAATAAATAAAACAAAAGAAAAGCATGTAGTAGATGAATAGTTTTAACTTCTGTGATTTGCATTCTTTCTGTGTTTTGATGAAAAAAATTACTTAGTATCTCTTTGATCAAACACTCAGATCAGTACGTTTGTCAGCAAACACCCAACATCATATGTCTGTGAGTATCTTGAATATGTTGTGTCATATGTTCCCTTTTGTGACGCCAATTATGTCCCCACTGGAAATTTTAAAATTTCCATTATCTGTCCTTTCTGTTCTGGATGTGTAACACGCTTCCAGATGCAAGCTGACTCGTTATGTCCTGATTCCTGTGTTGGAAAGGTTCCAATCTGAGTCTCTTTTATACATCTTCACTGAGAAATTAAACAATGTTGTTGACAGTAACTCACATTTTTCAGAACATGACATGGAGAACACAGGTTTTTATTTGTTAAATGCATGCACTTACCAAATGAACAATCTGTTCAGTTGTGTAATTCAAATTTTAAAGCTACTTATTAACTTTTCCTATTTGTTCTAAAATGGCTATTATCTCTTTAATTACATGAAAGAAAACAAAACCTATTTCTTCAGAGATTTTTGACTTTTGACATTCTAGTTTGATTTACCTATGCATGTGTTTAGAATTCACATGGCAAAGATTGCAGGGAGACATATTCTTATTAAATCAACTAGATGAACTTTTAGGTACACAAATACTTTCATTCCTTTCTCCTCTTGATGGAAGTTTGTCCTTCACCTTTCAGTAAATTAAATTTCTGAAAGTAGACCAAAGGGTCCTGTGACAGGCTGTACAACATCACTCATTTTTTTTTAACAGATCTGTAGCAGTCAAATAGATTTCAGAAGAAGAGAAAGAGAGAAAGGGAGAGAAAGAGTGGGAGAATTTAAAAATAAATACTTTTGGTCAAACCCTTAAAATGTGAGAGTAGAAACCTGGTTTTCCATAGGCGAGTTTGAATTTCAGGTTAGGGTCATTTCTTGAAAACTTTAAAAAATATACTTACAGAGTATAAGACTTGATGGCAAGAATTATTCTTTACTGACAGGAACAGGATGTGAAAAAGAAATATTTTTATCTACTTCGTTTGTTTTGTGTTTGTTTGTTTTTCATTTCATTTTAAGTGACAGGATTCTGTTGCAATTCAGCATAGCTGTGCAAAGCTGAAATGAAATTCAGCAAGTCATGTAAGATTGTTAAAATATATTGTTTTAAAATAAATCTAAGGTTGCTAAATCTATCTTTCTGTATATACGTATGTACATTTTGTCTTAAGCTGCATTTTATATTGGAAAAGGTGAAAAAAAGAAAAGGTGCAAAGGAATGGTGCAAAAAAATATATTTTTTCTTATCACCTAATTGATAATATTTTCAAGCGAAGTTCTCCAAGCATGTTAACAGGCCATGTACTCAAGGAAAGAATTTGGCAAATATAAAAAATAAAAACTAAGGAAAATAAAACAGAGAGAAAAAAAATTAAAAAAAAGAAAGAAGGAAAGAAAGAATCTTATTTTGTTGATTGTAATCTAAAACCACCAGCTAGCTACTGGTCTTGTCTAGTTCTGAGGAATCAAAGAAAAATACAGCAAATTATCAACGCTGATTAGTAAATGCTCATCCCTAAGACTTACTGAATTTTGTGAAATATTTACATATGGCATAGTACTGCAACTGAAGACAAAACAATTTCATATATGACAATAGAGTGATATACTTTTAATCATAGAAGAAAGTATTAAAGCACCAGTACTACCTTAGGCAGACAGAGGTCTCAGAGTAGAAGTCTTTCCTGCAAACACAGTGTAAGGTGTTCCACACCAGTGTGTCTCCTCTATGAAAATGTCTTTTTCAGTGGCATTGTAGCTGCAGTTAGCTAACTGAATGGAGTTTAAATATCTTCATTGGGTTAGGAATACACTGTATTTGTTATTAATTCACAATTGTGATTTCATATAACAACAGTTCTAAAGAGCGTAGTCTTTGGACATGCTCTGTTAGAGATTCTAGAAGTCAAAGTTACAAATTCTTATACAGTGAAGATGTTAGAAACATGGATTATAAAAGTGTCATGATTCAGAAAAGTCATTAAAATTCTCCAGACTTTGTAATGCTTTCTGTCAAAGAAGTAAAAATTACAAAACAGGCCAAAGAAGCGCTAAATAAATATAGGTGTAGAAGCTGTTGCAGTCAGTACACAGGGAATACTCGCAGAAGTATTGTACCTGTTACAGTACAAATTCAAAAGATTACAGATATGTTGCTGAGAAGGAAATAGAAATTGCATAAAAATCATGAGGTGACATTTTCAAAAGTGCCTTAGGGAGTATCAGTGAGGCTTGCATATTTGGAGGATTTCATTTCCCTTACCTCCATCTGTACTCATCGTGGGAGAGTGATTTCTCCAGAAGGCAATCCAGAATGTCAAAATTGGCTTCTGCTCTGAATCGTGTATAGAGGCCCATTTCCGTTTATGACTTAAGGAGCCTAGGGCAACACAGAAATAACTGTAGAGTCAGACAGAATTTTCAAATAAATATGCTTTTCAACAAGAAAAAAAAAAATCATTTCATGATAAGGAAACATCTTTCTAAATCGATTCCTTTTCAAGTATGTTTGGAAAAAAACAAAATATTGAGTTCCTTTGGGGAGGTTACGTATGTAGGAAAGCTTTTTCTTTTGGCAGGTAAAAGACAGAGTGAATTATTAAGTAATTCCTCTATCTTGAATTAATATTACTCATTAGCATGAAGAAGTTTCTGACGTTGTGTAGACTGCTATGTTTTTGAAAGCAAGTAAGTTACTAAAGTGAGGATGAGGGCTTGGTGGGATTTTTACCTCTATGGTAGCAGAAACAACAAAAAAATAATTAATAAATGTCAGTGATGAATAGGAAGGAAAAAATTATGGGTACAATACTTTTCAGATATCTTCTGAGACATTAGCAATTCTAAGACACTCTGAAGCACAAAGAATTTTGGTTATCATGGTTTTAAAAAGTAAAGAATGTGACATAAACATGTTCTAAGCTCACAATTATATAACAAAAGAAGAGTAGATTCTGGGTTCCCATCAGTGTGTTAATAACAACAAAAAAATTGCAATAAACTTTTATATCATCAAACAATAAAAGAGAAATCTTTGTCGCTATAAAACTGATAGTTAGTAGCCACTTTAATGTGAACAAACAATAAGAATACAGTAGTATCTTCCTCCAATAAATAAATAAATAACTAAATGAATAAACGAATAAATGAATAAATGAAAGGTAGCAGCAGTAGATTATGATGATATAAAAAGCTCCAGGATTAGGGGGGACTTCTCTGATCTGGAATGTTCTTAAGTTTATTCTTTACACCCATTTTTCACTGTTCATGCTCTTGATATATATATATATTACATATAGATATGTTTGTATGTGTTTGTGTGTGCATACAAACACACATAAATATAGATAATATTAGAAGCATTAGAGGGAAAGAACTATTGCACCAATGTTAAGATCTTTAGAACTGTGGGGAGCCTGCAGTTCCATTCTTGCTTGCAGTAGTACTCATTTGTACTAGATATTAATCATATATATTTTAATAAATATACAATATATAAATACATATAAGTAATAAATATATAATATTTATTCTTATCATTATATATTCTATGATTAGAATATATAATATTCTAATTAATAAATATCAGAATAAAAAATATGCTACAACAAAATGATATTGGAAAGTAATCGCAATAATCCATAACTAACTTCAGTTATTATTAATTTAGGTAACTGATGTCAGTGGAAAATACAATTTGAACCACACAAGACTTTGTGCTAAAACAGTTTTATTCAATCACACAGTTTTTTTCCAGGGAATATCTATGTTAAACTGTCATGGTTCTATGTTTTTGTTTTTTTGTTTCTGCCCGGTTCACCCCTCCTTAGGCAACCTGGTGTGCCTCGGCTCCCCAGGGCTAACCATATTGATGCTCGGCATAGCGCACTGCAGCCCAGAACTCCTGGGCTCAAGCGATCCGGCGGGCTCAGCCTCCCGCGTAGATGCTCACCACTATAAAAGGAATGATGTGGAATACTGAAATCCAAAAACAAAAAAAACAAAAACATAGAACCATGACATAAACATACCAGCCTTATTTCCAGATAAGCCATTACCTTCAGAGAGTAGGAGCATAGTCTCACTGCAAACTTTACCTATTTAGAAGTTGTTTGCTTCCAGTAAAATTGCTCATAATATGAAAATGAAGAGAAAACAAATCTTCCTGCAAAGAAATATTTAAATTCTGAGGAAAGCTTTATATTGATCTCAGCTAGGACAGGTTAAGATTAGACCAAGCACATTTATTTGGGAAACAATACATCTTATGAGGAGTAACAATTTTGTGGCTCTGAATATATTTCCAAATTCAACCGAAATTCCTGATTATTTAAGATTGAAAAAATACATATATTTCATGGCCATATTGTGGAAATATTTGCCAGGAAGGAGGTATTATTTCAGCCTTTTCCACATCACTGTTGTTATTTAGTCAGAAAATGAGATTCCTGAATTCAGTTCTTTCCTTGATTGTGTTGTCTTTAAACTCACACTTCAAGAATATTGATCTCTGAAGGAATAAATAAGTGATCTGGGATAAACAGCCTAGAAAATTAAGTTTACATCAATAGATCATACCAGGGTTTATATTTGTGTATAATTAGTTTGTCCTTCTGGAGTTAGACACAAAATGTTTACTGGAAAAGAAAGTGGAACAAAGATCTACCGTTCCCCTGTATAGTACTTTCTGGATCCTATTGGAGCCCTTTCATATTATTTAAGATTGAGCCAATGATTTAGGAGGTACACGTTTTTAATATATTAAAAGGAAATTAAAAAGATTCTGGCAAGAATGTTAATTCTTTAGCTACCATGTAAAATAGATTCTGGTTTTGCTTGCTATTGACAGGTTGGTAAAACTGCACTGCATTTCGTTTTCTTTTACAAAGCCTCAGTACTTTTTTTTTTTTTTTCCTTCTGGATCAAAAAGTGCATTTTGCATCAAACATTAACTCCAGATTTTCAGTTTGAAGAAACAGCTAATTCCTTCTAGCAAGCCTGAGGGTTTTTTTCTGATATAATTTTTTTGAAAATTCATGATAATTTTGAATTGGAAAGCACCAATTTGTTATCTACACTGTCTTCCATTCTGTTTTACTGATTTGCATTCTCTCTGTTATTACAGCTTGTATGACTTCTTTTAATCAATTTATAATTCTTCAGAGTAAGGGAAACAGAAACTATAAATTTAAACATGAGCAGAGATTCTTGTGTAGCAATGAAACCTGGGTCATTTTATAATTCCATCCATTGTATGTTCCTCCATCATTAGTAGGAAAGCTCAAGTAATATTTATTTATTTTAGACAGACATGTCATGGAACTATGACCATAAAGCAATCCATGAGACTACAAAATCGATACATGTGCAGTACCAGTTAATTCCATGTTCAGTGAAAATGCTTGCCAGCCACACTCCTGTCCTTAGATGTATATACATTAGTAAGAAAAGCTAGTTATATCAAATAAGAAAGTTCTTCCTGTAGGCACTATGGAATTGAGGAAGGAATAGATGTGTTCTGGGGACAGAGAGTTGTTACTGTCTCCTTAAAATTAAAGCCTAATGTAGTATTCTACTTTCTATTCAGAGAAACAATCTAATTTACAGTCATTTGTTTTATTGGTGACTGTGGACTCAGAGCACAAAATTACAACAATTACTATTAAATATTTCATTTGTTCAGATAGGAAGAGCTCTTTAGATAAATAATTCCCTTTTGCTTTTAAAGGCAAAATGCTATCATAATGGCACTGGAAGAAATAAAAACCATTGCAGGCAGGATTTCACGTAATTTCTTCTTCTCACACAATAAATGTTCAAAAATAAAATATCACATTTCATAAAGAGCTAAATAATCTTTGGAATTCTAAGCCTGTCTTAGATTATCGTAATAGTTTTATTACCATACTTACATGGAAAAGTTTTAGACTATTAAAAGCAACAAGTTTAATGGACAATCTGATAATTCAAAACCTCTACTGTAAATCATAACTGATTTTGCAGAGAAGATTAATAACTGGGAGATAAAATAATCCCTATTTTATTTGATGATAAAATTTTTATTTTTTGCAGATCTCTGTCAATCTTCTATTCCTTAGATGTTTTTTCTTTAAATGTTATTATATATACATATATGTTTGCATATATACACAGCTGTGCTTTATCTTTCTTTTGTTGGAATAATGCCACCTATACTCTCCATCATTATTCTTCTGGTTGAAATTTTACTGAAGCAGATTTGGCAAAAACTTAGATGTGTAAGAAAATATCTCACTACAGAATGTAAGATTGCTTTATAACTTCGTACCTGCTTAGATTCCCAGTCATGATACATCTATGTAAGCATAATACCAACAGTATATAGTCAATTCGTAAAAGTAGTTGTCAGGATATTTCTAAATGAAATAAACATATGTAGGCAGGAGGTAGTGCAGTGGGTGGCAGCTCTCTTATGAAGAGCAATCTTACAGGCTTAGATGTTCTCTTCATCAAATTTAAGGAAAGTTATGCGCTACCAATAGGTTAGCCTGCTTAAACGTAGATGAAATATTTTTTTCTGACAGTTCTCTACCAGCAGGTCAATAAAAGTGCTGTTCAATTTTCTAAAAATGCATAATCTTTTTCTCATATTTTATTTACCAGAGGAATTACAAAGGAGGATGAAAAGAGGTATTCCTTAGGTCGGTTCCAAAATATTTTCTTATTTTTGTGTAATTAACAAACTGACAAAAATAAAACCAAATTATGTTTCCTTTTCTTTATGAGCTTTAAATTGTCACTCTAAAGTAAGGCTTTACAAGAAAAAAAAAAAAAAAAACAAAAAACAAACAAAAAAAAAAAAATTTTTTTTTTTTTTTTTATCTCTTTAGTTTACAGGAGTTACAAAATTAGTAAATTTAAGTGCAAAGTCTTGCACCAGGCATACAGCATTAGGCACCAGTATCTGGTGGGCACTATTCAGATGGAAAGCAGATTCACAAAGAAGGACCTGAGGACCTGGACATTCTAGTGGACTACAAGTGGAACATAAGTAGTGTGAAAGAGAGCTAATGGTATCCCAGGCTGCATTACAAAGCATGTTTCCTGAAGGTCAGAGGATAAGATACTTCCTCTCTGTTCAGCTCTGGTGAAGTACACCTGAAGTACTCTGTTCTATTCGGGGTTCCCAATACAAGAAAGATTTGGACATAATGAAGAAAGTTCAAAAAAAGACTGTGAGGATGATATAAGAACCTCCCTTATGAGGAGAAGCTGAGACGTCTGAGACTCCAGTCCAGAAAAAAGAAGGCTCAAAATAGAGTCAAATTAACCTGTATACATAACTCTGAAAGTAATGCCTCCTGTTTATTTTCAAGAAAACTAAACAGATACAAAGAACACAGTAGCACTGCCTAATAGAGCAAATTCTGAGCCACAAAACACTACTTTTCAACATAGTCAGCCCCTTTAGCTGTGCGTTTTTGTCAGGAATGAGCATGAGCCTTCATGCCATGCTTGTGAAATTCTGCATTAAAGGAGGTTACCAGTTGTCACGGTCACCACTGCTGAAATGCACCACTTACTTTCCCCACTCTGCTCACAGTCACTGTTTGGTCTCCGTAAGCATTCAGCAAACATCAATGAAAGTCAGTCAGTGCAACTTTTTTCCAAATGTAGAAATTTGATGATAAAAAATGCTCACATTTAAAAGTCATTGCTAGATCCCGGAAGACAGAAAGGAACATATTTACAGAGAGGTATCTCTATAGCTCTGAGCAATGCTTTGCTATACATTGGAAAAACTGATGTGGTACCAAAAGGCCAGGAGAAAGCAAGCAGATTTAGCTGGGATTCACTAACTACAGCAAAAATTCTATTTCAAAGCCATTGCCATTAGTACAACACAGACAGATGAAATGTTCTGCCAAATAGATGATCAAATATTGAATAATTTGTTGAAGCAAAAGTTACTCATGCCCTGCAGTTCTGGTAAATAATGCAACCTTTTCAACAAACAAACAAACAAACAAACAAATAAATAAAACTTATTTTCAATCTTGAGGTCAAAAATAAAAATGATCTTCCTTCAAAACCTAAGTCCTCTTTTGAATTCTTTCATTTCCTGGATGCATAATTAAGAAATAACTCTGAGTTGTTCAAAAAAGCATTTCTTTGTTACACAAAAATCAAACTTTAAGTACAAAACCACAATTAATCTGCATGGATAACATGGAGCCAAGCAAAGTAAATTGGTTGTGCACTCTCTCTATTTTCTACTGTAACTGTAAGCAAACATGCATGTCCAGGAAGCAAAAAGTGCCTGTGCAGAATCTGGCAAATGACAAGCACTCAATGCACGTAGATGGAATATGAGTAGAATAAATTCATGATCTTACTTCTTTATGTGTTTTAACAAAAACCTTGTTTCGAGTCTTTTTGAAAGCGATTAAATGCATTCACTTGGGGTGTAAAAACATAAAACAAAATTAAAACCATCAAAACTACAGCTGACTCCTATTTTAACCTACATGTCTCATCTTCAGTTAACGTAGCCCTCTTTCTTCTTTCCTTGCTCTCAGAAACACTGCTTCTCAGTTTATGAATTGCAAGACTGTAAAGAATTGCTCAGATAAAAGGCAGAGGTTAGCAGAAATATATGTATTTATATATCTATATAAGATATAATACAATTTCCAAAACTTGATCTTCTTATTATCAATAAATTTTAAACTTAAATCATTGATCAGAACAAATTCGTGTTCTAAAATTATGAACTAATGCAGTGAAATCACCAAAAGGAGAGAGAACAAAAAGGTGAAGAACTCAACTTTGCTTGCAGAGCTTCTTCCATATATCTTAAAAGCCTAAAAGGATTTCAGAGGATTATCTTTGTCTAGATTGCTGTCATTCCTATTAATCAGCCTTTATTGATTGTCTAGTCTTTTGGTCTTTTCAAGTTCAACAAAAAGTCTATAATACACTGCCCTTGAACACATACATAAATCCATTTGATTCACACATGAACTGAAACTATATGAAGATATCATTTGTATGCCTCTCGTAACCACAGACTGTAGAAGAATTTATAATAACTTTTAACAAATTGTCTCAATGTATGCATCAAATTCAACCAGTTATTATATATCAAAAGGCAGAAGAAACTTGACGTATTCTATACCAGTTATACATAGCAAGAATGATTAAAATGATCTAACTAAAACAAAACATAGTGTTTTTCATAACTGCTTTGTGTACTGATGCACAGAGGTTTTCTAAAGTATTGATCTTAACAGTAAAAGTCACTTAAGGTAGGAAAAACAGAAAATAATTTGCAAAACAAATGCAGTGATAATATGGGCTTCCATTTGGTCCTTCATGTTGTAATTATATTTGCTTTTCTATATGCACACATTCCCTTATATTTTATTTGCTGAATGACTACAAACATACTTAAAGAAATTTGTTTCATGAAAATACAAGTGTGTTTTGGGAGGCTACTATGACTTACATGAAAATACTAGTATTTTAGACAGTCAATTATAAAATGATTCATAGTTTCAATAGCCAACAACAAAGTCCAAATAACAACATTTAATATTTAAATAATTGGATCTGCAGATTATCCTCAACTCTGCTTCTATCTGGTTATTGCAAAAATATTTTTTGGAATCATTTTGATCATGAAACAAATTTTGTTTTTTCATCTGCTTTCAAAAAAAATACACATTTCCATGTTTCTCAAAAATTTCCTCAAAAGTATTAGGTTTTGCCTGTTGACTGTCTAAGATTAAAGATGTTTAAAAATTTGAATACAGTGTTATTTTATGATTGTAAAGAGGCCATCCAAAGTATGCTGTGCTAATCAGACTTTTTCAGCCTGTGATTCTGTGATTCACCCTCTGAAGGTACCTACTTCTCCAGAAGCCTCCAGGGTGATCTCAGCTGATGTTCACATAAGATCTTAGAAAAGATTTATCCTAGTTGTAACGACTTTATTCTTCTGTGTTTGTGGTTTTTCCTTTCTCCTTGACCGTCTGGAACATGTAGAAATGCACTGCAGCAGTGTCTCGCTCCAATTATAGGAGGGAGATTATTTAATATATGCATATCCAACAGTGAGATTAAGACATAACAGGTCAAAAGTTTGATCAACCAGTTTATTACAAATCCTAGCCACTAACGGAGATGGGGAAGGGAAGACAGGCAGTAGAAAAGAGACAGGAAATAAAAGCAAGGAGTCTTTGTAAAAAGCAAGAGAGATAGTCACCACTGAGGTTTCTGGCAAAGCTTATAGTTTAGACATTGATCTTCAATAGTGATGGGTCACTGGATGTTGTGTTGTTCAGTTGACAATTTTAATGATTACTTCTAAGTCCAAAGTGGAGTGACAGCTTCTGGTTTTTGGACCTCAGGAGGAACTCCCTTATTCCCATCTTCCAGGCCTTACAAATTTAAGTCAACAGATAAGAGTGAGCAGGGAGGCGCCCACCTATATTCTGTTTTCAGGATACAATGGTATCATCCCCCAGTCTCCCATACCAAACTGGAGTTATTTCCTCACAAGTCAGATCCTCTGCCAGTAAACACTTCTGGTCTTTCAAATGTAAAATTGTCCACAGAGTGATATTGATTGCCAGCCAGTGGCACCCACCACTGGCCTCCTGGATAAGTCAGTTACAGTCTTATCATCAAAAAGCCAAAGCTTTGAGCCAAGGGGGAAAAAGAAGGGGATGGGGGGTGCTGTTTGGCACAAGCAGTCATATGGGTAGTATGTTTTGTCACATGAATCTGGTATCTTATTCCTTCATAACTGTAAATTTACCCAGAACTTTCAGAAAAACAACAGGCATTTGCAAAAGAAGGTATGGTTCTTGATGAATAAACTAAATTCAGAAAGGACAATGAAAAAATATACATTCTTGAAAAAATATAGCTCATTTTATAGATAAGAAGCTCCAAAAGTCTGGTTCATAGGAATAGCTAAGTGTGGTAAAAAATTGAAGATCGAATAACTGTAAGTTATGGTAGACTAGCAATGATAGAAATTTTTAAAAAAGCTTCCAAAGTTGTGAAGCCAATGACAAGACTTAAATTCACATAGTTATGATGAAACAAGTTATGATCCATATGCTCTTAGTGTTAGATAGCATTTTAATGTTATTGCTTAATGACACATTTGATTTCATTTTATGGGTGTTTTTTTTTTCCCCATAAAAGGGGGGAAATGGCAATATGAGAATGGCTATTTTCAATTTTTATACACTTCATATATGCAAGTCCTGGAACGAAAGCATCACTATACAAAACTAAATGACTTTGAAAGTAATAAAATGCATGGTCCACAGGAGGCTTATTGATCTTTAACAATTCTTGAAGGGATCCCAATGGTTCATAACATTTTAGAAATAATAAGTTTGCATAAGAATTACAGCTTAAAATACAGGCATGGATGACAAAGAGCTTCCCCATACATTCTTGTCAAAACATTAAATTTAGACCTTACAAGAGAGGTAGGATTTATTTTCAGAGGATGCAAAAGGAGAGCAGTGAAATATGATATCTACTTTCACTATTATAATAAAAAAGAAGTCACAGCACTGTGATCATTGTACTTCCTTTTTTTCTTTTGAAATTCTCTTAAAATTATTTGCATGTGCAGATCACTGTATTTATATTGAGGATGTCCCAGACATCTAATGATTCATCTTAACTCCAGGGCACAGGAGTCTGTGGTTTTGAGCAATATTTTAATTTGTTTCAAAAATTTCTAGGGAGTGCACCTGAGTTTTGTATCACTGAAGTAATTAAAACCATATCTTTTTTTAATTTATTTATATTTTGTCTTTTTCTAACTCTTGATATAAACAAATAACAAGACTAATTGTCAAAACTGTGATTACTATGTTATAAATGCTTAATCCAGCACAAGCAAAACTTTGTACTATGAATATTACCACCTTTCTACCACTGCAGTTGGAAAATGACTCAATTAAATTGCAGGTGTGATGGTTCTTTTCATCCTTTTTCCAGCAATTTATTTTTTATTCTGGTTTCAATTATCTCTACCCACTTGTAGTTTCTGTGGGATCCCATTTCCTGCAATAATGTCATACAATTTCAGAGACTGTTTACTGTTTCAGGAACTGATAATTTTTGGAGAGAGAAAAAATATTATAAACTGCGAAGAAAAGCAGAAGTTTTGGTTTTCCCCACAATACTGTACTTGTATATAAGAATATGCTTAAAAATAAATGTGTGTGCATGTATGTTTTTGTATGTGTTTTTCCACACAAAATTATTATGAAGAGACAGTTTTATTTATTACCATTAAGAAAAGTATAATACTGAATGTGTTCTGAAAAAAAAAAAAAGTTATAATTTTACAGTTTTTAATTTCACATTATGGATTTCATCCAAAGTCAGTCAAGGACAGATGGCCATAGAGCCTCAAACCATTGTGCCTGCCTTTACAAGCTGGTTTTATATTCACAGGATGGCTCACTGAACTTGAAATGTCATGCTTGAATCTTGCAAGAAAACTATGCAGGGCTTTAAAATTTATCACTGACATCTTAAATTAATCCTGGAACTAATTAGAAAGCTTACAGACAATTCAGCATCCAAGAGCTATCTTTTTCTATCGATTTTTTCATGCAGAAAATGACGGCTGAGAACTGAGAATGTGTCGTATTACAACCTTTTGTTCTTGTCATTGTCAACTGAAAGAAAATATGGGAAAGAACTAAAATTTTGTGATTTTCAATAACATAATATTAGAATATGAAGGCAAACTTATTTTCATCTTATCTAGAATTATTACCACTAAAACAAAATCAAGGAAAAGGAATTTAAAATAAACAATTATTTGAACACTCATAAAATATTACAGTGATACGAAAGACAAATTATAACAATCAAATCTGAGGTGTAACAAAAGCAACTCCACAGCAAATTAAACTTTTTGGTCCTTAGTAATCAGTAAGCTGAAGAAATCTGCCAGATATGTATGTTTGTGTTTGTCTGAATGTTATGATCCTTACATTTGTTTATTTGGTTGTTTTGTTTTGTTATTGTTTTTGTTGTTTTCCAAAATAATAAGGTATAAGTTTTAATTTCTCTTTAAAGAGACCTAACCTGACAATTTTCTTAGCAGTCATTAATTTTCCTTGTATGGTTAGAGAGGAGTATAAACCTACTGCAGAAAAGTCCAAAATCCAGTATTAATATCCCTCCTAACTTACCTGCCACCTATCATTGTTTTTTCTGTTGTACACAAGATTTTCAAAAAGAAAAGCTTAAATCCTATCCACTCTGCTTTGTTTAGTCTGCTGAACAGTGACTTGTCTTTCAGAAATGCTATGTATCCAGCACTCTCAGTCTGTTCCCCTGTGCTAATGAAAACTCTCACAAGCAGAAGCACAAATATAAAATTTTAAACCCATATTAAAGAATACATGCACTTATTTTTATAAATAATTAAATTTCTGCATTTGTATGCAGATGTTTTTAGTATATTTGACAGCCATTCTTTTCCTTTACAGTGCTAACCACCATACTGATCAGAGCAATACTTGGGTGAAAACATGCTGCTGTACTGAGCCAAAGTGAAGTCAGAAAGCAAGGAGTACAACAAGAACAGGACTATTTGAAGAAAGCCACGAAAGTGTTTTCAAGTTAAATTGATGCATTAGCATTCTGGATTATGTATTTTCAAACAATTTGGTCCTAAAATGTCTGTTTGAGTGTTTCTATAAGGATACTACAATGATTTTTTCAGGTATTCATTTTCAGGCTTTCAAGTTTTGAAATTACAGATAAGCCATCCTTCTTATCTGAAAAAAATAAAAAGGCGAATAACACAAACAGTGAATCCACTTACTGCATTTGTGTC
The DNA here is from genome assembly GCF_019232065.1 of Centrocercus urophasianus. Classification (NCBI taxonomy): domain Eukaryota; kingdom Metazoa; phylum Chordata; class Aves; order Galliformes; family Phasianidae; genus Centrocercus; species Centrocercus urophasianus. The sequence continues at coordinate 16,899,854 of NW_024884697.1, forward strand.
TAAGTGACCATGAAAAAAAGTCTTTGTCTGACTGAGTCACTTCACTTTAATGTTTCCAGCTGAAATTGATGTTCCATTCACAAGGAAAACAGAAGGAGAAAAAATTACTGTAGAAAACTGCAGGCACTGATATTATTGGTCATGGAAAGTACTGTTCAGAAGAAAACTTTTTTTTTCTTCTTTTTCATCTTGGCTGGATTACACTGGTGATATAACCTGAAATAATCATCATAGTGGCTTAAGGAAAGAGGAAAAAGGGTTTAGAACTCTATGTGTTCACTCTTCTCACTCTCTAGATTTGACTATTGCGAACATTCTGTGCGCAGTCTTTCTCCTGTCCCTTTGCTTTACAGGAAAGATCAGCTCTGTTTTATAATTCCGGGATAAGTGCAAATAATTTAATAAGACAGTTCATAACTCTGTGTAAGACTAACAAATTTCACAATTTTTTAGTCACAAATGATTCTGTGATTCTATGATTCTAAGCAGAGGGGGAATCTGTCAGAATGGCAGCTAACTTGGAAGTGCAAATGAAGCAAAAGCAATTCATTGAATTACTCAACTTGGAAAAAAGTTGCATTCACTGACATTCACTGATGTTTGCTGAATGCTTATGGAGACTGAAAAATGGATGTGAGCACAGTGAGGAGTAGGTGGTGCATTTCAGCAGTGGTGACCGTGACAATTGGTAACTTCCTTTAATGCAGAATTTCACAAGCATGAAGAATCGTGCTCATTGTTGATAAAAATGCACAGCTAAAGGTGCCAACTATGTTGAAAAGTAGTGCTTTGTGGCTCAGAATTTGCCCTGTCAGATAGTGTTATTGTGCTCCTTGTATCTAGCTAGTTAGGGCCAAGTGTTGGGTCCTCCATTTTGGTCTTAACAACCCCAGGCAACGGTACAGGCTTGGGAAAGAGTGGCTGGAAAGCTGCCTGATGAAAAGGGACCTTGGTGTACTGATCAACAGTCGGCTGAATATGAACCAGCAGTGTGCCCAGGTGGCCAAGAAGGCCAATGGCATCCTGGCTTGTATCAGGAATGGTGTGGTGAGCAGGACTAGGGAAGTAATCCTTCCCCTGTATTCAACACTGGTGAGGCTTCATCTCAAGTACTGTGTCCAGTTTTGGGCACCTCAGTACAGAAAGGACATTGTGGTGCTGGAGCAGGTCCGAAGAAGGGCAACGAGACTTGTGAAGGGCTTGGAGAATGTGCTCTACGAAGAGAGACTGAAGGAACTGGGAATGTTTAGTTTGGGGAAAAGGAGACTGAGGGGAGACCTTATTGCTTTCTTCCAATATCTGAAAGGTGCTTACAGCGAGAGCAGGGTTGGTCTCTTCTCACTCATGACAGGTGACAGGATGAGGGTAAAGTTGTGCCAGGGTAAGTTTAGGTTGGATATCAGGAAACATTTCTTTACAGAAAGAGTTGTTAAACAATGGAATAGGCTCCCCAGGGAGGTGGTTGAGTCACCGTCCCTGAATGTGTTTAAAAACTGTTTGGATGTAGTGCTCAGGGACATGATTTAGCAGAGGGTTGTTAGAGTTAGGGTAGTATGGTTAGGTTGTGGTTGGACTTGATGATCTTTAAGGTCTTATCCAACCTGAGTGATTCTATGATTCTATGATCTGTTGTAGTTTCCTTTGAAACAAGAAGGAGCCATTACTTTCAGAGCTACCTGCCTAGTAAAACACCCAAATATTGGAGATTTTCCTACAGTTAATAGGGATGGCTGGAGGGATATCAGTGGTTGTACTGTAAATTATCTGAATGAGTTCAATAAAATTTATCATTTATTTTGGAGTGTACTTTAAAAGCTATTTTCCTTATTGCTGCAATCAACACAGTTTGATTTGCTTTGTGCTGAAGTCTTAGAAAGTGCAGATGCTCTTCAGGAATGCATCTAAAACACTCTAACTGCTAGCAGGATTGGACTGGATTAATGTTAGGCAAAAATCCATATTTATCTATTCAGCAAACAGCAGAAATAATACTTTAAAGAATTAATTATAGAAAATATTCTACAAAACTATAGTAAGAACTACCTTATATCACCATTTTATCTTTTGACAAAAAGATAAATACCTTTTATTTCTTTTTCACGTAGTTTTGAACAAAAGCTTAACGATATTGTTTGACCAAAGAGATATGATGCTGTGTTCCTTTTCCTCCCTCATTATTCTTCTGTGAAAATATCCTTTGAAACTGAAGAGGGGAACAGACAATGTGGTAGGTATGCATGAGTGTTTTCCTCTCCCATAGAGTTTAATTATTAGAAATCTAAGGGTTTTTTAGTTCTCCTTTCTGATACTGTGTACTAAAAAGCATCTCCTGATGCTAGAGAATTCAGGAATAGGAATAGGAAGCAGTAAGCCCACTGACTGATTACAGATAATAGGCTATATAGAAATATGCTGAAAAGAGATGTATCCACATGCAAAATCTCCCCATTTGTCTCCCCAACCAATTCAGCGCGTTAAAAGATATTCTGTAGGTGTCTGGCAGTAAGGAGACACAGACCCAGTGACTACTCAACAGGAGTAGTGCTTCTCACTCACTGCTTCTGTTCCTTCAGCATCTAGTAGCTCTAATGCAGCACCCAAACAGAGATCCATGTAGATTATGTGATACCCGACTCTCAACATGTGAGATGTGCCTATCGTTACTCCCTGAAATGCAGGATAAGAGCAAGCATACATGTGATTTACGCCCATGATGGTCAAGCTTCAAGAAGAGGTGAGGAGATTTTGGCCTTTCATACTGTCCCTGGACAAATTGTCTAACTGTGAGATAAACATGTTCACATTATGCTGGTGCTCAAAGACTTGTAGTGAATGTGGCTACATCTGCCTGGCAGCTGGTCACTAGCAATGTTCTCCAGGGCTCAGTTCCAGGGCCAGTCATGCATGAAGTGTGTATCAGTGATCTGGATGCGTGAATGGAATGTATCCTCAGCAAGTTTGCTGATAATAATAAATTGGAATCTGATTTTGAAGAGATGATAGGCCTTGCTGTGGGATCCAGATAAATTGGAGCACTGAATAATCATCAGTTACATGAAATTCAACAAAAGTTAACCTGGAACTGATTAATGCTGGGCACAGATACAGATACGGAAATAAGTGGCTGGAGAACAGTTCTGCAGAAAGTGATCTGGGGTGCTTGTTGACAGTAAGCTTAGCACTACTCAGCAAGGTGAAGACTAACCCTTAATATGGTAGAACCAAATATTTTAGCAGAGTTTCAGATACCTCTAGTTGGAGGTATACGAATAGAATAGTTAGCATTTCAGAACCAACTTTAAAGGCACAGTAACTAAATCAAGAAAAAATAATGGGGGTTAGTAGCATTTATTTTTTTCACTTCGTATTTGTTTTGACATGAACTTATTCAGATAGACAAATCTTCATGGTGCTATAAATAGTTTACTACAGATATCAGATGCCTTTCATTTTACCTTTCAACTGCAACAAATTCTAACCTGCATTGTATAAAGCACACAGAGAATGATAATTCTTTTTCTTCAGATGCTCAGAGTACTTGGGCATGTGAAATGGATGGGTTCAGAGGAATGAGTATCAGGAGGATTCTTTAAACTCATCATGTCTTGTAAGAACCTATTAATAAATAAGCCCTTCTAATTCCAGTACTTCATACCATTAACGCGTTTATCCGTTTCCTTTTCAGTACCTTTTCAATCCTATGTAAAAATAATATCTTTTTGTAAGAGCTTTGAGATTTGTTTGGTTTTCTGCATCAGTTACATTATTAAGCTGATACATATACTCAATGCTTAAAGATCTTGTAACTATTATTGTATTTTCATATATTTTAGAGCCTTTAACTGCCCTTGTTTTTTTGATCTTCTTTCCCAGCTCCTGAGACATGATGATAGAACTGTTCACAAAGCAGTGGGGGGAAGTGGGTGAGGTGTGAAAGGGCAATTTTAGACATCATTTGCTTAAAAATAAATATTATATATAATAATTAACGTTGGTCCAATACCCAGTTTTGTCCACCCCACAACATCAAAAGACATTGTACTATCGAAAATAAAAAAGCAGTAAGAACTAGAAATTCAGGTTTAGGAAACAGTATCTGAGTATTCTGGCACTGCTGCCAAAAAAAGTAGCATGGCCTAAGGATAGTTATCTGTATCTCTCAGGCACAGTATTATTGAGAGTCATTCAAATGGAAGCACCAACAGGATGGCTGCAGCTGGAGGGAAAAGTTATACCAGATTGCCATCAAGATCTCAGCAGGCAATGAAAAATGACAGAAAAAAAAAAAAAAAAAAAAAAGACAAAAGTCAAAAAGACATTTGCTTACTGAGTTGCAAGTATGACTTTTGAATGCCAAATATGTAAAAGAAGTTTCAGATTTATCTGCTTGAGGAGATGGAAGGGGCTCCAGGGCCAGAAAGACATGACTGAGCTATCTAGGCTACCTCAGCATAGAGGTAGCCTACCACAGAGGAAAGTCCAAAGAGAATGTTCTAGAACAGCTGAGAATCATCACTGATCCAAATGTGTGGATTGTATACAGAGGCAGAGGTTTTGTGCTCAAGATATTTGCCTGAATTTTCTATCCAGCCCCTAGGGTAATACGTTGTGTAATATAAAAAATAATTTAAACTTCCTGTGAACTGGGAAGATTCTGAACGCACATACATTCTAATATCACCCACCATGCCAGTCAAATAAAATAGATGGGTAAGGAGGATGGAAGATCTTGGGATGAAAACATGGAGCAAAGCACTAGTGTAACATGGGACTAGTGAGAGAGCTGGAAATTGATATGACATAAGAATATGTTGTGCAACTTGTGTGACAGATAATCCTCCTCTAACACCTCTACACCTCTGGCAGTGCTGTATTCCTTTGGAAAGCTCCCACAGAACATTCCTTAGAAAAGGTTGCCAAATGTACTATTTCGATAGTACAATGCCTTGCAGGTTTTCTTAGAAAAAGAAAAAAAAAAGAGAGAAAGTACATACAGCATGCAGACATAGTGCCTTTATGGTATAATTTTGACAAGTTTAAAGTAGAGTTTACCAGCAATAAAGGCCCATGATGTGTAATAACTGTGGTAAAATGGAAAAGAGTAGGATGAAGATAACAAGGTGTCATCTATCTCCTTCTATCTCACAGTCATTTAGATTAAATTATTATAAATTAGTAACTTGTAAGATTGATGTTTTAGGAATATCAAAATTTTTCCGTCTGACATGGGTGGTCTGGAGTTACAAAACCTTTATGTCATTATTGGTGTAGATACTCTATAAATAAAGGCTGGCATTTAGACGAACTCAGTAAAACTGGTTGTATGATTGATTTCACATCTTTACAAATGAAACCACAACTGTCAATGATCTTTCAATGCTCCTTCCAATCCCTGACATTCTGTGATTCTGTGATTGTGATTCTGTGAGTTCGAATTTATGAGAATGTGATGTTATTCAGTTGATCTTCATAGAGGATGACTTGAAAAGTTCATCCATGACCGACTATCAAAAAAATTAATGCGTGTATTTGTCACAGTATATTTCCAGGAATTTTCTGTTGATTATACAGTTAATAAGAGGATTTACATTTAAATATAATGCATTTAAGAAAATCTAACCATAAAGACTCACATTTAACATGAGTACTCAATAATCAAAAGTACCTCATAACAGTGTCTAAACCTCCAGAATTTCCTTATACTTAACACACGAAATATTCTGATGCAGATGATAATACTATACTATTTTATGGAACCTTTTGAGGTAAAAAAAAAAATTCTCTCTTCCACCTTCTTCAGAATTTCCAGCTCAGACAAGACCTCTGAAAAGTGTTATGTAAAATATCTGTTTGGTGTAGAGTCTATTTGGATCCCTAATCAGTTAAGACCAACACAACACCACACACTAAATGAAACGTGCAAAGTCAGTATCAGACATCTTATGACTGGTTTTGGTGTCCCTTCTGAGCACTTCTTGCCTTTATAAAAGAAGCCTTGCTGGGCAGTTTGGGAAGAATTTTTTAGCATGAAACCACCAAAATACTAAGAGAACAAACACATTCTAAAGACTTCCTAAAGCCGTATAAATGTATATTTTTGATAGATTAAAGGAGATCAATTCATGCCATGCTTATGCAGCTTACATTTTTTATTTGTTTACAAGTTGTGTGCACATACCCATTATCTTGTCAGATTTTATGTGCTTTTGTATTACTGGGAAAATGCATTGACATGGTGGTTTGCCCTAGGAAGAACACTGCCTTTAGATTTCAACTGACTTCAACACTTATACTTTAAAAATCTGAAATTTGATCTAAAGTTATGTTTAGTCAATTATGAAGAGTGAGAGGAATAGTATCAGAGGAAGGCAGTTGAGGAGGGAAAATGAAGAAAAGGAAATGCAGAAAATGAACTTAGTAATTTGGGTAAAAAATATATGTAAGTCATGCATAAGTTATTATAACTGTACTCTAAAACTGACAGTGCTGTCCCACAGCATGTAAAAACAAGACACAAATTTCTACCTAATTCTTCTCCTTTGCCATCATTTTTTTCCGAACATTTTGTCAACATTACTCAGCCAAAATCTCCTCTAGAAGGAGCTATTCCCACTGTCCCTATGATAATGAGCCACCTCCAAAAACAAGTTCGCAAACTGAAAGTTAACTAATTTAGTCTTGTATTGGACTAACTGCACTATCTCCCCTGACTCATTATAAAGGGAACTTAGACCAACAGAAAATTTATCGTTCTCCAGCCAAATGTGTCTTACAAATTCCTATGGCTATTGACTTAGGAAATCACTTACAAGGTTATGACCAAATGAGATTCAAAATCTGGAATTATGTATACTTAATAAATAATTGTAAGCTGCAAATTCCAGATACAGGAGCAATTGTATGACTATCTTATAGCCATTCAGTATCTCTTGGAGAAAAATATGTGTGCTTACATGGCATGCATGAGATCCAGTATCTTTGGTTTAAGAAACATTTAGTGTGTTGTGTAAACTAACTGTACAATGTGTGATCAGTAAATCTGTGACTTGTGGGAATTTATATAGAGACAGGAAAACCATATAGTGACTCCTAGGAGCTTCAAATGTACTGTCAGATGCCCTGATGTCTGGATAACTAGAAAATCATGCTTGTATCCCACCTGCATAAAATAACACTTAAAAAAAAGTAACAAAAAATGTGAGAAATCTAGCTGAATTGTAATCATGGTTCATAAAAATAATTCTGAGCTTGAATATAAAAATGATGGCTTTTTTACTGTTAAACTGGTAGCCAGTTTTTGCCAGAAAAAGAAAGATGTTTAAGTCCATAATTTGTTAAAAATAGTCACTTGTCAGTATTCTAGAGGGGAAAAAAAATGGACATTAACTTAGCAAATCTGTTTCATAGAATATATTTGTACTTGAAATAAATGCCGGAGAATAGCAGTTGCATATTATTCCAGTGTTAATGCAAATGGCAGTACATTGGACACAGTTGTAATGAGTAGTGGTCTTTCTACCCGATGACAGTAAACTGAGTTGACATACTAGAGGGAAGAGGTGCTATCCAGAGAGATCTGGACAGGTTTGAGAGATGTGCCCATGCCAACTTCGTGAAGTTCAACAAGGCCTAGTGCAAGGTCCTACGCACTGACTGGGGCAATCTCAAGCAGAGATACAGTTTGGGAAGAGAATGGCTTGGGAGCAGCCATGAAGAGAAGGATTTGGGAGTTTGTCTTGAGGAAGGACTTAACATGAGCTGACAGTGTGCACTTGCAGCCCAGAAAGCCAAATGTATCCTAGATTGCATCAGGAGAAGTGTGACCAGCAGGTCAAGGGAGGTGATTCTGCCCCTCTGCTCTGTCCTCATGAGACCTCACCCTACCCAAATCATATTATTATTCTATGATTCTATAATTCATGATTACTCCTGCTTCCTCAGCCTCATTGTTATTTATCCAGTAGAAAAAAACAATGGCTACAGAATTCTATAAATTCTTTGTTCTTTCACCTTGTCCAGAAAAAAAAAAAAAAAATTCAAAACATCAAATGTTTTCTCTTCAATATAGTACATGAAGTTATTTCCTTATTTCTATATTACAGTGTTAAATAATTTGTGCTAGCTCAGAAAACAAACTGTTTAATTCTGGATCACATCAGATTATTGTTAAACTTTGAATTTGACTGAATTGCTATTTCTTGTGTGAAATGTGTGTATTTAAATGGGATTTTATCTAAATTTTTTATCATATAAGTAAATATCTAAATGTCCTTATTTTCTATTAGTATTCTTGTTAATCTGATACATAGTAGAAATAAAATTCAGCTGTGCATGAACTGCTTTTGAAGTAAGAAGTGGTTAAAACGCTCTTGGAGCTAACAATACTGTACTCTTCTGCCATTTCAAGTGTGGCCTTGGGCAAACAATCTCTCCAGGCCTTTCATTCACCCCCCTGAAGAGAAATAATAATACTTGTCAGCGATAGAGGTGGTTCTAGGCTTAATTCATTACTGTCCATAAGAGCTGATAAATATCTAGCTTCCAAGATACACACAATCAGTAATAAATTAGCTCCTATTAGAGATGCTATGCAAGTTCAAGCTCCCTACAATATTTTCGTTTATCTGGAGCTAAACAACTGTGACTGTCAACTGGAAAATGTCAGGAAAGACTTTCCTTTCAATTTTCAACCTGAAGGAAACATATAATCTTTGAATGGGTATCTCTCAAGAAAATGATGTTCCCAACAAATAATTCCTGATTTTTTCTACATGGTGATCCTCACAAATAATTCTTATATCCACGCTTTTATAAAGTTCAACAATATTCATCCTATTCACACTGTACAGCATTATTCATGCCATGTCAAACAGAGTAAATGAAATATATATTGTGTCAACAATTACAGATTAGTTTCTTGACAAGAAAAGATAGGGGTACCAAGAAAAAATAATTGAGGTGAAACTGCAATGTACAAATTAATCTCCTGTCTCTCAAAAATACAAAAATATAATATTTCCTAGCAACAACCAGAGACACAACTCTGTATCATTGCATTGGAGTTTCTTGTATTTCTGGTCACAGTGCTGTACCATTGCACTAAAATGAAAGAGTGTACCTCAACTAACCCATGAGGAACTAGGGAGACACCGTAACTGCCCACAAGTGCAGAAATCAAAACGGAAGGAAATTAGGGATGTGTGATTCCAAAAGCAGTAGCAATAAGAATGGTAGTGCAGCTAGAAGCTAAAAAAGATAGAGCATACTCTACATGCTGAATTCATGAGAATGTGAATCTTTGAGGAGAATACTGTGATGACAGCCAACAGGCAATAATAGGAGAAAACAAATTTTATAGTGGGCGCTGAGATGTAATCAACTCCATCACAATCTTGCGGACAATGTATGTGTGTTATATGGCCTGTGAGTACAGCTCGTAGGTAATGGGTCCTTGAATGCCAGCACATCACAGCAATTCTAGGGAAGAATCTGGGGAATTCTAAGCTCAAGCAGAGCTCAGCCAAATTTCAAAGGCAGTAAACTGAAATTTTCCCTTCTGGAGGAGAAAAACCAACCAGCCTCTGCTGAGCTCAAAACTTCAAAGATCTATGATCCAATAACTTCTGATTGTCCCGGTCGAGACAGCAAGCCTTAAGTTCCCAACTTGCCTAAATTGGATACAATTATTTGGGCTCCAGCCTTCTACGCTGTGCTTGCAGATCTTTAGTGGACACAGGGGCTAAGAATGAGATACTGCAATTATTACATATAATGAAAATATCTATATCTCAGAATTAAATTGTGAAGGTTAGGTCATTGCATTTAGGGAAAGATCCCCTCTTCCTTCACAAAACCTGATAGCTGGTTGTGTGGAAAATTATGTATTATGGCTTGAACAGGGTAGTAGCCCATGAAAAATGGCTTGTGTTACCTTGGGAACACAAGTAATCTGCATCTAGCTTCTTCATATGGCTATAAGAAACTTGTTTGTGAGAAATTGCTCTATAGCTGTAAATAAATATCCTTTCTTTCTTTGAAGGCTTTCTTTCTCAGACAAGCTGCTTTCTATTATATAGAAAGGGACCAGGAATCATTCTTTGAAGTGAATGGTGTCAGCACAAATGATGAACCTTCTTAATTACTTCCTTATCTTATCATTTTACAACACAGACATGATCTGATATGTAATCTGATATGTTTGCAAGTACAAAATGCAGAGCCCAAAGCAATCCCATGAAGAAGCTCCCAGAGCCATGATAGATAAGACTGCAGCTATGCCCAGCACAAATGTAGCCTCACCAACTCTGGATCTAAGTTTGTCTGGGATCACTTGTGGCTCCAAATGTCACATGAGCATATATTAGCTGCAGGAGCTACCAAGTTCCTGCTGTGAGATTTATTTTTCACAAGTTAGGCTAAGTTTCAGATGAGTCAGCCACGCAAAATAATACAAAAGTGCCACGCAGAACAGTGACATGAAGATGCTTTTAAGCCATTCTGAAGTCTTTGCATTCTGCTGGTTTTGTTCTGCCATATCCACTCTCAAGAGCCAAGCACAGAGTAAAGTGATGGAGAACAGAATTGGGCTTAGTTTATTTATACTTGAAAAGATGCAGGCAGCTTCAGGAAAATATAAGTTCAAATTTTTCAACAAAAAAGACTGAATTTATCAAAGCACTATCTTCCTCTCAGTTTCACATCTGGTACCTGGATTCCTGTGAAGAAAGCTGAAAAATCCTTACATAACACTTTGAAAGAACACATTTTCTATCAACAAGAGTGCAATGTTTTTTTTTACTGACCTAGCATTTCACAATGAGCATTTTTTCTTTTTTTCAGAGCAAGGATTCTGATTTCCATTCCCATCAGCTTCTCCATTTCATGAAAAATACTTCTACAGTGTTTCAACTAGTAACTGACTACAACAGCAGTAGAAACACAATTTTTCATTTGTTTTCTTTTCTGACATCCTGTGACTATGCAGACATAAGGCACTCTGCCTTCCTTTGAAATGGCATTACTCGTGAATATGTTCTTCCAATTTAAATACTCAAGACTTATACCATTTTATTTTTGTTTTCAAATGGCTTCTGTATTACAGTTTGTTTGGGGGGCATTTTTCATATCAGCAGGGTAAGATTAGCATTGACATTTGTCATGAGCTATTGAGGAGACAGCAGGAACAGAGTGCTAATGTTGATAGCAGTTTTCGATTTCCATCATACCAGCCTCTGAGCTCCTGCTGACATTATAACACTAACTCAAATATTAACATAAAATATTGAAAATACCATATGGATGCTGTTTGTGAATACTTGCTGTGAATGCTGAAGAGATGTTTTGCTCACAATAAATATTTATAACACTGTATGAAATGACATAGACATTAACTGTAAAAAAGAACTTTCATCAAAACACTAAAGATGTGTCAAAGCCCTTCATTTAGTGAAAGCACATTCAAATGCAGCAGCAGTCTTCACTTAAATGGCCTGATTCTCTTCTGCTGTGAGCTTTGTAGAGCAATTCATGCCATGCCACAAAAAGCAAGGCTACTACATTGCAATGGAAAGGTGTACAAAGACATAAACAATCACATGACACAGGGCAAAGGAGAACCAAGTAGAAAATTTCTGCAAGAAGAGTTTGCGATAAAGACATTAGAACAAGACTTGAACTAGATACCAATTATTTTGTTTCTGAATGGACAAGTCTCTTAGGCTTAAATCCTGACCTCAATGGAGTTGAAGGCAAAACATCCCTTTATATTTGACAGTGAGAAATGATCCTTCATAAACTTAATACATTTTACAATTGTAGACATTCTAGAGATCAGCAAGTCAAGGGTCAAAGATGTATCTTTTTTTAACTTAGTCAATAAAAGCGAGAGTTTAATGAGGATCTATTCTTGTCTTCAGTGAAGACAATTTGATCCACAGGTCTTTCCAAAATGGAAAAATAAACCAAGTACTTCCTCACAACTACTACTTCCTCACAATATTTCTGTAAGCATAAAATTCAAGGTTAGCATCACACTGAGGTGCAGGCTGTACAAACAACATCTGTAAGTGAGTTGATCAGTTCTTTCTTTTTCAAATCTCATGTGCACAGATTTGTCTGTAGGATACTACAAGCCTGTGCTGCTAGGCATGCTGCAAAACTTCGCTCTTAGTCGTAGATAGAAGAGTGATGCCAACTTGACTTTTGCATCAGGGAAACTGAGATAATGTGAAATACAAAAAGACTGGCTAAGGAAAGGTCTTTTCCAAGCTTGGGAGACAGATCCTTGAACTAAAGCATTTACTTATTTGTTTCCTTCCTTGCTTACTAACTTAAAAAAAAAAAAAAAAAAAAAAAAAGCAGGAAAAAATACCCCGCAGTTCAGAAGTAGAAGTGAGGATGCTACTCTAGTCTTCTTTTCATTCCATGCATATTTTTGCGCTAAGGCTCATATTTCATGTAGGAAGGCTTGAGAGTATTATAAATAAAACCTGCCATATTATTTTTCACTGTTGGGAAATATAACCATTGATGCCACTGTACATATTCTATTGCTGGGGAAGACATTCTGCACCTTGTACTGTGAAAATGGTGACAATTAAACCATTTATTCTGTTGCTGGTATATTTCATTTGTTTTGATTGTTTATTGAAACAATTTTTGTGAACATTTTGGACTGTCAATCTAGTAACATTTTACGCAGCTGTATGATTCTTTATATGTATACGTATATATAACCCTTTGAATCCCCTTATATAAATGTGTATAAAAATCATAGCTGGCTTATAGATAAAATTCTGCACTCATTAGTATTCTCTGAATCCTGTGCTGGTGTGAATCTGGAATGTCACCTGCTTTTGTGTGATCCTGGGTGCATTGATTGCTCTCACACAGACTCACGCAGCAGGTTGTAGCCAGAGGTTGCTCCATTGAACAGCTTCTACAGAAATGTGTGTTCTTCCTTAGCAGGGTTCAAATAAGTGGGAACACCTTCCTAGGGAAGGTGAAGAAAGCTGCCACAGCCACTCACATGGACACACTTCTCTTTCACTGTAAGAATTTCCTGTTGATCCTATTCACTTAATTTAAACACAGCTTTTATTTTTTTATTTTGAATTTGAACCTCAGATTACCCAAAAAGCACGAAATATCTCAGAAGAATTCTCAGAACATTTTGCTTACCTATGTTTAAGCTAAGAGAGCATTAGCCCATTAGTGAAAAAATAGAGATGTAGGTCTATGAAATGAGAAATAGATGTAACGTCCATTAATGATAATGTAAGCTCTGCGCACAAAAGTGTGAAAGAAAACATTTCTGTCTTCATTAGGAAGTCATTTTTCTGTATTGAGTGCAAAGCCTTTAAAACAATAGGAATGCCTAGGTCCAGCTCCCTGAATACAAAATAGTCAAGCCAATATAAATATGATTTTATTTAAAGGAATACATTTAGGCTGACAACCAGTGAGCTGTGGCTCAGTGATAAACCTCGGCAAATGGGGTTTGTAATGGAAATGCTGACAGATTCCCTGCCCTCACAGCACTATCGTTATCTATTCCATTGCACATTAAACACACATATCACCTGATAAATACCTAGCATGTTAAATCTGATAAAACTTTTACTGAATCAAACAGACAAGGAGTTGAACATGATAAACAAGCTCCTGTATCTGATCCATCAGTTTCAGAAACAGATAAGTAAACAACTGAACATGATACAGTACATCACTGTCATGTGATTAAGGTCACCCCTTGGAATTGCCATCCTCAGAATGAAAGCTGTGGTTTAAAAATCTAGCCATGAGGTTTTATTTATCTGTTTTTAAATGGGGTCACAAAGCTTTATCAAGTAAACTTTGTAGATTGACTAATGTAAATACAAAGAGACTCCTGCATTAACAGTACTCAAAAGTGCAAGTATTTGCTCACACACTTCAATCTCTTCACCTCTGTCAAAATAGTCACTTCCTTTATGCAGAACTATTTACTCATTTTAACACATAAGTGAATGTTAACTATTTTTTTTCAGGGATGACCCAGAAGATGGAAGATAATTAAATCAATAACGAGTTCAGATCTTTACATAATTGAGTGAAAACCATTTTATTAAGTTTATGATATAATGACCCACAGAAAGGCTGTTCCTGGTGGAAGAAGCTATTTTATCAGGTCAGTTCTCCAACAGTGTGAAAAGCTGCAGTGAGAGACAAGCAGAGCTGTCAGCAGGCTATTGAGGAAGATGTGCTGCTAAGCAAAATGTAGGGAGGTGAGCAGATTAGGCACTGCAGTTTGGTTTGCAAGAGAGAGCAGTATACTGATTACACATAGTGTGAGGCTGAACTGTTGGATGTGAGAGTTAATATTTCATAGAAATAATCTAAACCTGTTCAGTATGTAGCTGAGTTTCATGTATTTCTACAGTTCTTTTTTTTCTGAATGCATTTCTGAAGTACTCTTGAAAGAGGCACTTCTTTTAGCTGGTAACGAGATGAAATGAAAATACCTCACTGCTGTGCATATCAGTTTTACACACTGGATTGTAAAATACTAATGTTTTCCTGCACATCATAATCACTGTATTCCCCTCTCATCAGAGCTGGTTAATTGTCATCTTGGAGCATGGCAGTCAGACATCAGGACATACAGAATCATGCCTCTTATTCTGGTCAGTAAGTGGTCCACAGAGCAAGGTGGACAAATCCTTGAGATAGATCATTTCATACATGGAACTAACCACAGGGAGAATATCTGATTTTCTTGGATGTTATCTAATACCCCAGTATATATATTCATAACTCTGTTTTTGTCATTAGCTAATTTACTGAAGGTCCTATTCCTATTAAATTGTTATGGTTTTATAATCATTGGTTATCGGCATTCCACATCACAACATCCTGTAGTGCACTGGGAGTTTAACAGTTAATGCTCGAGTTCTGGGTACTTGTCCGGAAGAGAAGAACTACATTCCCCAGGGGACTTTGCAGTCACAGAGAGGAGACAGAACTCCTGGCAAGGTCACCTGATGTGCTCTTCTTCATCAGCTTTTCTTTGTCTGCTCTTCTTCATTTCCCTGCTGCTCAACTGGACTGCGCATCTCACCTCAGCATTATGGTGAGGCCTATCCACCTTTCACACATTCTCTCTCAAGATATTTGATTTATTAGCTTCAATTCTAATTATATCGTATTATAGTGTATTATCTTGCATTCCGATACTATATTTAATAAATTAGTTTGTTTCTCCTCAGATCATTGCTGCTGTTTTTAATTATTTTGGCATCCCGTTTCCCTTTTCTGGAGGCGCAGATTTTGCGAAATCCCTCTGCCCCGCTGGTCATTGAACTGGGTCAAACCAGCCCGTAAACTGTTGACATAAGTCCTGCAAAACTGCTACTGCAATTCTCTCAGCAAAATGAGGAAAAATATAAAAAAATAAAATAAAATTATTCTTTTTAGTTTTTCTGAATGAGCTCATGCTCTTAAATTTCACTGGAGTCCTCAGTAAAAATGTATTGCCTGATTTCTAAACATCAATTATACTTTTTCTTTCATTTGAAGTTCTCTAGGTTTGGTTTTCTTCAGAAATTTTCAAATTTGGTTATTCAGCCTCTGTTCCCTCTAATGTTTAAGGTATTTTCTCATGCAGTTTCACAGCATAACAAAAATGCTAAAGAAAAAGGTATTTTCATATAAGTACCTAGTTTATTCATTTTATAAAAACCCTTTAAAATTAAAAGTCAATTAAAAAATTGCTTTGGAATTTAGTGGGTTTTTTTTTTTTTTCATGAATATAGGAACAGGGAAAAAAAAATGTTGTGTTATTTTGAAGAGCCTCTGTTCAATCCTCCTCCATCTGAAATCTAATTTGATAGATAGCCTGTCAAGCAAATATATAGCCTAAGAGCTTGACAAAACCTTACAAGGTCAGAGTCTGTCATTCAACCTTTTCTTATATAATCTTATAATAATTTATACTGTATTTTTTGTTAGTGTGCAAGACCATTCATAAAATAGGTCCCACAATGAAATGAAATTAAAAAAAGAAAAAAATGTGGACAAAAATATTCACTTTTCTGCAACTTATTGGGAAATATCTTCCTTGAAAACATATACCTGTGTGCACACTTTTTATGCATCCATTTAAAATAAAACTCTGTACGCAAAGATTCCCGCCTGTAATGAATCTGAACTCTAGGTATGTATTTTCCTCCTCAGCTCCTTTAGTTTAAGGGTTCTCCCAAATAAATTTTTTTCAAGAAGGAAACTTGTTTTTGTTAATACTTTCTTTGTGAGGAGGCTTCCTGAAATCATTCTCTGTGTAGTAGCTATGATGAGGATAATTTAGCCAGAGTAGCAATGATCCACCTAAGAAGTAGGATGCAGTAGTAAGGCAGTGGGCCCAGGTGTAGCATGAGGAGGAAGGGCTGCCTTCAGATTAAAGATGTATATGCAATTCTTGGGATAAAATAAGCTGTGGAAAGACCTGAAGCTTCCAGTGGCAGTTATTAACATTCAATTCAGAATTCATCCTGAGCAGATTTTTCAGAAATGACATGTGAGTGTACCAGCTCTTTAAAGATGGACTGAAATTTTTTTCAACACAGCTCAAAATCTGAATCTCAGTGTGTGAAAACTTAGTTGACATCCAATTAAGCCTTTTCTTGGTTGATTTCTACAAACCTGTGCAGTGCCTGTATCTTCACAGCCAATTTTTAGCCCTTATTTCTGCGTCTGTTTCCAACTCATTCCAACCCAGTTACCAAGTGGTAATTTCAGATTCTCATTAGTTGTGGCTGGCTGTATTCATCTTTCAGAAAAAGAATATCTACAAAATCATTTCTCTTTGAAGTAAATAGAAACTCTGCTGATTTCATTCTCCTTTTGATCAAGCTACTATCTTTCATTTTTTTTTCGGCAGAGAATATTTTCAGATATGAAATGAAATCCACAGATCTACATGCAACCGCTTCTTTTCTCAACACTTATAGCTTTATTATGTTTAGTGTGAAATATATCAAACTGAGTATCTCTCATCCTTTATTATGTAGGATATAACTTTTTTTCCAATCAAATAAAATAATGTAATACCTCTTAGTTTAGTCATTTCATGTTTAGGGAAGTATGGATATTACATTTTATCCCAGCTTTTTGAGTACAGAAAAATACTATTTTTCAATAGAAAAACAATGAATCCCATGTTACTCCTATGTGGATGCCCTCTCTTCCGAATGAGACCTACAGAGCTGATACAAAAGTAGTGTTAAGTGCACTAAAACTTATCTGCTTATTCCTTTGTAGTCTTTATCTCACTGGTTCTGGATGAAAGACAGTACCTCACCATTCAGAGGAAAAGGGGAGATTTACCAGCTTATAAGAAAGAATCCATCACTTAGTAACAGCTGCAAAAAAAACACATGCCTTCTGAGAAGAAGGGACTGTGAGAGAAAAACATCTCAAGGATAAAAGAAAGACCAAACTGACAGCAAATCCCAACCTAAAAAAAAGTTGTGTGCTAGTTAACAAGCTAGGCAGCAGCTTTTACTAATGCTGTCAGTTGTGCTATAGAAAACACAGTGAATAAAAAAGAACTGGAAAAATCAAAAAAGCAAGGAGATGTAAAAAGTGAAATAACCAAGAAGTGCTATGTGATCAACAAACTAAAGTATGTGTTGTGAGTTTTCTCTTTCTCCAGTTTCTCTTTCGAGAAGAAAGTGAAAAACACAAGATCTAACGTGAAATATAACAGCATTTAAAATTGTCTCATGTCAATGTTGTTCAGACCTGACTAAAAGAAAAACAAGATGTAGTAGCAAAAACTTTTCTTTGTACAGGTTGAAGAATGGCAGAATGTGATAACAGAGATGAGAAAGGCTGAGACATTAACTTAGAGTTTATGAACAGTCCTATCCCATTTACAGTTCCATATCTCTATTGGGAGCTCAATGTTAAGTTTCATTTGTTTGTGTCAATCTTCTTCTAATGCTTTAAAGAAGCCAAATATTTATCACCATGGAAATAAAACCAGAACTTCTTAAACGAAACCACTTCAAACACTTCTTTTAAGATTACATTGATCTAAGCTTTTAATGTGAGCACCTTCTAAAGCATAGTTGGTCTAAGATTTTTACATTAATTTTTAGACCAGAGCAGATTTTTATAGCTGAGCTATAAAACCTTGCAAAAATACATTTGTAGCAGAAATAATCACAGAGCCTGGAGCTTAGGAGCAATTGTGAGTATACTACTAATAAATATATCTTGATTCTACAAAATAAATTTATTACAGCAGTTCTACTCTGGTATGTTATTCTGAGCTCAACTTTCTTATTGGTGAACATGCTGGGCTAATACAGTTCTTTAGTCATGATATAAAAGTTGAAAGTGAGGGTTGTAGAAAATAAAATGAATTGATTATGAACATAATTTTTTAACAAATAGAAGAGAGTTTTAATTCTAAAGATTCACGATAGAGAGGAAGAATGGATTGTTAGAACAGGCTTTCCTATGGCATGTGATTTGTTTTTATTTACTATTGCAAGTATTGATTCACCATAAAAATAGAGACTGATTTTATTTTTTGAATGAGTCTTAGTGTAAATGTGGTTGGTTTTAACCGTGAACAACTTCTAATTAGCAAGAGTATTATATATATGAAAAAAATGTCAGAAAATAAAACCTGTAAATTCAACTCGCATTTTACCCTTGACCATCATTACATTCTGTGGTCCTTTGACTCTACGACATACACACACACACATAAAAAAAGTAAATATTGAAATTCTTTTTGAAAAAAAAAAAACAACTCACCAAGAGAGCATTGTTCTTATTAAGTATTGCAAATTACAATAAATAAAATACAAAAAAAAATACAATAAATAAAAATACCTCTCGATTACAGCAGGTTCTCTACAACTTCTCTTTAATAAGTAATAATTTCTGTAAATGTTCCACTTTTGTTGTCTTGAATATGAACAGTCTCTATTATTTATGTGCAAGGAATCCAGACAGATTAAAGCTCTTCCCGAGATCTTTTCAGCAGCATTATGGGACACATTGACATGTACAGCTGGGCAACAACATAAGTAGGACCAGCCCATCAGCTGTATGAACAGATGTAGAAGTCTTCACTTCTAGGAGTGAAGTAAGTAAATGGGATACAGTACTCTATGGAACGTTTTCAAAGTTTTCCATGTCTTCCATGACTTCCCATACTGTTTTTCTCCCACTGTCACAGTAAGTACCTTAATTCTATCTAATGGATAGAGCTAGTCTTTCTGGAGTCACAAATTAACAGTAAACAGTAATAGGTTCAAATTTTCTGCTTGTTTCTTTTTGGAATAGAAAATTTTTCTGCAATTTTTCCAAATTTTCAGTTTTACATACATATTCATGAACTGAATATCAGAAAAGATTTTACAGATTCAGAATAGAATTTCAGGCGAAAATTATGCATGGCAAGTATTATATACCAATACGGAATGTAATCAAACTAACTAAATTATACAAAATTAAGTGTTTGTTGTTGTTGTTGTTTTCCAGTTCCATACACAATTTATGGCTTGCATAAAAAATTTCAGAAGTATAATTTTGACAACCTAAGACTCTGATGTAGAAAACAAAGATCTAATTTATAGATCTAACTCAAGAAGACCAAGAACTTGAAGATTTCCTATTCCTATATTGTTGATAAGGGCTCTGATACAAGGTTATTTCTTTTCACTACTTTTTTTAGGTCTTGCCAGGTTTGTGATTTTTTTTCATTATAAAATATAATCTTTTGTTTAAGGTTGCTTTCCATGAGCAACAAAAGAAAATCTAAGGCTGAACTTATTTGTAAATTTATGTAATTACAATTAAGTATTCAGGAATCATATTGATGAGCGGGATATAAATAAACTGATGTGTCACTTTCAAGAAGACTCTTAATGTTATTTTACTGTGAAATAATTCTGGATTTCCTTGCCTCTGAATGCTGAATTCCAAAAAATAAGGAAAAATGTATTTGATAAAAGTAAATGAGACATGAGAGAATTTCAAACACTCAGTGAACTGAGACAGCTACATTGTTTTTAAAGTCTAATTTTAAACTGCATTATTTACAATAGAACCATTACAATCTATCATGTTATTGTGTTGTCATATAGACACACAGAATCCATGTACTAAGTTCCTTGCAATTTTTTAGATGATTACTTACATGCAATAGCTGCTTTTCAGGCAAAAATAGTTAGCATGAGGATTTTTCTTTATGTTTTGAGCTTCATTGGGTCTGAAAAACTGGTGCCAACAAAAATAAGATACAATAAAGTACGATAAAATAAAATAAAATAAAATAAAATAAATAAAGAATGTGGAGATATTATTAGCAGTGGAGATATATCACTGTAGTGATTTGACTACTTGTACAGTCTCTTCATTGTATTTCAAACCAAGACAGTGTAGATATTTCCCTCACATACTTTCTTTGTTTCCCTGTATTTTATTTGTACTGCAGCAAGCTCAAAGGTGCTCTATGGCTGAATGTGCTGTGTAGAGAACTTACACAGGGACAAAACTACACAGGCCGTATTTTTCCATTTGCCCTTGCCTGCCCACGTATACTTCCAGGATAATCATCTGGGGTTGCTGGTAGTAGAAACTCATTAGAGAACAGAACACTGTTCTGTTGCCACCAATAAGAAACATTAAATTATGTTTTGCCTTCTTATATGGCTGATTAATGAGCATAACGGGATGAAAGCAGAGGAAGGGAGGAAATATTTGCTTATGGGATATTTACACAGTAAGTGAAAAGAGTACAAAAGGTAAGTGAAAAGATACAAATACAACAGTCTCAAAGGTCTTCATCCTCAGAAATATCCATGCATTGCCCTTGATAAGCATTGCAATGAAGGCTCTGTAAACAGATTACTTTTCAGGGGGATTCACCATCAGATTTACACCTTTACCCTAGAGGGAAAAAGGTAGAAGGAGAACTTTTCATGATAGAGGATCTGAGGGAAAGCTGTTTAAATTATCCAGAAATGACATGGACTAAGAGAGGAAAAGGGGAGCTTAGAACAAAGGGAGAAACTTGCCTCCCTGCACTCAAAATCATCAGCTACAAAAGCCTTTGGTGTTATATGCTTAGCCTGATTCAATAGCCTATATCAATCATCCTAATTCCAAAACTGGCTTTCCTGTTCACCTTCTCTTTTCCCAAGCAGTGTCTGTAGCTACTCTTGCTGCTGGCTACAGCCCTGCTGATGCCAGGCCTAGCAGGCAACAACTGTCACACCTGCTTTCTGCTCACATCTGAGACTACAATCTCTGATGAAATGCCTTGACTGTGATACAGAAGATAATATCAATGATGTTTGATTGGTTGATTGGTTAGTTTGGTTTTTAAAAAAGCTCTAAGTATCTTAAAGATGTATACCTGCTTTCCAGATGAATGTAGCATCAATGCATGTAGCTTGCAAAATAGTTAGACACACTTTAGAGTCTCTTTGTTAAAAATGAATCACTCTGAAGATAGAAAAAGGGAAAAAGTTTGAAGGATCTCACTTTCTAAGCAAGAAAGTAATTTTCTGCACAGGTGGTACAGACTGGTCCTGGTACTTATTACACATTTTATTGATTACTTTTACGTATATGGGATCCTTGGAGAACACAATAGGCGACAAAGGAACAGCTATGATTGATTTTGGCAGATCCAGAAGCTAATAATGGCTGAAGATAAACATCTGGAAGTGCTTCCTATATAGAAGTAATGCTGTTTTTTTTTCCAAGTTCAGTGTGTTTTTTGTGATTTTGGGCAGTTTTTCTGTTTTTGTGTGTTTTGTTGTTTTTATTCACTTGAATAGAAACTGTAAGTGACACTTCACAATCCTACAATAGGGAAGAAATAATCTCAATTTACCCCAACATATCACTTGCAGAAGGCTAATGTTTTCGTATTATGGCAGAGAAGAAAAGGAAACATTCCCAGAGGTCCATTCCAACCTCTGTGATTCCGTGTGATTCTGTGAAATAATTCACATCAACAGTCTAAGCTGACATATTATCTGCTTCCTTCTTAGCACAGTGAATTTGAACATAGATAGGTTTGCAAACACTGTTGGGCAACAAGCTTCCAAAAAGTACAGAACCGACAAGACATTTTCTCAGTGTTTCACATTTTCTGTAAAGCTTCACTGTCTGCCTTGCAATAATGAAAACTGCTCCTGCATTTGGTAAAATCATCAACAAACTCTAAGGGAACTTCTTAAAATGGCATACTTTTGAACATTAACTCTGCTTAATATTTAAAACGTCTTTCTTATTTGCAGTACTAAATCATATTTGATTCTGGTAAAATACTTATTCTAGAGGCATTATGTTATCACATCAGAAATTTCCTTGGTTTTTGTATCGGGCTTGATTCCTTTTACTGAGAGGCATGTATAGCAAAGGGATTTATGTAAGTATTCAAGAGTCAGATTGATCCAATAGTCTAACTACATTTGTTAGCAATATTGTCTATTAATATTTGATGAAATAAAACATCAAATATCTTTTTTTATTATCTTAATTATCTGTCTCCATCTACCCTGATATAGTGTCGTTGTCTTAACAACTCTTTAAGGTTGGCCACCAAAGCCTCATTTCAGGTTGCACATAAGTAAATAGGACATAAGAAGAATTACATTTTGGTAATTACTACTTGCTAAAATTCGAGACAGCAATCAGACAGCAAAGTTAGACTTTTAACAACAGAACTGTACGCAGCTCTGGAATATATGATGACAGCTGTTTGTCACATTGTGGCTCAATGACAACAGGTAGCTCAGCACCACTTAAACACTCACTCACTTTCCCCTAGCAGTATGTGGGAGAAAATCAGGAAGGCAGGAACTCATGGTTTGAGAGATAAAGACGGTTTATCAGGCAAAGCAAAAGCTGCACATACAAGCAAAGCAAAGCAAGAAATTAATTCACTACTTCCCATCAACAGGCAGATATTCTTCCAGGAAAACCAGGCTCATCACACATAATGGTTTCTTGAGAAGACAAATGAAATAACCTCAGATTTTTCCCCCCTCCTCCTTTTTACCTGAATCGTAGAATCATAGACTCACTTGAGTTGGAAAGGGACCCTTAAAGGTCATCAAGTCCAACTCCCCTGAAATAAATAAGGACATCTAGAGATTGATTGGTGTGCTCAGAGACCTCTCCAGCCTGACCTTGAATTCTCTAAGACATCCAATAGCTCTCTGGGGAACCTGCTCCAGTGTATTGCTATCTTTATCTTAACAAGCTTTTTCCTTGTTTCCAGTCTAAATTTCCCTTCTTTTAGTTTGGAACCATTATCCTTTGTCCTCTTACAAAAGACCCTCCTAAAGAGTCTGTCTTTTCTCCTGTAAACTAAAATCCAGCGAGATGTAAAAGATGAGAAAATTTCTTTGTAGTGTAGTTGAGCACAAAGCATAGGAATAGTTGCCCACAGTGGCTGTAGAAATTCTACCCATAAAAATATTCAAAACCTGAATGGATGCACCCTTAAGTCACCTGCTCTGACTGGTCCTTCAAGGAGGTTGAACCAGATGACCCTCGAAGGCTTCTTCTGACCAAAACTTTCCAGTGATTCTGTGATTATTTTTAAAGATGTTTGCTTTTCTATATTTACCTGATACAACATTTTGTGGAGCCACTAACTTTTAAAGTTTTTGAGCTAAATTGCAGTATAGATTTCCCAGTAACGTTTATAACCTTATAGTGAAGTATGTAGCATTAAGTATTACCACAACAAAAGCCTATCCTGGAATCACTGGTAAAGGGCAGCTGTTATTGCAGGTCTCAGTCTTATCGGAGATTTCACATCATCAGATAGATCTGGCATGCAGCACAAGGTTGCTATAAAATAACAAAATCCCACAGAGAAAGAGCTCTCTCTCAGCAAGTTTTCATGAGGTTAATGACTACTCCCTGCCAAAAAGACTGATCTGAATAATGTATATAGAATTTTAAAGTGTTCTTAGGTTCTTTTTTTTTTTTACTAAAACCTCAAATTCTTGATTTGCTTAAGTAATATCTGCCTTGATAAATCAGATAATGGGTCTATGCTAGATTGCTCATTTAGATAATACATGTATGCTGTTACACACCATTCAGATATTATTCAGATACCAAGGATATCCCTTGTATATAGTCTTGTGATACTTTAAGGCCTGAGCAGGAAGAAAAGAAAACAGTTAAAAACAATTAAATCTGGCTAAATCTATTAGCATGCCATTCATTTCACAGCATAGAAGTACTCCAGTCCCAGTACAATGCTTATCAGTAAAACAATATGTTCTTCGTTCTTCACAAATTTGCAACAGGATTGTCTGTTTTCCAGTTAAATTTTACTTTTCCCGTGAAGGATTAGACGTTCCAGCATGAAATAATGATGCCAGAGAACTTTAAGGGTTTGTTGTTTCATCCCAGGGCAGGAAAACTTCCACCTTTCTCAGACTTAAAACTTTTCTGCCCAATCTGTTCTCACAAACTTCCAGTAATGATAATTCCACGTTCTCCATAGACAGTCCTTTATTGTGATTTATGGTTCAAAATCTTTTCCTAATACATATTCTAAATTTCCCCTGTTCTAATTTAAGACCATTTCTTCTTGTTCAATCCAAGGCTGACACAAAGAACAGATTATTCCTTTCATCTTTGTAACTACCTTTTGCATATCAAAGAGTGCTATTTTATATCCCTTCCAGTCATTTTTTATTTCAAACCTTATCCTTTTTTCAGAGGTCATGTTTTCAAGAACTCTGCTCATTTTTCTTGTTCTTTTCTATAATTTCTCTTTTAAGCACTGTGTTATAGTGATACAATGTTAAGATGATTAATTTAACAAGTTGAAATCCTTTTAATTTGGAAACCTGACATTGTATGAATGCCTAGTTTCACATTATTCTAGTTTCATAAGACAATTTCAGGGGCACAGTGTGTAATAAATTTCAAAATAATAGATGTAAGCTTTACGAAGTTAAGTCACTCCTGTATTTAGCTGCAATGGTTCCAGGGGTTGCCCATCCCAAAAGCCAATACCTTAACTACTCAAAATGTCAATTCATACCTCAGCTGTGGAGTTTGGTCTAATAAATCAGCCTTGAATGGCATCTGTTGTATACATCCACTTCTGTCAGCTTCTTCTATGACAGCAGTAACTTTCAGCTAAGCATCAGGATGAGCATGTGGAGTCTGCAAAGCCTTACTTAGCATGGCTGTTTGCTTCTGTGTATGACTATGTCTTTAAAGTAACCCTAACTAAGTCTATCTTAATATATTGCAAAAATTTACCCTTGCTGAGTATAAGTGTCACCTCTCAGATGACTGATCACATCACAAAGAGTTATGGTTATCAACTCTGATTATCTGTCAACTACTGAGCAAGAGGAATCCTCATGAAGGAGAGTAAGTATGACTCATGGAAATACAGTTTCTCAGAGCAGGCACTAATAAATGAAGAAAAATACCACAAAATTCTTCTGTGGTGTAAATGTCATGACTGTCATCAAGAATTGGTCTGCAGATATACTGGAATATTCTCACTCCCCCAGAATACTAAGGAAACCTCAGACTCCCGGGCAAAGTGAAATCAAAATGGAGGAAGGGTGGGAACTGGGTGGTGGGAGAAAAGATGTGAAAAAAACATTTTTGAACAGAAACGCTAGACTGAAGTCTCGGGGAAAGGTTAATTGCTTCCATCCACATCCGTCCATCCATCCATCCATTTCCGTCTGCCAGGATTCTTTTTCTCTTTTCTATTCTCATCATCTTGTGGTCAAATGCTTTCTAGTCAGAAAATATCTGGGTGCAGTGTTGGGATGTTTGAAGCCTATAAATGATGTACTGAATATCTTGGTGCTAGATCATCTGGGTAGCATCCAGGGATTCCAGCATGTTTCCCTACTCTACTTGCAAAGAGTGAGTTTTGGTAATGACCCCTATATCTCTAGGACATTGTACTTTTCAATATTAAGTTTCTGTTCATTTAAGATTGTAAGGGCAAATGATCATTGGAAGAATTGTGTGAGTAAACTGATGTCAGTATCATGCAATATCATGCAATTGAAGAAGTAAAATGAAAAAGGCAAAAAAGGTCAACTACAATTCCTATTTTCACAGCTTCAAGTGCAACAAGGAAAACAAAAACAAAACAAAAAAAGATTAAGAAAGTGAACTGTTGATAAAATAAGTCTGCAAAATAATTGCAATGTTACTATTTTATCAGGTTGTTGAACTAGTGTGCACTAATTAAACTGCTATCAAGTTTATGTAACTGATTTTGGATTTATGTATGTTTCACATAAGTGGAATGTGTGCCCCATGATTTTAAATTTGGTAAATTTCATTTGAATATTGTGTTTTCCACTTGATATTTGTCATACATTCAATGGAAAATATTATAAAAATGTTGATTTTTTTCCCTTTTAAGTGCTGTCGTCTCCCACAAAAAAAGCTTCCTACAGAAAACCATGCAAAACTGCACTACACACAGAAAAAAAATGCAGTTTGACTGTTCTTCATTGCCATAAGTGTTGATTTGATACAATCATACACACTACAGTCAAAAATGAATCTTTTAAGCTATTAAACTTTTATCATCCACTAGGGAACTATTTCTTCTGTATGTGAAATTACTGTTTTCTCTTACCGTCTACAATTCAATTGAAAATGGCAAGTAATCACACAAAATGATCTGATATCACATAGCTAAATTCCTAAATGTCTCAACAGAACAGAATTTCTTTCAGCAGTAAGCACTTTCTCGGGAAGATGGAACAAATAGTACGTCTTTAGACCAAAATAATGTAAGTTTTTAGACCAAAATAATGATTCAAGAATGCAGTGTTATTTCTGGAACCGCTGTACAGATCATGCCCTCAGGAAAGTAAATAAGAATTTTGTCTTACAGAAGATGCTGCTGAGATACAGAATTAGGTTCCACTTTTTTTGCTTTATGATCCACTAGCTTCACGTGAGTGAAAGCAATGAATCTGGTTAACCATGGCAATTTTTCTTCACTACAAGAAAACTTCAAATAGAATGTCTCCTTCCTTTCATCTTAGTCAAACAAAACATTCAACAAAGCTTAAAGATGTTGCCCATTTACTTGTTAAACCAACTGAAAATGCTATTTACAATTCTGAAGAATCTTGACATCTTGATAAGGCTGTACCTCACATTTAGTTTCTTCCAAACCCTAGTGCTGTTACCTACAGCAACAGGATATAAAGCAAAACCCTAAGTTGAGTTATGGTGTCCATCTGAAAAACAGCAGAATTCTCTTCTGTCACTGACTAGCTTCCAGGTTTCATCATGTCTCTAAGTCAGTAAAATATCCTAAAGTGGAAGAATGTCAAGCTTGAAATATGGGCCCATGTGAACCTTATGAGATTCAATAATGCCAAGTGCAAGGTGTTGCACTTTGGTCAGGGCAATCTAAGATATGTGTACAGACTGGGAGAATAACTCATTGAGAATAACCTTGAGGAGAAGGACTTGGGGTACTGGTAAATGAAAAGCTGAACATGAGCCAGGAGAATGTACTTGCATCATGGAAGGCCAAGTGTATCTTGGGCTGCATTAAAAGAGGAGAGGCCAGCAAAGAAGGGATTGTCTTGCTCTGCTCTGCACTCAAGGCCTACGTGCTGTCTTCACTATCCAAGAAAGTGAACAACTTTCTCTTTTTCTTATTCTAATATAGAATGTTATAAACTAACAAATATCAAATGACAAGTTATCATATCTCAGCCCAATCAGACTAACAGTGAATGCACTCTGTGATTTTAAAGATCAGCATACCTGACAAATCTGTCAAATTCCTTTCTTAGTCTGAATCTTGTTGCATTTACAGTTCAGCATTTTATTCCACAAACAGTCATATTCCCATTGGGAATAATGAATATTCAGATCTGCAGACAGTTTCACAGGATCATGTACTGAGATTAATTTTCTCTTGTGTCCTTCCTCAGTATTATACATTCTGTGAAAATGACTGGAAGAGATTTTAAGTGTAAAATATTTAGTTATGCATATCTGTGACAAAATACCCATTAAAGTATACAAACTACTCGTGAATGGATGAACTATATATGATTCATTTTAATTTTTTTTTTAACATATTTCTGGAGTATTTCTCACACTTGATCATGACTAGAACGTTATTCAGGAATGCAATAATAACAGTAGTGTTGGACTGCCTTTTTCTCACAGTGATATTCATTCAACCATGGTAACCTATGTAAATGAAAATTACTGCTGTGTCTGAATTTTTAGTTTTCAGAAGGTCTTTACTTGTGTATTTGGAAGTACCAATCTATCTTCAGAGAAAGTAAATTCTCTGTATTACTAAGCATTATTTCCAATCTTGATGAATGGACTGCAGAGGTACTTAAAAGCTCAGATGTTTTCTTACAAACATTCCCTTATAATACATTTGGTTTTGTGGACACTTTTCTTTGGATAGAATTGTGCATTTATTTTTGTTTAATAATCTTGTTCTCCTTAAAAAAAATCTTTGACAGAACTTTGATGCCACCTGAAACTAATCTTATAAACACCTTACTGCTGAACATATGTAATTTGCTCCCAAAGTAATGCCTTCTATTTATTTTGAAGGAAAGTATAACAGCTACAAAGAGCGCAACAGCATCACATGACACAGCAAATTCTCGACTACAAAACACTATTTTTCAGCACAGTAAAACCACCATTAGCTATGCATATTAGCAGTGAATAAGAGCTTACATGCCATATTCATAAAAAAGCTGCGTGGCTATCTGGAACGTGGCTTGGCCTTCATGTTGCTGTCGCCACTACTGTAATGCACCACCCACTGTCTCACTATGCTCACATCCACTATTCAGTCTCAAGAAATCTTCAACAAATGTTAAAGAATGTCAGTGAGTGCCATTTTTTTTCATTTGGAGGAATGAAATGGCACATCTTTGTTTCATAAATATTTCTATGTCAGAAGCCATTTTGCAAAACTGCTTCTCTGCTATCCTCTGGGACACTGCAACAAAATCCAGCAAAAAATTGGTGGGAAGGTTCAACCTCTACTGCCATACCTCTAGTGTTGTGGGCCAACATAATAAAGTATGAGGCATTACTTTTGGAGTGACCCTTGTAGATTGATATAGATAATTAACCTTTTTTAAAAGGTACCTCATTCTCTTGGATACCTCATTAGAAAAGAGCTATGAATATTTACCCATGTCATTGTCAATATTACAGAAAAATGATTTTGTGCAAAATGTGGCTTATCTAACCCTTAGCAGTTTACCTTCTCTATTGACATATTGTGTGTATACATGTGCTGAACTAGCTTTTTGTATAGAAAAAATGTAGTAGAAGGCCTCAAAAATGAGTGCAGCCTTCTCAATCTTGTAATTTTGCTGACTATATTGCTCTAGTGGAAACTTGATTGCATAATCAAATTGAAACATATTTATCTGAATAATTATTTTGCTCCAGAATTGTTTGCTGTTGCTCTGGTGATGACAATGATAAAAAATGGTTATTTACACGAGTGAACAATAGTGTTCATTGATATGATTGCACTGTCCACCCTTATTTATGTATTTAATGAAATTTTGCCAGCAGTAATATTTGAGTTAACATTTTAAAATTAGTTGCTTTGCCTCCGTAGTTTTTCTCTGCACGTGTTGGCTTAGAAGTTTTATCTGTATTCTTTTTAATAGCTTCATATAAAGGATTGACTCAATACATAGTCATAAGACTTTCAGGACAATTTTGATAGATTGTATCAAGCATTTGCTTGCTTATTTCTATGTGTGTGGTTCTAGAAAAATAAAATTTATCTTTTTTTAATATGGTGCCATATTAGTCTTTTCTTTGATATTAGTTTTAAATATTACCAGTTAGTTTCAAGAAAAGTTTCCAAGAGCAAAAAAAATTCTCATATGTTGAAAAGAATACAAGAGATCCCAGCATAAAGATAACTTCATCATCATTTAATTTAAGGTCTGTAAGAATTGGAATTTTCTGTCTTTTTTCATATTATATTATTTTGTCAGCACCAGAACAGCAGAAGTTAGTTTTAAATCAATTCTTCCATTACCTCTCATAGGAAGATGTTTATAATTAGGGGATATTACATAATGCTTCACATCCTAGCTTAAACAGGGAGAAAGAAAACTAAAAATTGGTATAAAAAGTAACAATTAAATTCTTTCTTGAGCAAACATAGAAGGCAGAAACAAGGAATGAGAAATTAAAGTACTTCAATGCACCAACCCTTCCCAGCTGCCACTTCATAATCTCTCAGTGAAATTCATCTCACTAAACTACATCTGATTAAAGACTGGAAGATATTTTAAG
The DNA here is from genome assembly GCF_019232065.1 of Centrocercus urophasianus. Taxonomy (NCBI): domain Eukaryota; kingdom Metazoa; phylum Chordata; class Aves; order Galliformes; family Phasianidae; genus Centrocercus; species Centrocercus urophasianus. Next base: position 16,930,211 of record NW_024884697.1, read on the forward strand.
CACGTCTTATGAATGTGTTAGTAGTTAGAACTTAAAGGTTCTTATGAAGGACGGTTAGACAACTAGAGTAGAAAACAAAATTTTATTTGCCTTATGTTCACAGAGTTATTAGGTTGGAAAAGAACTTCAAGACCATGAAGTCCAACAATCAGCCTCATCTACTGAGTTCTGTCGCTAAGCCATATCTTTTAATCCCATCTTCACACGATTCTTAAATCCTTTCAGTGAGGAGGACACCACCACTTCCATGCAGTGTCCATTGCAACGCTTGTCTACCCTCTCTGTGAATACTTGCTAATACCCAAACTAAACTCCAGTGTTACAACTTGAGGCTTACATCTTATCACTTGTTATCTGAGAAAGAAACCATCCTCATGGATGCAACCTCCTTTCAGGTAGTTTTAGGGTGTAATGTGGTCTCCCTTCAGCTTCCTCTTCTCCAGACTAAACAATCTCAATTCCCTCAGTTGTTCCTTGTAAGTCTTGCTTTCTAGTCCCTTCATCAGCCTAATTGATCTTTCTATATGTTTGAGAAACTCAGCATCCTTCTTGTAACAAGGACACCAAAACTGAATACAATATTCAGTTTGTTCTGACTTGTAGAAATGCATTAATTTTCAGTCACAAATACACTAGTTCTAGAGAAGGTGTTTCCATTCCTTAAGGCTTTGCTTAGTGGCTTGCAGTATAAGTTATCAACATCTTAAATCATACTTACATATTTGATTATTTATTTTTACAGCTCTCATTTAAATAGATACAATATTTCATGTGCCAACCTGATTCTAGTAAATTTTGTTTCATATTCAGAACAAGAAATTGAAATTTTTGTGGATACTTTATGAAGATATTTAATTAATTATATCAATTTAGGTAAGATTATTAAGACTAAGATCGTCTTAACACTTAACAGGAAAGGTCTTTTTTCTTTTCTCCTCTGAATGTATAATTTTGCAAAATTTACAGAGAAATGTTGAAGATGTGAAATGAACGAGTAGTTCAAATGTAGTTGTTTTTTTTTCCATTAGAATGTGACAGGAGAAATAGAATTAAAGCTCTTTTTCATATGCTTCAGTTTAGTAGCAGTCTTGCTACATCTACTATGCATCTAGCATAGAAAAGTAGAAAAAAAGTATTCAACAAGCTACAGGAGAATAAAAAATATTCATTAAGAAATATGGTAAATGTTATAAGTAAAGAAATACAAATGAAGACTTCTGCATTTGCTTGAACTGTGAGAAGATTGATAGAGAGGATTTATCTGGTGAAATTGAATCGGTGATATTGAAGTCAGTCAGTCTTTTTCTGAGAATGAAAGAAAAAGTAATTTTATAGCATGGCTGATTTTTAAAATTCTCTATATTACTATAAAGTAAGCCTACGTGACTAGCTGAAATGGAAACACTCGCGCTAGTAATGGCTGTGCTACAATTAATTTATTTCTTATCAGAATACAAAGAGACTTCATTTTATAAAACCAGATGTAATAATGCAATACTTAATTGACACTGATTTGCTAAGAAGTCATTGCTTAAAAATGCATCCATAAAAAAGCCAAGTGAATCCTTGTGTGTTGTCATTACTCATCAGGAGGTTCCATCAAAAATCAGCCTCTAAGAAAAGGCAATTTTTAGCCCCAGAAAGCTAAAAAAACCCACTGGGATTTTTAAAGTGTGCCCAAATGGAGTCAACCACTGTTCTTGTAGGTGGAGAAAAGTAAACCAAAGATTTCATTTTGTTCTTTTTTTCTGGAGTTGTAAGCAGTAATGTTACCCTTACAAATCTGTTGTGAGGCAAGAAATGTCTGTATATTGAACTTTCAGGAATTAATATAGGACTACATTTTTTTCTCCTAGCTTTGGGAGACTACACAAGTAATTTGCACAGTCAACATGGTCTTTTGATAAACTGCAATACAATTCATCGAACAAGCAAGAAAAAGAAAGAAAGAAAGAAAGAAAGAAAGAAAGAAAGAAAGAAAGAAAGAAAGAAAGAAAGAAAGAAAGAAAGAAAGAAAGAAATCAGATAAAAAAGGCATTCATAGATGCAGCTGCAAAGGACACATGTCACTTCAGGATGAGAAATCATTTTGTTCCCTCTCTCCTGAAAGATTAACTGGAAAGAACTCCATTCTGTCTGTACTTTCTGAATTTGTCATTTTTCTGCACACTCCCCCTATATAATCTAAAAGTAAAACCAGGAACTTAGGCTTCAGAATAGTAACTTTACCTCTGTAATTGATTTTTTCCACTAGTTTGAAAGTGATATAGATTAATATTCACTACTTATATGCAGTAAATCTTCTAATCTTACAATAATACAATGACTTAGTTCCCATATCAAGAAATTAAAGCATCTGCTGTGTGAAAATTAAAACATATTTGCTATTGCATCAAAGGATAAGAAACTGTATCAAGTAATTTTAAAAAAGCATTGCGGATAATGTATGAGCATTCTTCATATTTAATAATTAATCATTAAACTATACATTTAAATTAAAAGTAATAAAATTGCTCTAGTAAAATATGATTAATAAATAGTATTATATTTTTAAGTTAGGGAAGGTTCTACAAAGATTACTTTAGAGGTAAACATATATTAAGCTGTGTAAAATATTGCTTTGTGTAGAGGTTATTATTAGCAAAATCCTCAGTGGGATGACAATTTCCAAGTTCCAGGTTATTTTCCTTGTTGTCCATACTTTTGACTTTGCCATTAAAGGCAATCTTGGTTAACTTCAAAATATATACCAAAACAGCACCAACTGGTCTAGATGCCAGAAATTTCATGCACATAAAGGGGATAAAGAAATATGAAAAAGGCAAAATTTTCCAGAATTTAATCTCTATAATAGCTAATTTTCTTCTCTTTCCACAGTACAAGAATGATTTTACCACTTGCAAATACTCGTATTTATTGCATTAGAAGTTGCATTCATATCTCTGGAAGCCTAACTTAATACTGACATTTAACTGGGATGTTCAAAATATACACACTGTATTTCTCATATGTACTTTACTGACATTGATAGTCATTATGGAAATAATTTAAAAATAACTGCATTGTAGCAGTACATTTTAATACTCCATCTTTAGTTTCCACATTTAAAAACTTAATTTAGGTCATTTCTTTCATCTTTATTCCAAGACCAGGAGAAAGCAAGTGAAAGCAAGCAAAATGAGTTCCTTTAACTTTCACTGAATCTGTGTTGATCATCTACAGTTACAGAAATCTTCACCTGCCAATTCTATTGAGTAAAGTCTCATAGGACTCTACAGATAGGAAGTATAGGTCAGTAGGTGGAAGATATCTTTTCAATTTTTATCTTTAGATACAAAAGGAATTAAATCCAGTGATTGTTTTGAAGACTGTAATCACAGACATATTTCTGAAAATTTCTTTACAAAAATGAAATTGTAATTTTTGGTTAATGCTGCTTAATGTTTTAGTTAATGCTTTCAAATCACAAAACAATTAAACCCATTGCACAATATTTTCATTAAGATGTTTCTGTAGGAATAGGAGTCTAAATGTACTGTTTTTGACTCATTTCTCTTATTTCAAACTATTGTAGAAGAACAATATAAGAAATTACATATAGCTAAGAAGAGAGAGGAAAAAAATTCTTCTGAGTGATCTGAGTGATTATGATTCACATTAGTAAATGGAAATATTCACTGATTTCCTTGAAAATTTTCTAATTTAGCTAAGATCAGAATTTCATTCAGATGTAAAGAAGCAATATAAAACAAAACAAATTCTGTTTTTAAGAGAAGATGCTAGAAAGAAAAAAAAAGCTTTAAATCCAAATAAAATTAAAACAAATAAATCAATGTATTTGTAACAGTAACTACATGAGTAAATCCCATGAAATATTTGGAAAACATATTTTATAATAGCTGAGTTTGCAATGGGCTGAAGACATACGAAGATAAGAATAAATATTTTACATGCATATATATTGTTTATAGTAGAACACCATAGATAATAAGTATTATTTAGAAGCGTAAATTATATTAAAATTTTGTTCTAGTCTTGTTATGTACTTAGCACTGGAAAGAAATCAAGACTTTTTAAGTACGACAGCCAAGACACGTCAAGAAATGTTTTATGACTATAAAGATAGATATTGTTGTACTTTATGTAAAGAGATATGAGATCAAAACAAAACCTATTACAATTAACTTGCCAAATGGGCTTTGTTTCAAAGTGATTCCGTGATGCTTCTACTTTCATAACCCTACGTATATTTGTCTTCCAAAATAAGGACACATATTCCTGCCTCCTGATGAGAGGTACCTTGATGTTGAAGGTTTTCTACCATCATCACAGAACTTAAAGTTCTGAACACTTCTTGTTGTTGGTTGGATCCTTTCAGTGTATATCAGTATCTGAAGTGAGGATATAAGTTGAACAGACTTTTGTGAGTGATGCCCAGTCACAGGATAAGAGGTAATGAGTGTAAATTGAAACACAAGAGATTCCCACTGAACATCTGGAAATTCCCCTTCACTGAGTAAGCATCAGTACAGTTGCCCAGAGAGACTGTGTAGTCTCTATCCCTGTAGATATTCAAAAGACATCTGGATAGTCATGTGCAGCCTACCATAGATGACCCTGCTTGAATCACAGAATCATAGCATCATAAAATGATTGATGTTGAAAGGATCTGGTTGCTGACTCTGCTGTTTGAAATGACAGGCTAAACTAGATGACCTCCAGAGGTTCATTCCTGTCTCAACCATTCTGAAAGTCTGTGAGTGCTATCTTCTGACATGAGTGATAGCATCCTCTAAATTTCAGCAGATGTATCTAGTACTAGAAGCCTCCAACAGGTCATAAAGATGAGGCTATTAAGCCAGAGAACTGAACTTCTTGTAACATGAAGAGAAAAAGAAGGTGGAAAAAGAACCTCAGTATTAATTCAGCAGTGTCAAAGTTGGGTTTGTTTTTTGGGTTGTTTTTTTGTTTGTTTGGTTGGTTTTTTTTGCATATTAGATCCACTGTACCTTTTAACTTGTATGAAAGACTGGAAGTTTGGAGGAGAATAGAAAATCATCATGGAGGTTGTTGTGTCTCCACACTATTCTTCCTATAATGCCCTTGAACTGGGCTGAGTGGGTTTTCTCAGTCCAGGCAAGCAATGTCTCCCCAGGAGCATATCACAAAGGCAAGGAAAAATCCTGTAAGTGATGTACAATTTTGTGTGTATTTCTTTGATCTGATTGACAGTGTGATCAAAATTCCTATCAGTGTAGTGTTTATATACTCTGAGAATATATGGAAAGGAGAACTGTTTATCTCTTCCCTAAAATTAAATATCTAGAGGAATGGAAGTTAGGAAAAAGAAAATGCCATTTTTTTGAAATTTCCCTAAGGAGTTTTCTCTACAGGATCTGACATTTTTAAAGTACAAACATTCAAGATGCGGTATATCAAAAGTGACTCATCTGTAGAGATATATAAGTATAAACAGATCACTGCAAGACATGAAGAAAATTATTTGCAAATAAATTAAAGGACTTCTTGGATGCTTATCAATTTGAGAAATGAATAGAAAACAGGAAGGAGACAGCACATGATGGCAGGATGTCTGAAGGAATTGACGGACATTAGAGCAGTTCATATAAGATTTGTGGCACAACATAGGTTATGCGAGAACAAATAAAATTGTTTACTTTTTTATGACTGTCCAATACTCTATAAATTGGTAACATTATTATAACAGCTTCTGGAAAAATACTTTCAATCTGGCAGTAGTCCTTTGTGAAGTTAACTTGAGGAGCCAAATATGGAAATAGACATAATTGCAAGCTAATTATTTTATCACATTTACATTCTTTGTTTCTGAAAATGTTAAGAGTTTATCTTCAAAGGGAATAAATAAATATAGGCCTTTTTTTTCAGGAATTAGAAACAACAGAATTGTTTTAAAAGACACTATAGGAAGAGCTTAAATTTACTGAGACTAGTATGCTATAACCAGTATAGTATATGTTTTAAAAAATCAACTAGTATTTCTGTCTTTCACTTTGAGATCTTTCCTCTTGTTGAAATCAGATGCGAACAAATAACATTTAGACATTTTTTCAGCCTTATTTTATTTATCACACACAGTAAGAAGAATAAAAGCAAGATGACACTCGTATTAGCCACAGTTGTAGTGGTAAGGGGTTCAGAATTTGTCAGAACATGATTTTTAATGATTTTTGTTTAAGAATTTGATTCAATGATATTTAAGGTCATTTAAGGAATGGCAAAGGCAACAGGTGTTTAAGAACAATTTTAGATGAGTTACAGAAAATTAAACTTTTACATTAGCATCTGATTTAATTCATTTTACTAGCACCTCATTTAATTCACTCCCTCCAGTCACCCAAAAAGATTGTATCAAAAATGGCATTTCACCCTCTCCGCTTATTGTATCTTATTATAGCAGTTACCTATTTTAATATATTCATTAATTTTCCTTTGCATTACATACTTCACGCAAGTTTCTTGATCTCATTTTTAAATACATATTTAGATCACTTTCCTTTAGCCTTTCTTTCTTCTGACCTTACTTGTAGGAAGTCTTACTACTTTCCATCTCATTTTCTTTCTCTGTGCTTTGTATGCAATTCATATATTAAAAAAAGGTTTTATTTTCCTGCTCTCCTAATGTCTTCATAGAATCTTGAATATTTTTTCTGCATATTTTACCAAAATATTGAAGATTCATTTCTTTCTTTGTTTCAATTTTTTTTCCTTTTTTTTTTTTTTGTCTTTCTTAATTCTGTAAAATACCATATTTGCATCTCCATATGAACACCTGGAATGAGACTTCAAATATATAGGCCTCCTTCCTGAAATCCAAGGACAATATTTTTTAATTCTTTATTATATATGTAATTATCCTAGAATGCACAGACAATATACCAAAACCATCTCTGTTACTTTTAGGGTGGACAGGGAGAGAAAAAATATTCAAATATTGAAAGACTCAAAAGGGAAAAGAGCTGAGTATTTAGAAAATTATTTGTTGTTTTCCCGGTATTTTTTTTTTCCAGTTTAGTCCTCCTATTTTTCCGCTGCTTCTGATAGCTTAGGCCAGGTGAAAGGCTGTATCCACTTCCTTTTCTTGGTTTTATTAAATGAAGCTTTTATCTTATGTATCTACAAAAATCAGTTTAAAATCAATTTAAAATACAGAAAATTTTGAAATAGATTTATTGAATTATTATCATTATAAATGTGTGGCAAATCTTTTATCATATGTTTAAACTCAAAAGTAATCTTTTTATTTTCGTTTATGTTTTGTAGGTTGTATATTTCACAGTACCGCTTTTATCAACATCAGGAGCAAAATCTGTGTTTCTACAAAACAAATAAATTCGTATTTTGACTTTTTAAATTACAATGGCAAAGAAGTTAACCAAAGTCTAATAAGCAGAACTGGAATGTTTTATTCAAATACACAGAAGGACCCCATTGAAGATGTTCCATTGAAGATGTTGAAGAAGTTCCTTTCCTGTGTTTTCAAAATTTTCTTTCGTGCTCTGAGAGTCGCAGTTGAATACATGTTCAAAGCTAAAAGTGCAATTGAAATCTGATGACTTAAGAGTGCTTATATTTGTGCTGAGATACTATACAGAAATTTGCTCTTGCAAAAAATTATTCAGTATTTCGTAAGGTAGGTATTTAAGATAAACAGAGTGAACTGTTTTTTCTAATCTTTCATTCTTTGTGGGTTTTGGTTTGGTTTGGTTTTTTTCTGGTACCGAAGGGCCCCAGTATACTGATTTGACTAATTAGCTCTCTCTTAAGTAGTCACAGCAATGTGAAATGACCCCCACCCACATTGGTTTATGGTATACTTTATTTGCAGAAGACATTTAATCATGTTGACCAAATAAATTTATCTCTTTTTTCCTCTTGGTGGTTATTTTGGCCATGATTTAAACTTGTTAAAACACATTTTTAAATATATATGTCAATCATAAGCTTTTTTCCATTGGTTTGAAATCCATCCACAAATCTGCCACTATGGCACCAATTTTTCCTGCTTTACTGTTCACTGACTTATTCTTGGATTTCACAATATTTTGAATTTTATTTACAAGTTCATCTCATGGTAGAAGGCAGTAGTACAAAAGTCACAGTCTTTATTCAGTTAAAAGGAAATACTTCATTCCTTTCCTTACAGACAAAATTGTGAAATATTTCCAATCTGTTCCTGACCTTGTCTTAATGAAAGGACATATGCGTGGAATACGTGTATAAGGATATGAGGAATCAGTGAGGATTTTTAATACTTGAGGATATAGTTTGATGATGGATCACTGAATTCTGTCAACAAGCTTGCTAGAAAACAAAATCCACTAAGGCCTTTATGCTTCCTGATGGTACAATAAGACCCAGAAAACATAACTTCATGTCACTAAAATTTCTCAGTGCTACTTGTGTGGTTGACAGTGTTTGTGACAGAGGCCTCTAGCCTGACTCAACTTTCCAGAAGTGCGAAAGCACCATTGGAAATAAATAGAAAGGTTATCTGAACAAAAAAAAAAAAAAAAAAGTGAAAAAAATAAGGGAGAAAATATAATTAATTTGATTAAGCTAACCTAATGAAGAGCTATACAATGGGCCAGTTCAAGTTCACTGCCCCTGTAACTGTCCACTACATGTTTAAGTTATTGAACATCTTAATAGATAATGGAAAGAGAATAGTATAAATAGTTTGTGCCAATTCTGCACAACTCTTCTGAAGGTTAAGTATAAAATGAAGAGAATCATGTATCTTATTTAAATTGATGTCTATTTTATTAACATTGAACAGAATGATTACCAAATGTGTAATGGATATTTAGAAGTATAGTCCTATTACATCGAGTACAAACTAAGCATTCTTAGCACTCTGTAGACCATGAGTGTTAATAAGTATTCTCTTCAATGATTTCATTAACACAATTAAAATATTTACTAACAATTACCTACATGATATACACTGATCAAAGTCAGAACTCAAAAATAGCATGTAATACTCAAAAATACTCATGTATGAACTCAAAAATAGCATGTAATAGCATGTAATGGTAGGAAATATTTTGTTATAAACCTCACAGCAAGCTAAAAAGTTAAAACTGAAAAACAGCTATTTACAAATGTATATGTAGACAGTATATACAGTATACTATAGTATATATATATAATATAGCCTATATTGATATAGGCTGCGTTTACTTTCTGAAGCTTTGACAGCAGAGTGATTTTAAGCTTGTTATGACTGAAAAATAAATACAAACCAGAAATGTCATTGATTCATGAATGCCCACCAGGACTATGCAGACAGCAGAAAACTTTGCAAGTAATACATCTTCAAATATCAAAGAAAAAAGACTTTGCCCAGGAGAGCATTTAGGAAAAAAAAAAAAAAAAAAAAAAAAAAATTGGACACATTCTTTTTCAGTCAAGATACTCCACTGAAGAAGTTAACAATCAGCAAATCCACCATAACTGTATATATGTTTACTTGTAGCTCTGAAAAACATAGGTTCCTGTGTTTTGCTGAGTAGCAAAGAAAATTCTCTCAGTTCTGTCAAAGTAATGAGGCTCATATGTTAACAGAGACACTTGCCACCAAAGCTGCTTAATCCTCACTTATACTGTAGATGTAAGTCCAACAAAGAAATGAAATACACCCTTTTTCTTCCCATGTAAGAATGGGAACTCCTTTCATCACTGAGATTCCAGTTCCTAAAAATGCTTTCTTCTAACATTTTCTTTTAACATTTTTATTTTATGGTAATTAATTTTTCAAAATACTTGGGGAAAAAAAAAAATGTAAACTTATTTTACATTTAAAATTTGGAATTTGTGTAGATCCAATAGGATATCTAGCACCAGGGTAGCACATATTATTCATATTAAAAGTGCATTTAAGCAGAATTATTTCATTGTACAGTTGTTATTATAGAATTAGTATTTAGTAAATAAATTATGATTAGGGAAGTTTAACCCGGTGACATTACATTAGCCAAGTAGCCAATGACACAAGCAGTAGTTATAAGTAGTGATCTACAGGGTTCAGTACTGGGTTTGATTTTATTTAACATTTTTATTGATGATCTAGACTAGAGGATGAATGAGGGGAGATCACATTGCTCTCCACAGAAATCTGAAAGGAGTTTTCAGTGAGGAGGGTGTAGGTCTATTTTCTAAGGTGAGAAATGACAACAGCTTCATGTTGCACCAGTGTATGTTTATACTGGATATCATGAAAAATTTCTTCATAGAAAGGTTGGTCAAGATTTGGAACAGACTGCATAGCGAAACGGTGCAATAGCAGCCATCGCTGTGCAGTCTGTTCCATACCTGGAGGTATTTAAGAGATGTGTGGATGTGGTATTTCAGGACATGGTTTAGTGATAGACTTCTAGTGTTAGGTGATTAGCTGGTCTTGATGGTCCTAAAGGTCTTTTAAAGAATATATAGAAAATAGAAACAATAATATGTTTCTATGACTAGCCACTTAGTCTTGCTTCTCAGGCTTGCTTGCCCTTAACCTTTTTATAAAGAGTGAATAGACAAAGAAATTTTCATGATAACAAGTAAAACTTCTAATATGTATACATACATGCATACAAATATATTTGTGTGTGTATGTACATGTATATATATGCTTACATTCAAGCTTGCTTTGAGGAATGAGTTCAAACAAAATCAAGTTATAATAAAACTGATTCTACTCAAGGAAATATGTTTACACTAGAAGAATTTTCTATTTTCTGCACTATGATGTTGTTAATTTAATTTTCACATTCTTGGCGCATAAGTGTGTGCATCCTAAGAATTTTCATTAAGTAGGTACATTGTACGGCACATACTAAAAAAAAAAAAATAAATTTAAAAAAAAAAAAGAATGCATACTTTCATTTGAAAGTTCTCAAGGAGCTAATCCTACACAGATGGTCAGTCTTCATCTTCTTTGAACAGCAACATGAAATGACAGCAAAGTTTACATTCAATGCACAGAACAAGACTCACTGCAATTGTAAAGACTAATGGATATTGATTGCTGATGTTCATTTTGGCTTTCAATAAATGATTCTACAGACATACTGCAATTACTTTGCTTCCCTCACCCTAAAAAGAGTATTGGTCTATCTGAAAAGTATGTATGAAAATTGATTGAGTCAAGATATCTAGTGAAATGTTTTTCATTATCATGTGAACTGATCAAACTATACATGCAGTACCAACATCTCAGACAGTCAGATGTATTAATGTGGTCAGATTATAATTTCCAGAGAGATTGATTCAGTTCTATCTATTTTGAGATTTAATCTGAAAAAGTAATTCTATTTTAATGTACATAACTTTGTGTATGATATGCAGTCATTATCTGAGTTGCAATCATAATTCTAAACTTGATTATCTTGAGCTTTAATATGATTTTGAATGAAAATTTGTTAATGAAGTAAAACTAAGAAGAACATACGTAAATCCTTTGGCTCCAGAGATATCTTAAATTTATTCTTACACTTTCACATTTTCAACACATTCTTTTTTCTTCTCTTATGTTTCTGTTTCCAGGAAATTCATCTTAGTAAATACTATGCTTCAGTGTTTCAATAAAATGAAATGCGAGAAGAAATCAGATATGATTTGTGGCAATTTTTTCTCTCTCCTTCTGCTTGAGATTATCAAGTAACGTATTCAAAATAGTATAAAAAAAAAAGAATAAAAATAACATTTCAATACAGGACCATCTGCTTTTGTAAGTCACTTTAACAACTCCACTGAAGGCCTCGCCTTCCATCTGTGACTCACTGAGTTTTACCATCAGTTTCAATGAATGCAAGATCAGTGTCCAAATCACAGCTTCATAAACACAGGTTTTTTTTTCAATAACTGTATCATGAGAATTATGCCCATTGTACTGTGTAATCTAAATCTCAAAAACATATACCTTTCCTAAGTAAGGTCCATACTCATACTAACTGACATAAGGTGACAGTTAACAAAAAATTTGTTAGTGATACATTGCTTATCATTGAAATGCATCATGCAGCAATACCACTCAAATTATCAGCACTATGTTTTTATAAGTAATATTACTAGTTCCTGCAAATATTTACAAGCTAGTGCATATTTATGTGATAATGGGAAAGAAAAAAAGCTTCTGAGAAATACAGGCTTAATATTTGGCGTAAAAATTGCATCAGGAATCTTGCTGTAAGTTTCAAGATTTCTAAACTTATTTTTCAGTTTAGCAGTTAAAAGGTTCTAATCCTGCTCTCAATGCAAGATCAAAACCTTAGCATGCTATGCTCTGCATGTCCTAAACTTTTTCAGTGTTCTTTATATAAAATTGCTGAGAAGAAATAAAGTTGTATCAACAAAGGATCATGATGAGCTAAATACAAGCTTTAAGATTATTTCTGCTTATCCTATCTGGATTTTCAGTGTTAAACTATTAGACACCATGAAAAAATGTTAAAGTTCCTATTTCTCCTATAAAAGAGTACGTCCTGTCTTCAAATTCAGTGTTAAATTCTTTTGTTTAATTTCTTTTGTTTTTAACAATTTTTAGCAACAGCCACAAGCTAACTATTCCAGGGCTGAAATTAAGGAGATTTTACAGCATAATCTTTTTTTTTTTTTTTTTCCTGCAGTGTCTCAGAATTTACATAAATGTAGAAGAATAAAATTAACAAATTTTAAAAACTAAGAAACACACTGAAGGTTGTTTTTTAGAAAGAAACAATGTATTTCAGAAATACAGGTAGTAAAACTGTTTGTTTTTTTTTTCTTATTTCCACTCTGTGCCCTTTTTATTGCTAAATCTCTCCATCATAAAATGTTAATATATACTCTTACTACTTCCATATTTTGCTTTGCTACTGCTAGAACAAATTTCATTTAGTTGACAGCTCAGGAAATATAATTCGTTTCTACCTATACCTTTTGGGCTTCAGAACTGTAACAGTTATAAAAATAGACCTTATGGAATGTGAAGTGCTGTAGTGCTTTTGTGATTGGCAACATGCAATTTACTCCTTTAACTTTTAGGTAATCCAAAAACGGACTCTGCTGTATCTTGCTCTTCCCCAATCTTCTAGAGAAACGAAACCTCAAAAGAGTGAGAATTAGGGAAGAACTGGTAAGAGCAGCATAGTTACTTCATTAATGACTATGGTGCTTCTATGTTTTGAGCATTCTTCTTTTTCACAGTATTAAACTTTTAAATTAATTTAATTACTTCTGTGATGCTGTGATGCAACCTACCACATGTATTCCTCCAGTCTAGCATTTCAGTCACAATGGATGTGGAAAATCCTAATGTATATGATAGTGCTGAAGTTACATCTCCTTAGCGTAGGTGTAATGTTCAGCATATGCATAATGGTTAACATAGAATGGCTCATGCAATTCCATAACAAACAATGGGACAGACCAGCTCTGTATTTTATTAGGAAAAAGTCCACTTATTTTACTGACTCCCTCCCCCCCCCCCCCCCCCCCCCCCCCCCCCCCCAAAAAAAAAATAAAAACAAACAGAATTTAGGAGTTTTAATGTATTCTAATATTGGAACATAGTTCCCTTGAAGTTTCCTTGATCTCTTAAGGTAGAAGTGATGACGCTGCATATTTTCTATAATCTTTTGTCTATATATTTCAGTCACTTTTTTATACATATAAACTGCACCTTGTCTGGGATCTCTAGACACGACTGTAAAGATCCTTTACATTTTTAGATGTAAACTAATCTTAAAAGAAATTACAATTGGATCATTTTAATCAAATATTACTTTAGGAGTATCTAAATAATAACATCTTTTCCGTAAAGTTAACTTGGATAGATAGCTTTACTGTTTATTATATGCCCCCAATTTCTAAAAATGTATTTATTTCATCAACGAGCTGAGGACTGGGCTGTCCTTTCAGTATGTCTTACAGGCCATTTTTACCATAATTCAAAATAACTTTTATTTTTTAACTTAAAGATTTAAAAACTCTATATAGTAGTATTCTATGTAACTGTAAACAACTGCAAATATTTGCATATACTCTTTTACTGTCTTTATATTATATCCATTTAATTTAATACTTGTAATTATATCCACTATGTATAGTAACATACTGAGCTTTTATATGTCATTATATTATAAATACTCATTATTTACTTTTCACCTAGTATTGGTTTCAAAAATAATGTCAAGTTTTACTTGCATACTCTTTGATTTATAAATTGTTAATATGCCTGAGTTTCTACAGTAGACTGCAACTGTGTAGTCTTGGTAAATTCTGAGTACTGAGAATTACTATGAATCTTACACTTAATTTAATAAGCATATAAGATTGTAATCAGTAGTCTGAAAACAAAGGAGTGTCTCATTTTCTTAAATTAGCTGTAAAACATTGAATTTCTTGCCAAAACTATAACAACACCTGTAACCTAGGCACTGCATTAGCAATTATATTTAGTTTACAAGTTCCTGAGAGAGCAGTCTTTTTTTTTCTCCCGAGTTTGTATAGAATCTAGTACAAGTGTTCCCATTTCATAAACTAAGTATCCTTTCCATCGTGACCATATGCAGAATAAACCCCAGTTCCCACCAAATATCTCCTGATTCAATCATATTTAAAAATATGCACCATTATAAAAACAGTTGTAGAGTTTCACTAATGTAATTCCCCAAGCTGTGCTTCTAAAATATGTATCTGCTCTGCTTTTACGTTATTTCTAGATTTACGGCACTCCTGTGAATGTTCTGCCAATAAATTGCTGGTCCTGCATTATTCATTGAAATAATGCATAGTACCATAGGAACCCATTTCAAAATAATTAGTACTAGTAAGCCCTTTAAATTTAACAATAGATGAAAACCATCTGCCTGCTGCTTTAGATTTGTTAAGTAACCAACTCTAAGTTGCACTATTGCAGAAGCTTAACACAGCAAAATGATTAGAGTCAAAGTTAACAATAATTATACATTTGTTTAAAATATTTCCAAGGATTTTGAATGCCAGTAGGATATATTTTCTTTACATATTCAGGTTACAGATTTAAGCCCCAAGAGTTTCAATCACAGAGTCATAAACTTTTCAGCTTCAGAATCACTACTGCCCACAGAGACAGGCCTATGTCTAACTGGCATGTAAAGACAGCTCCCTCAAATATTAGCTAACTAATTAAGATGTCACAAAGAATGAATATTTTAAAACCTGATTTTTAAAGATATTGCTCTTAACAAGACATCATCCAGATACCATTTCTCCATTAATACAGCCCCTGAAAGTCTGTGAAAGTCCCCTAATCTATCTAAACTGTAGAGATTGAAAAACCCAGAGGTGGGTCAGAATTTCCATCACAAACCAGAAGGCACAAGGACATAGCAAATAAAGCTACTCAGTACCTAAACATCTAAATTTCCACTCCTTCTTAGTGCATAAGTACTTCTGTCTTCTTCAGAAATCTCCTTATTTCATATTATAGGTACATTTCTGGGTAAATCCAGTGTCAGTTGAAACTGAAATGGAGCTGCTGCCTCTCTCTGAGCTACCATAGAAGGTCTAAGAAATAATCAGTTTCAGGCCAACTTCCCCTTGGAAGAGGGAGAAGAGAAATTTGAAGTCACAGCTCCCACTTTTCAAGCGGATGTGACATCCTCACTAGAGTAGCTTTGTCTAAGAGAAAATCCTACCTTTTCCACTGATGTTGGTTTTTGAGCATACAAATGGGGAAGGAAATGCCCAGATTTTGAAGTTGAGTTTTTAATCAAGCAGTGATAGCAGGAAGTCAAATGGAAATCTCTATTGGCTGTTTTCTTTATAGATTTTCCCAAATTATTTGAAATATATATATATATATATGTGTGTATATATATATATATATGTGTGTGTGTATATATATATATATACTGGGGGAAAAAAAATGTATTCACTTTGTTTAGCCAGACTGGACATATTTATTTTTGATTTTTGAGCCAAGTCATTGGGCATTTTTTGTTAATTTCTCTAAGCAGCATCTTTTTACTCATTTTTTTCCATAAATAGTTTGCATAGAACATTCTTGAGACTGCTGTCTCAATATGCCTGTACACATGCTACCCAAATTTAACTTTGCCTGTTTTGCTAGCAAGTAATTTAATTCTCCTATGTAAGGTCTGATCAAAAGCAGAATTTCAGCTTACAATAAAATTTGAATGCATCCTGTGCTGGCTAGCAATTTGAATATTCAAGTGCAACAAAAAACTTTTTATAGAGATTTCTTCTAGAGTTGAACATTGTATCACATGAAGTCATACAAATAAATAAGCAACTACATAAGTTTTTAGTCCAATTTGACATCCACCTCATGAATTAGTAATTCCATTCTCAGTTAATTTTCTGCAACTGTTTTTGGCTGTATATGTTATCAAGTTAAATATTCTTCTACAGGTCATTTAAGCAATATTCAAACATTACCTTTAATGACTATGTTGTTTTCACAGAATCACAGAATCACAGAATCACCCGGGTTGGAAGGGACCTCAAGGATCATGTAGTTCCAACCCCCCTGCCTAGCAGGGCCACCAAACACACACATTCAGATCAGGATTTATTGCATTTTGTTTTATTTTATTGTCTTTGTTCAGGCACAATGCTTTCTATTTTAGTATTTTACATAATTCCCAGTCCTCAAAAGAAGGAATTGATGGAATTAATTCAACTTTGTCATTAATTCTACCAAGAAATGCTCTGTTTGGTTAGACTGATGGTCCATCTATTCTGTCTCTGAAAGTGATAATATAATACTACTATATTATCTACTATATATCCTATATATAGTATTTTATATATATATAGTATTATAATACTATAATATAAGTGATAATACTGACTATTCAGGGACAACATATGAGCCTGACCCATTTCTGTGCTCCATTCCTCATGTTATTTGTGTTAGGGATATTCAAAATTGCACTTTGATATTAATTCTTCCCACTGCACACTCACAAATATACTGCCTAATAATTTCTTCTTTTCTAAGCAGCTAACGCTGTCTTCACACTATGTTCCACAAATTCACTGGACGCTGTGTAGAGTACTTCATTTTGTCTGATTTAGACTCTAGTTCTCTATTTCTCGCATGTACATTTGGTGGTAGATTGCTCTTATTAAGATATGCAAATGCCTGGGACTCTAAACAAGCATTAAAAGATTCTTTTGGACTCATCACAGGTAATGTGTTCTTTTCATTTATGATCAACTTATCCCGCTCAATGGGTTTCAAGGAAGACGGATATTTTCCTGTCTCCTCTTTCTATATGGACTTTCTATCCCAGTCAATTGGAGTCGCTACCGTGATGGAGTCATCCAAGACTTGGAGAAATAATACAAACCAATTTATTGAGAGCTTTCTTAACAACAAATAATATTTTACTTGGAGGTAAAATTAGCTAAGGTAAAATTAGCTAATTTGCTAATAACAATTAGTAAGTATTACGTGTAAAAGTACTATGGTGCAGGAGTCATTTCTATGCTTAGAGTTCTGAGAGAATATTAGACAACAGATACTATACAGAGTGAAAGAGTGAAAGAGATGGAAAATGGGAAAAGAGAGAAAAGCAGACAGACATGCAGATATACAAACAGAGCAAAGCAAAGCTGCTCGCTCTTCCTCATTCCAGCAAAGTCTTGTTCGTGCTGATCTTCTATAGTAGAGGATCATCCAAGGTTGTGGTCAGCTGATGACTGATTATGAATGTACATGTTCTGGAGTAGTTGACCTTGTTCTTTGGAGTGACGACTTCTGGCTTCAGGATCTCACCAGTAACCCTTTTGTTCCTGTCTTCCAGGCCTTGCAAATTTAAATCAGTAGAAATAAGAGAAAGCAGGGAGTCACCAGCTTGTATCTTGCCTTCACAGGACCCAATGGAAACATCTCCCAGTCCCCTGTTTCAAGCTGGAAATGTTTGCTCTAGGCTAAGTCTTCATCCAGAAAACACTCCTGATAATTTCCATTTGGAAGCAAACAGCTCCAAAAAATACTTTTAAATGTAAAACTGTCCACAGATTTCTGTTAATGATCTCATGTTGATTTTGACATGCTTTATCAGTCTCAGAGATATCACAAAAATTAAACAACTATAAGTGGGAAAAATCAGAATTTCTGTTCTGTAAGGATTTCTAAAAATTTCTAAAAATTTCAGGATTTTTATGTTTTCACTGAAGATTTTGGAAGGAGATTTGGTACATAAGTTTTGAGTATTCGCCAGTTCTAATCTAATTCAATACTACTTCAGACACTTATCCAATTCTGTTGGAGTTCTAAATTTGTTATTATTTCACAGATCATTCAGAACCAGAAACCGAGGATGATAACAGCTGCAATATTCTAAATAATACAAAATTCATGTTGCCACATAAAAGTATTATCCCAAACTGAAATTGACTGTAGAAGGCACATTCCTTTGGTCTCCAATACTTCACAGTAAACCTCTGCTTGCAAATAAATACACATGGAAAAAGTGTGAATTTTCCTTTCAGCATCAGCAGCCATAAATAAATAGTGAAAGCTGTTTATCACCTCCATTTAACACAGCTGACAATGTTTACTGAGTTCAGGCTCCTTGTTGAGACAGCCACTTCTCATTAATGCAGAAAATTATATTCATGAAGGTCAGGGTTAAGGTAATTGGTGAAGAATAAGAAGGGAAGTATATGCTACAATTGTCAGTCCCAAAATGAAGTGTGAATAACTGTATAATATATTACTTTCGGTACATCATACACAATAAATAATATGTGAAGAATACAAACGCATTAGTTTGAAGATTACACAGTACTTCTGTGAGAGCAGTACTGCTATGAAAATAGTAATGTTTTCTAGTGTGAAATGCTGCTGATATACTTAAAGCATATTTAGGGAAAAGAACACTTTCTAAATACAAATTTACCTTTAAAATCAGTCTACAGATAATCTACAAAGCTAAGTAATTGATTTTTTAATGTAATTATTAGACAAGTACCCACTGTTCTTAGAGGGAAAAAAAAATTAGAACACTTCAGCTTTCTGGAAAGTTAAGAATGTGTGACCAATGTGATTTCTGAAACATGAACCATGTAATCTATTTAAAGCTTGATGCTGCTATGTACTGCTAAATCAATTGTTCTCATAAATAAACTATGACCTGAAAAAGCAGAAATGTCATTCACTAGTAGTTTCTAACAAGAGAATATAGGGAAAACATTCATAAGTTTGTGACTTTTAAAATAGCCTTCTTAGGGTATTCAGTAACTCAGTATACAGAGCGATTAAGTGTTCCTAAGTGTAGGTTATGAGGAACTAGGGCAAGACCATTATCATCTCACTTGCAGATCCATCAAATGCCTGAGTATATGAAAATATTTGGAGTAAGATATGACTGTCATGATATATATATATTTATAAATGCAATATTCTGCTCTGGGGAAGGAGACCAATGGAATACCCAATGCATGTATTATATATGAATTTTAAGTACATAAAATGTTGACACCACACAGAAAGAGATACAATAATGTATGATACAAGATACCATGATAGTATCAGATCTGCAAGTTCTTATTAGAAATGAAAGTTTCATCTCATGATACTACACCCCATTCAAGAAACTTCAAACTAAACCATAATTAACTCATTTAAACACTGCTGAGACTTAAAAGTACCATCTGCCCACTTTTTTTAGATCCTTCAGTCACAAAATATGCTAAGTACTTTGGCTTTCAGGGAAGTACTGAGTCTAATAAAAAACCACGGCTGAGTAAAGTGCTGTTTAGTTTTCAGGTCTTTCCATTCATACGACACCTGAAAAATACTACTGAATCTATTGAAGAGAATTTAGTCAAGTATACAGAGCTAACTTTGAAATATATAGCCATAATTCAAACAATTGTGGGGGAGGAGAAAAAAAAAGTGCCATGTTTGTGGTCTCTTTCCAGCTACAAGAAAGCTGAACAGCAATTCTGTTTAGAGAGTGTAGTAGTAGGACAAAGGACAGTGGCTTTAAACTAAACAAGAGGATATTTAATTTAGACATTAGGAAGAAATTCTTTACTAGGAAGGTAGTGAGGCAGTGAAACAGGTTGCCTGGAAGTAGTGGATGCCCACTCCCTGGACATGTTCAAGACCGGATTGAACGAGTCTTTGAGCAACCTAGTCTATTGGAAGGGGCTCTTGCCCATGGCAGGAGGGTTGGAGGTCCCTTCCAACCCAAGGCATTCAATGATTCAATTATTTCATTAGAGGAAAACTGATTTTAAGCTTCAGTTTTGTGTGTGCAAAATGATATGCAAATGCAATTTCTGTACATTTTTTACCTGTGCAGCAAATAGTGATAGAAACATATGTAATTACACATTCTAATGAACTGTTTTTACTGTTGATGACTTTGAGAAAAATAAATAAATAAATAAAAAATTATTCTGTTTCTTTTCTTATTGTCAGGAATTCCTTCTTTCCCCATAGTTGTCATCAGGTTTCTAGGGAAAGGCAGTGAAATGGGGCAAAAAGGAAATACACAAGGCATATCAGATTGAGGCAACACTCATCACCAAGCCAAAAACTCACATGCTCATAAAGCAACTTGCCTTATAAAAAGTTGGATGTAGACAAAAGAGAAAGCCTGCAGAGTAGCTAGGATTGAGGACTGAGGTAGCTAACAGTTGGAATATCTAAGGAAACTGGACCTCCTTAGCAAAGTTCTCTTCATTCTTCTAAGTACATCATAACTAATAATTATTTTTTAGACGAAGATTGGAAAGTGGAAAAGTAAACAGAAGCTGCCCCAAGACTGCACAGGAAAAATCAAAGGAAAAGTGATATATTGCTTGGTCAGCCCTATTATAAGCACACATATTTGTCTTTGAGGTGTTCAAATGTTCCGCTTTGTTTTCAGCCACTCTAAAGACTAGATTCACACTCCACACAGGGGACAGGAAAAGTGCTGACTCAAGCCCTATTAGACTTGCTTGTACAACTCACAGTCTGAAGATGGTTTAGTATGGTACCATGTGAGCCCAGAGAGGAAGCCTGTGCAGCACCCAGAGCAAGAAGCTGGATGTCACAAAGTGCGCCCTACAATGTGCCAGAACCACTTGCCAAAAGCTACAGCAGTACATCAGATGCAGCCATGTACATAAACTGAGTAATTTGCAAATGACAATGCAGAATGGTAGCAGATCCAAGTGATTTGCTAATATAAAGTTATGTAAAATCAATTGAACTCTGATCTGAAAATATGGTTGCTTGTTTTCAGAAAAAGTTTAGAGGTTAATTTTTATTCTTCTTAAAGGCACATTATTTTGCAAGTTCTTTGAGTGTAATCAGAACCTCATTTGATGTAGGTACCACATTTCCTGCCTCCAGCCATCTTGCTCATTTCTTTTTCAGAACCACTTGTTGTAAACACGGCTCATGAAAGATTTTCTGAACTACTACAGCTTGTAACCTGGCACAGTATAGGAAACTAGCACCAGAGTCTTGCCTCTCCCACCATTCTTAGAAAATAAATTTTCTTTTGGTTGCTTATTGAAAAGTATAGGATAAGTAAATGAGATGGTTTGTTTCTTGACATAAAAGAAACAAACAGTTGAGTATAGAACCAGAAAGATTTGTTATGCAAAATGTCACACAACGCAAAGCTTTTTGTTCCATAGACACTACTCAGGCTGGTCCCTGAGAGTGAAAGTAAGCTGAATTATCTTGTAATTCATGTTCTTTTTTTTTTTTTTTTTTTTTTTTTTTTTTAACATCTAAAGGATTTTAACTTGTCATAAAAATCAAAATTTCAAAATTTCACTCTTCCCTCCTCCTCCTTCCCTTTCACTCACAGGTGTTGCCTCAGAATGAAAACAGGTAATCTGTGGTGAAATGTACCAATTAAATAAGGCTATACATAACTTTTGAGGTCTTTTAATTTTATTTTGGAATGTTGAGGGTTTAACCTAAAATTCAGTAAGCAAGCCGAAAAGTTAGGAGTATTATTTGTGGCACTTCACTGCCTCTTCTTAGTGTCATTCTTATCCTTCTGGACAGCAACAATTTTAAAAATATATAAAGAAGCAGATACACAATCTGCACATTTTTCTCTTTTTTCTAAGTTCTATGAAAAATCAGCAAGTACATCTCTTTTCATCTCAGTGAATGAGACATTTTCAAATAATTTTCTCTGTACTATTGTCCTACAATATTAATTTCTGATAATCTGCAACTTTTACAGAAATTATGCCCTAATCACCACTGAATATTTAAACTGTGTTGCTTATACTTTGCAGTTATCATTGCCAGTTACTAATTTCCTATTAACTTTGTTCCTTTTTAAGGAACTTCACTTCTGTAGATATCATGCAGCTACAAACTGTTGGAGTCATTAATGTGTATATTCTTGCTGTATTCTGTGCTTTCAGTATGTTTGCTTTTACATTCTTTTCTGATGTTTGTTTCAGGCACTGCTTGCTTGATTTATCTGAGTTACTGCCACAATACTTACTTAGTTTGATATACTTTGTGTTTAGTGAATACCAGAGCTGAGGATAATGTTTATTGTAGCTTATGTGTCATGGTTTGTTATCTAATGATCAATTAATAGATTTCTAACTAAATTAAGGGCTAAATCCAGCCAGGTTCAAAATTTTGATTTCATTATCTTTGGATTTTGTGAGAACTCCCTCCTTTCTAATTGTTTAGATGTTTTGTAAGTAGCTCATTCTCAACTTTACTTAAAAGAAAATTCCAGTGAAAATAAATTTACATTTACATGAAGACTTACAGAGCAGAAAATTAAATATTCTAAAGTTAAATATTTTACAACTGTGCATCAAAATCTGTTTTGTTAAACACATCAATTGATATTTTCAGAGGTTTTTTGTTTTTTCCTTGTTCATTCTTTCAGTGAATTTAAAAGGTGTAATTGAACTAATGTCATAAAAACCTCGGGAACAGCTAACATATCCACAACTGTGAAAGTCAGAAAAAAAAAATATTTATTATTATATTGAATTTAGCTAATATGTGAAAATACAGTTCAACTGCTGTTAAGCCTTATTAATCAAATATTGTAATAAGCAGTATGCTGAAGTAAATTCTATACTGAAAACTAAAAATCTATTCCCTAAAGCTTAAAGCTGAAAATTCCTGAAGCACATTCCTTTAAACTATATTGATTGCAGGCATTTTGAATAGTTCAAAAAGTCAAACTGAACATTTCAAACTGCAAATTTGTACCAGGAGTGATTTTCCATTAATGTGATTTAATTAAGGCAATTTCTGACTGACCTAAAAACAACATACGTACATTTGCATTTCCCTTTACAAGACACAGTCATGGCATTATGGGCTAACAAGTTCTTCCTGCTCCGCATCAAGTCTTTGTCCATGTTTATCTATGTCAGAAGTACAAGAAGTATGTCCAGGTTTTCAGTGGTGGGTAGTCTGTCAGGGAAACGAGAGCCAAAATTTGGTGAGCAGAGATTTCTCTCTTCAGGGTTTTTAGACACCTTTCTATCACCAGAGCAAATTAATTAAACAGTTTTGTAGATCTGCCACATTTTTAGGTGGAAGCACACATCAGTGGAAACAAATAGGACAGATCTTTCCAAATTCACTAAGGAGACCTTCTGCTGAATTACGTAGGTCTGAAAAATGTAGGTACCAATTTCAGTGCTTCAGATTGTAAGCCAATCTTAGTACAGTAAGCTTCACAAACAAATCCAATAAGCGTATTTCTTCACAGTGAACAACATGTAGAGTTGATTACACTAAATTCTTCCACTAAAATACGAGGTAGTTTTTAGATATAAAATCTCATATTATTTTGACTGAAGGAATGTTCAAGTATGGTAATTTATATCCTTTCATGTTTCAGTTTCAGCTATACTTTGTTTTGTCCATGAATTAACGATAAGATAAGATAGAAATGTGTGGCTAATAAATAGTTTATAACATTTATAAATGATAAAGATAGGGATTTTCTTCCTAGTGATTTGAATAAAATAGTTCAGTTGTTCAAACTTCTTATTCACAATAACGATATCTGTTGACTTATACAAATCATTGAATTTTCTTAAACTAAGCTTCCACAGAATGTAAGTTATGACATATGATGTAGACAGACATGAATACCTAATTTGGAATTATTTGAAATCATAACTTTTTGTTGCTGTTTAACTGGAAGTTACCTCTTTACAGCTACTGTCATAACGTACTGCAAATGAAGATGTTGCAGCAGTCACAAAAGATCACTAAACAAAGCAAAATAGTCAAAATACAGAATATGCTTTAATTTCCATAACAGTGAATAAATGAAAAATCTTCTGTAATGACAAGTGTTAAATAACTGATGCTATGTCCTAGTTTTTCTTTTTTCAATTAGTTCTGTAAAATCACAGAATCACCAAGGTTGGAAAAGACCTTCTAGATCATCCAGTCCAACCATCCACCTATCTATCACTAGTAGTGCTCACTAAACCAAGTCCCTTACACAAGCCAAACGTTCCTTGAACACCTCCAGTGTAAGTGACTCTACCATCTCCCTGGGCAACCATTCCAGTGCTTCCTGCAGAAGCTGGCAGCCTGCGGCTTGGACAGGTATGCCCTTGGCTGGATAAGGAACCGGTTGGAAGGCCAAGCACAGAGAGTGGTAGTGAATGGAGCTAAATCTAGATGGTGACCTGTTACGGGTGGTAAACTACCTTCATTCTGCTAGAATTGTGTATGAATGGCATGCTAAAATTGAAATTTTTTACAATATTTTATAACTTATTATTTGAAGGCTGCAGAGCATCTTGGCTAGAGCACCATCACTTTGTCATTCTAGCAGTTATCTGCTTGTTTTGAGTGTATCAGAAATGCATTACTCTCTATCATAATTTTAAATGTTGAAAGATAGTTTGGAAACCAAAAACATCTACAGCCATTACTTGGTTTCTCCAAAATTAAAGAAAAATATATAAGGTTTATGAGGCTGAATTTCCACAAAAAGCAACTTATTTAAAGCAACTAACAAAATACATAACATAAGCAACAGTAGGAAAGCAAAGATAAAGAAATTGATATTTTTATAGAATGCATATTTGCCCCATTCTGACACTATTCCGAAATTAAACAGTAACTGGTGTAAATGCAGCTTTTGCACATATTCTTTCCAAAATGCTTTTTTACCTACTGAATCTTATAAAACAAGAAATACGACAGCAGTTTCCAGTCTTATTGGAAAGAGTTTCTCATTTTCACTCTTCTCATGTATCAATGTTGACAAAAGGTATTAAATTAAACCACAGAGAGCTCAAACTGCTGAAGACATAATGGTGTATCCAAGACATGGCAGGTTGATATGCACAGCAAATTTTATCTTGTTTAAAGGACATCTGGACAATACCAGGAGAACATTCTGCATTCCAGAAATGAACAGCTATGAGAGAATTTGGGCAGATTTATTCATTACTACATGTTCAGGTTGGCAGAAAAGGAGTTATTCATCAAACTGAGGGACTATCACAGTGTGACTGAAGCTTTAAAGGAATGCTGAAAATTTGAGATGGAAAGAAAGAAAAGATGAGCAAATGATAAGGCTAAGAACATTAATCATCAGCAGATAAAAATTTTTCTGAATGTAAAGGCAGAAGTTGGACAGGTTATGGACTATTGTGGTATGTTGCACACTCTCAATTCCTTCAGACATCCCTGTCCAGCATCCGTAGTTTTATTAAGCCCTAGAACACAGAGAAGATGCTTTATGTCTAGTGTGGTTTGTGGATAGTCCTATCACTTTTTCACTAAGATTTTCTACAAACCTTACACTGATATTTGACTTGATGGTTTAATGATTTTCCCTCTCCAAAAGAGTATTAAAGCACAATTACTCATCATACAGATTTTAGTTATAGTTAGTTTTCTTGATTATAACTCATAAAGTAGTATGTTTTGGATTTCTGATTAATGCAGTATTGATAACATAGCAATGTTTTAGATATTGCTGGTAAGTGTTTACACAGCCCCAAGTTTTCTTCTGTTTCTTATACCACTGCCTGCTAGCATGATGAAAATTTGAAGGAAAAAGGAGGAAGGGAGGAGGTGGGGAGGGGAGAGGAGGAGATAAGGTGGTATTGTTCTCCCCACCCTCTATATTCCCCTAGTTTCCTCCTTCAGCCTGGTCTTGTACACAAGGCCTTGCACAGGAAGACCATGAACAACAGTACTGTAGCAACTACAGATCTATCACAAAGTAGGGTGCTGAAGGTGCTGATAGCAGACACCAGGTTCAACAGTTAAGGACCAGTTGAGTATGTACCTAAAAGCAAAGTATGAGTATGAGTCAGTCACCTTACCCCATAAACAGTGAGCAGACCAAGATCCCGTTGAGCTCTCCTGCACAACAGAGGGCTGCACAACAGTCTCCCTTTGAGTGGAGATGCCTCCCAAGGCTACACCTGTGCAGTTCCCTTATGCCTTTACGTCAAGACACCTTGCTGATACAGATCCTGAGTAAGTGAATAATTGTTTTAAGCTTTGTTAGCTGCACTGAAATTATATCTTAGATTGATTGCACTTACAATCCCTTAGACGTAAACACTGACAAAATCTGAGACAGTAAGTAAATCCAGCTGCATCTACACTCCTTACCTTCGTGGTTCAACATGTTTAAAAAACAAGGAGTTTCAATATGAAGTTCATGACTTAAAAGGAAGGGCCTCCTGTATGTGCATGTTTAACTCTACTCTCCATGTAGTAATTAATAAATCATATCCAACCACCTCAAATAATTTTAAGTCACTGTTAAATCACTACATTATCTATATATATTATATCAATAAATATACTTCTGCTTCTCACCTACAAGTGAAGTATACAGTAGTTATTTCCATCTGTTACAGAGAGGAAGACATGGAGTGATGGCATTTATCTTCCCAAGAAATTGCTGTGCATGATGAGCTGGCTTTCCCGGAAATGGCTAAACATCTGCCTGCCAGTGGGAAGCAGTGAACAAATCTCTTATTTTGCTTTGCTTGGGTGTGTAGCTTATACTTTATCTATTAAACTGTCTTTATCTCTCTTTTAAGTTTTACAGCTCTCTTTCCCACCCCACTGATGCAGATGAGTAAGCAGCTGTGTGGTGTTTAGCTGCCTACCAGGGTTAATCCACAACACTTATAATATAAAGTTATCTGCAATAATCTACAAAGTAATTTTCAAATATCTACAATAAACATAACAAAAGTAAGAAGAAAAAAAAAATTGATTTAAGAAGGACAACACGAGTTTGGCACAGCTGCAAATGCTACTTTTGTTCTCAAGGAGAAGGTAATTTACTACATGCTGTAGAGTGTGCAAGTGCAATAAAAAGTAATTTTAAATTGTACAGAGCTAAGAACTTTTCTCCAAAAACACTCTTCATAAGATTTTGATTTAGCTAGGTGCTTGAGCATGGAAGTACCTAAAAGCTTGATATCAGTATGATAATTATTTTACACTATGAAACAATTTAGACTCACAGTTCCAATCTACAATCTTGGCATCTGCGTGTACGCCATGTACTCTGTGTGTCATCATCATCTGAAGCTTTCTACAGAAATTAATTTTGATATTAACTGTCAAAACTGCAGCCACTGTGATTTTCCTGTTGTAGACCATGGTTTGTGAATATGCAATTTGGATTATGATGATTATGAATGAATGTAACTATGAGTGAGCTGTACTTTTTTTCTGTGCAGTGAAAGCTGTCGTGATGAAATTAAAAATGCCCTTTGTACTAGAAAATGCATCTAATTAAACTAGCTGAGAGACAGGTAAAATTCATTCTCAATATTACCAAACTGTCAGCACTTGGAACGTGAAGCAGTTGCACAGATATTTCATCTTCTTACAAAGACAGCACTTTTGGAAACCATGACACATATTTTATGGTAGGCATAAAACAGCAATAGCATACAATTTTCTCCAAGGCAGCTTGCTTGCTTTCTATCTTCTCTTTCTGAGTAAGGCGTGTGACTTCCTGATCTGTTTAATTTGCAGATGCAAAGTTATACTCAACAGGTGTCTCCATAACTAACAATACCTACTCTAGCCTTGTTTGTTATATCTTTGTCCTTCCAGCGGTGATCAAATTTTATTGGTTCGAGATTCTACTGTCCACCTTAGGTGAAGAAACTTATCCATCATATAAATCTTCTGATGTCAGTAGATTTCAGTTGGAGGAGCAAAATGTACAGTAATCTTAGAAAGCCTGTGGAAATCTGTAACACCAAAACTTTGCTACGTCATCTTTGTAGTTGGATGAATTTAACACAGAAATATAAATATTTAATTTGTGGCATGCTATTATCAGGCCTGTTAGCCTGACCTTGGTGCCAGGAGCGAATTGTCTTGAGGGAGATCACACGGCATGTGCAGGACAACCAGGGATCAGGCCTAGTGAGCATGGGTTCACAAAGGGCATGTCCTGCTTGATCAACCTGATCTCCTTCTATGACCTAGTGATCTGTCTGGTAGATGAGGGAAAGGTGTTGAGTCTACCTAGACTTCAGCAAAGCCTTTGACACTGTCTCCCACAGCATTCTCCTGCAGCAGCTGGAAGCCCGTGGCTTGGACAGGTACGCTCTTGGCTGGATAAGAAACTGGCTGGAAGGCCAGGCTCAGAGAGTGGTAGTGAATGGAGCTAAATCCAGATGGCAACAAATCATGAGTGGTGTTCCCCAGGGGTCGGTGCTGGGGCCTGTCCTCTTCAATATCTTATTGATGACCTGGATGAGGTCATTGAGTGCATCCTCAGTAAGTTTGCGGATGACACCAAGTTAGCTGGAAGTGTCAATCTGCCTGGGGCTAGCGAGGACCTACAGAGGGATCTGGACAGGCTGGAAAGCTGGGCTGAAGCCAATGGGATGAGTTTCAACAAGGCCAAATGCCGGCTCTTGCACTTTGGCCACAACAACCCCAGGCAATGCCACAGACTTGGGGTGGAGGGGCTGGAAGATTGCATAGAGGAAATGGACCTGGGGGTATTGATTGATGCTTGGCTGAACACGTGCCAGCAGTGTGCCCAGGTGGCCAAGAAGGCCAATGGCATCCTGGCTTGCATCAGAATCAGTGTTGCCAGCAGGAACAGGGCAGTGATTGTCCCGCTGTACTCGGCTCTGGTGAGGCTGCACCTCGAGTACTGTGTCCAGTTTTGGGCCCCTCACTGCAAGAAAGATATTGAGGCCCTGGAACGTGTTCAAAGGAGGGCAACAAAGCTGGTGAGGGGTCTGGAGCACAGGCCATATGAAGAGAGGCTGAAGGAGCTGGGAATGTTCAGTCTGGAGAAGAGGAGGCTCAGGGGAGACCTTATTGCTCACCATAAATACCTGAAGGGGGGTTGTAGTGAGCTGAGGGTCGGCCTCTTCTCCCATGTAACTGGTGACAGGGCTAGAGGGAATGGCTTCAAGTTGCACCAGGGGAGATTTAGGCTGGACATTAGGAAATACTGCTTCTCTGAAAAGAGTGGTCAGGCACTGGAGTGGGCTGCCCAGGGAGGTGGTGGAGTTGCTGACCCTGGAAGTGTTCGAGGAACGTTTGGATTTTGTGTTGAGGGACATGGTTTAGTGAATACTATTGGCGATGGGTGGATGGTTGGACTGGATGATCTTGAAGGTCTTTTCCAACGTCAGTGATTCTGGGATCAGTGGTTGGCTTTTTGTTGGTTTTTGGGTGTTTTTTTTTTTTTTTTTTTCTGGAGAGGTGTATTTTTTTGTTTGTTTTTAGGTTTGAGGTTTGTTGGGTTTTTTTAGAAAGAAAACACTTAGACATCCTAACACTAATTGCACTGCAGGTTGAGAGATTTTAACGTGCACGAATAGTGAAGGCACTTCTTTCTGCCCCCCTCTTCGCAAGTGTTTGTTTGTAGCATTTCCAGGCCATTTTTTTAAATTTCATAGCAGTAGAGAAGATACATTAGCCGTCACCTGCAGTAGAAAACATAAGTAAATCACAGATGGAAATGGTTTATAACAATTACTCAAGTGTTAGATAAGGAATACACTGTGAGTAGGCAGTAGCAAATCTGAAGAGGACGTTATGCTTTGGAAGAAATGCAAAAACTGCTAAAGTGAACCTTTTTTAATATTCCTCCCTTTCTTAGTTATAAAATAAAATAATCCAAGTGTAGTGAAAGTACCCTGTCATTGACAACAATTACCAGTTGCTCCTGGATGTTGTGTTCTTTCTAGTTTTGTTTTATTCATTCGACAGATACTTATCCTGTTTTGCAAGATACCATGCAGAGGCAATTCTATTTTCCAAAAAGAAAAGCTGATTAGATTGCATTCTCTTCAGGAAACAAATAGGAGGGATTGCAGATCCTACGACCATTACATTTGACAGAAGCTCATAGTGTATGGA
The DNA here is from genome assembly GCF_019232065.1 of Centrocercus urophasianus. Lineage (NCBI taxonomy): Eukaryota > Metazoa > Chordata > Aves > Galliformes > Phasianidae > Centrocercus > Centrocercus urophasianus. Next base: position 16,960,590 of record NW_024884697.1, read on the forward strand.
AAATATATCCCTATGCATTGGTGCTGGACATTTTAAACTAATCTGAATTTTCACTTTAGAAACTTCTATTGCAGAATAGTGTTGGGCTCCATGGATCCCTAACAAATAAATCCTTGATGAAATCATGGGACAGCTGCTGAGACCACAGAACTTTGAGAATATAATTATTTAATTCTATCTAATGCCATCTCAGGTTTAGTGAAGGATTTAGGATTAGGAGTAGTCTTGCTACTGCACATGTTAACAGTATTCTACATTTTCTCAAATCAACACAGGAAAAAATAGTCAGTAAAAATCCCATGTTACAGAAGTCTTTTTCCAAGTAGTTCCAAAAGCAATCAGAAGAGCACCAAAATTGTTCCTAACGATACAGTAATACTGTGATGCATTCAAGAGACAGAGCTATCTTTGTGCATCACCAGTTTTATTTTCCCTATAATGCTTCCCTCAGAAGAGAGAATCAGCTCCTTGCTACTGAAGAGGAATCCAATCCTAGCACTTTGGAAACAGTGTGATATTTGAGCTTTTCACCTTTAGCCAATTTCTAACTTGACAGCACAGAGATATACCTGAACTTTATTATTTCTTCTTCCCTATGTAAGAGCTAATCATTAAGCACAGTTCAGGCTCAAGACTCTCTTTGCTCCAGCTTCTGGCCACTGGAAATAAGACAACATTGCTGCCTGTGCCATAAGTACTGCCACAGGAGAAGGTAAAATGAATGCCAATCAAGCCAGTCTGCCAAATTCCTCCTGGGGATTCTCGTATTCCTTAATTCTTCCAGCACACTGGAAAGTGATAGGAACACATGGCAGGCCTGGGGATATGCTTTCAAACATTAACTCTTCATCTTCTACCTCAATTTCTCAAGTATTAAAATGAAAATTTTTACCTTCCTTTAGGTTTACCTGTTTACTCACTATAAACATTAAGCAAAGGCACACAGCAACAGATCTACAAGCTTTTGTTGAATTGTGAATTGCCATGGGGTGCTCTTGGCAAAGCATATTGCGGAAACTGATATTGTATTGCACTAAAGTAGAATACATAAGAATAAAAATGTTAAGAGCTTTCTAAGGATCAAGAGAAGTTGTTGGCACTGTATTTATAGCAAGACAAAACTTTCAGCTGGCACATCTAACTATTCTTTGCATAGTTTTTATTCCTACCTGATACTCCTCCAAATAATTTATTCACCAAACTCTTTCTGTAGACTTTCTACTGGAAGCAAGGTTAATTACATAAAAATTTCAGTCTATCTCAGTGCTATGTTTATCTGCACTGATGTTTATTACATTAAAACATTAAATTGTGAACTGAAACATTGTCTAGTCTGTTCTGTTAATTGATCTATTCTTGATCAAAAGAAAAACATTTGAGAAAGATCTTTCCAACATTCCCAGTCAGTATGAGTTTCCTCTTCCCTTCTATTTTCATTTACTCAAGGTCTATACTCTATTTAAATGTCCGTACTTTTCATGCCTGTAAGTCTGGATCAAAAGTCTTGGTATGCTAAGGGTAATCTGTACATCTGTGCAACACAAATTTGAAGTTTGAGAGAGGTTGCTTTTTAAACCAGAACTCTTTCTCTAGTATGCATTTGTTCATTTGTTATCCTAAACTGCCCCCTTGTGTTTTTTTATGAAAAGCAAACATTTTATTTCACAGAGCAAAAATGAAGGGACTGACGGTAGGTAAATATGAAAACATGCTAGCACTTTTTGAAAACAGTATTAAATCTTGTTCTGTGAACAGGAGCATTTAATCTGTATGCTTTCATTGTACTTTTTTATACCTTGAAGCTATAGATGATGTCATACTAGCAAGAAGCAGTGTTTTACAATGGCAAACTTTATTTTGAAACATAGTAATGCAAAATTTATCAAGATGATGGATTGTCCCTGAAAGGAGGAGAGAAAATTGGTCAACAATATGATAGGATGAGGGTCATCATCAATTTGGACTGCAGAAATAAATCTCCATCAGCAGATGTAAGCTTCTTTTTCTGCAAATCAATAGCTGGGAATTTAGAAGATTAAGTGTGTTCAATGAATACCACATTTGAACTAATCTTGAAGCCAAGCTTTTAGTAAACTTTCTTCTAGACAACAAGATATACTCTAATTGAAAGTAAAATACAAACCATCACAGAAGAGCCTCTATCAGTGAGAAAGCACATAAACTAAAATTGATGAATCAATTCAAGGGGAAAATAGTCAGAATAACTACTCTGAATCCTCTTTAGTTTTAGAACTGAACACAGAAAAAAAAAAGTCCTTCACATTCACAGCTGAATTATGATCAAGGAGTTCTAATACATTGTTTGAAAATTAGATCCCTTATTTCTTAATATTGAAAATTAACACCAAGCAGTGGGGAGAAATATTTGTTGAAGTGCAGGACATACCAAGTAACAGAAAAGTAAAAGTGACAAGGGAAATACACCAAATTTTCTTGTGAACTTTGTGAATGAGCCATTAAAAATCTGGTGGTAAGAGCTGTCTTCCGTATTATTTCCTCTTACAAAGAAAAAAGTTCAGACAGTGATTTTTTTTGTGAATGTATGGTGTCCCAGATGCAGCCTTCAGACTGGTATACTTCAAGATTGATAACATAGATGATAATAATATTTAACAATGATAATTTTTCAGTTTAATTCTAGACCAAAGTAGAAGTATCTCATCTGCTCCAAAAAAAGAATTGCTTTCCTGTGGAAATGTGATATCAATATTGACCAAGTATTACAATATAGTATAAGGATTTACTCTTAATGTTAAGAGAGTACCAAGCTAGGTTTCAGCAGAATGAGTGAAGAATGCCATTCAACTTGATCTTGTTACTTGTTGACTTGTGTTAGTTATTTGCAGTTGAGGTTGAATTATATGCAATCTACATATTACGTTCATATGGAAAGGATCTTCATCTCTCTGTATGGAAAATTACATTCCTTTCATTTTTCATAACAAGCTCGGAAAATATCTACAGCAGAGACAACAGGATGAAGAGGGACTTAGACAGAATGTTCCTCATAAGGTATACAATCAACATGTTATTCAAACGACCCATAGGAAAGGAATAGAGTGTTCATACTTTACATCGCCATGTGGTGTTTTATCACTCAGTGACTGTGAAGCCAGGTGGAAGCTTAAATAAGAAGGAATTATGCAAGACTAGAACATTCTAACTTGACATGATATGGGCAGGTCACAGCTTTTGATCTATGACATGGACCTTGTGTTGAGTACGATGTGGAAGGAGATCAAAACAGTCATCCTATACAACAGAAACAAAACCATCATGGCAAATCTGTAAAATGTTTCAGCTTCATCTATACAAAAGGGATGCTGAAGTAACCAAGAAAGGCATCTCATTAAGTGTAACATTAAAAGACTGCATTTTTTTCATCTGTGTTCCACTATTACAAATTTACATCTTGTAGACTTAAATTAATGTATTATTTCATACCAAGAACTAGTCATAAGACTCTCTTTAACTGATATGACTTGTAACAGTTATGCTAACCTTGATACAGAACCTTACAAAGTGAATGCAAGTATAATCAAAGTGCCAAAATATTTTTGTTTCATGGCATTCAAATTCATGGCCAGAAAATATTTAGATGAAAATGAGAATTTTGGTTAGAATATCAAACTCTGAAAGCATTTACTATTTTTCATTTCTTGTGCTCCCACACTGGTGCTATTTAAGTTATTCATGTGAATAAGTGTTCGTCAAGGATGAGTAATCGAGCCACACAGTTGATCAGAATGAGTACCAAGGTAAATAATCATTGAATTTACAAGAATGTAAGGAAATTATAAAGAAATTATGGTAAATATAGTTGGATCTTAACTAATACTGGCCATATATGTCATACAACAGAGACATGTTAGAGTATGACCTACCAAAATGTTAGTACTGAACAAAAAGTAGTAATATAGTACAGTAATCCATTAGATAACATTCAAATCTCTAAGAATATCACCCATTTTAAAAGCACTCTGACCTAAAAGCATTCTGAACATAAGAATATGTCATTCAAACTGGATGGGAAAGTCTATGGGATTAAATTTAGCAGAAGTAAATTAGTATTAAATTATTTATTCCTGTGAGACATTTTTTAATAAAATAAATTCCATGACTTTTTAGAATCTAAAGGCTGCACTGGAAATTGCCCATATTTTTATAGCTTATCCACATATCTTTACTTTAATGACAGAGTAGTAGTTTTTCATTTTGCCCCATATTCTCCATTTGTACACCCCTTGAGGACATTGTGCAATGTGGGAAAACGCAAGGCAAAAAAAAGGTATAAAAAAGGCCACCAGCAGGAAAAGATTGACACTTATTTCATTCCCCTGATAAGAAAAAAATGGGATCGTTTGATATTGTCACCAGCAATCAAGGAGAAGGAGTGAGTACAGTGTCAGGAATAAGTGAAGCTTAGTGCTTATTCATAACCTTCGTATGTCAGGTATACTGCAAAGACAAGACAATGTGACTGATCTATGGTAACGTGAAGGATGCCTTGTGCCAGCAAAGAATTTGGTCTGATATTACCAGGATAGCTTTCAGAATATTTCGGTGCCATTGCATTCCTCTGCAACACATGCTGACCATGCCAGGGATGCAACTTCTGTGGATCTCCTTTCCATTTATCCCATTGAATACTAAGCTGTGAGTTGCTGTCTTTTCCAGGTTGTTGCTGCTGCTTCTGACCTTGCAATAAATTGTGTGTCAGTAAGTTAAGCAGAGAGTGTAACCTGGGGGAGAAAAGAGATTTTCAGCCTTCTCTAGGGAAGTCAGATAGATGGTTCTCTGACTCCAGCAGGTCACAGAATGATCTCAGTGCAGAAAGAAAGGTTTCAGAAGAAGAATAAAGCAACTTTCAGTGCTGAGTATAGGAATAGAAGTGCATAGGCTTGAAGTGGGCTGGATTTGAGAGATAGGAGAAAAATTCAGAATATATGTTTTATTGACATGTGATTGTACAAAGACTCTACAGGCAATCTGTAAATAGGGGCCAAGTGTAACCATGGTGGAATGATTACTAGCTGGGGCAGATGGAGAGCAGAGAGATGGATTTACAGTGAACTAACCTCTGCATCCTAAAGTTCTAGGACTATTTTTGATTTTGTGCAAGAAGATCAAGACAGAGTGTAGTGAACATTCTTTTCCTTTAAAATTTTAAGACTCACAATCTTTTTATTGTCCTTGTCCTCCTATTTCCCCGTGCCATTCACAGTCACTCACATAACAAGTGAAAGTACTGAGATGTGAGAGGGCATGGGTGGGTGTCTAAGAACAGTTTACTACCTGAAACCTTAGCAGCTATTTCTGGAAGCTAGCTATTTACAGTGCACTGTGCATACAGTACTGCATGTTTCATTTTTGTAATTGATTCAGCATGCCTTTTGTCAGTCTGATTCACCCGGGTCTTCTAAAGATCACATCTGAAAATTCACAGAGAACATTAAACAAATATTGAACTAGATTGTCACTAGTCAAGTTATTCCGACAGATTTTTTGAGATCTAGCTATGTTTAAGTGGGCATTGTGGTTTAACCTGGCAGCAGTTCAGCACCAGTCATTTGCTCACTCTCCACCCAAGTGGGATGAGGGAGAGAATGTATAGAGAATGTATAGAGAATGTATAGAGAATGTGTAGTAATTGAAAACCCTGAGTGCAGTGCCATCAGTCAACAACAACCAAACATCAGTGTGCTGTTAACACTGCTTTGGCTGGAATCAGGACAGGAGGGAAATCTACTCCATATGCAGGAGCAAGGAGTGAAAAATGACATTATGCATTCATGATACCACGAAAAGTAGATTCTCTCTAGAATCTAGAGCTAATTAGATATTCCTTGGCATGTAATTTGACAGGAAAATATTTGGGTGTTACTATGCAGAGAAATAAAAAATATGTATATATATTCATAAGGAACACGGAATATAATTAATCACAAATCAGTTTTCTGTCTGCAAAGAACAGAAAAAAGAACTAGCAGTGCTGGCACACAAGTAGGCTGAGGAACTGGAATACAATTTTAAATTTCTTCAATTAATAATAAGAAAGAATGACAGCAACAATTCTTCAGGAGATAAAGTTATATTATTGTTAAAGCTAGATAGAGGCCTCAGTTTGAATGCAGAAATCCTTGGTTACACACAAAAAAATAGAAACAGCAGTTCATCAAACTCATCCCATTCCAAGAGGCACACTAAAAAGCCACTCTGGGTTTATTTTTTCACTTACTGAATCTGCAAAGCACAAAACTTGCAGTAATAGCTATTACCTAGTTTTTAAATAGGATGCAGACTATATGTTCATAAAATGAGATAATACATTACAGGCTCAAAAGCTCTTGCAATCTGACTGATTTCACTCAAATTTCTATCCCCTCCTGTCTGTGTTTCCTTCTCTGACTGGTGAAAAAAATCTTGTACAAGACCACTTTATATTATGAAACGTGAGCTTGATTTTTAGATGTGTGTTTTCATAGTGCTGTATTTGACTTGCTGTCTGAAAATTCACTGCATTTTACTAATAGAAAGTTAAGTCCATATGAAAATTTATGAATTTTTCCACCAAAAAAGTATTTACAACATACCTTCGATGTAGAACTTTTTGTCTCATCTTCCATCTCCATCCTTTTCTCATTTACTTTACCATAAGGGAATGGGCTCTGGTTTTGTAATATTTTTTATAATCATCAACTGTTCTATAATTCTATCACTACTGTCATAGTCAGAGTCAAGGTCAGAAATTTTATCTGTGCCCAACGCATTTCAAAAGGTGAGCCATCATATGTGCATTTCTGTTGCTTTGCAGTCTGCTAAAACAAACAAGATTATCTTCTTAATCCCCTTGCTATCTCTTTTAAGAGAAAAGCATCAGAATGAAGATACAAACAGTCTCAGCATGGGCTGGCTCTTTATAAATTTAATTGAACACATAGCTCAGAAGAAGAATCTGGAACAAAATGTTACATAATCACATTGACTTCCTGAAAATAACCATATTTTCACACTGGGGCAAGCACAGGGTAAAGCACTACACCTCTTTGGGCAGCATGGAAGATATTAGAGGGAAAAGTAGGGCAGCTAGGCAGTCAGAAGATGGGTCAGACTCCTCGGGCCAGGAACATCAACAGGGTTGCTCATAGCCTAGCAAGAAAGGGAAGGATCATATAGTCTGCCAAAAAAACAAGATAATGAGAACTTGTTCTGCCCTGATGGGAGGATCTTCCCGCATGAGAGGGAAGAGAAGGGTGGGAAGAAGTGAGGACACAAGCAGTGAATGTGCTCCCCCAACATTGTAACATAACAGCATGGGAGCTGCAAGTCTGCTCTGTTTCAGAATGCTTCTCTCCATCCCCAGCTGGCAGGAGCAACCTATTGGAGGGAGCACTCCCTCAAGGAGGCAATGTCGATGCAGGAATGTGTATGCCAGGCACTTAAATTGAGTACTCCTTTGTCTTGTTAAATAATCTTTTCTCAATCTCCCCATCTTTTTCTGGAAAATTATAGTTCTTTTCTCTGATTATACCTTTCTTGCATCTTTCACCGTGCTCAAAGCTGTCTTGATGGTAGTACCTCAGCTGCATGTGTCATTTCTTTCAGCAGGCAAAATAACCTCTCTTCCTTGTCAGACATATTTGCTACCTATGTTGGGCATGGTTTCCATCACTGAATTTTAGAGCTTCCAGCTAAATTTTAATCCATACTTTGCAAGAATATAGATGCTTATCACACATCCATTACAGAATCTGATAACACCTTTACACTTTCAATAAAAAGGAATACCAGAGGGGTTGTGAAAATATGTCTTGGAGATTTGACTGGTGATCATACAATTTCATTACTCTTAATTTTCTACTTCTTGCAAATTTTTAACATCTATTTCACCCTTGCATAATCATAAACTGAAAATTGCTGAACCAGAATACTCTGCAGTTTTTAATTGATATTAAAAAGTGCTCCCAGTTTGCCTTACTATGCATACTCCATAGTTGTTTTGTATTTTTAAATTGATTTCTATGGGTATGTAATATGACCTTTTTGTGTTCCAGAGCACTAAACAGGGGACATTCACAGACACTTTTTTTCATACAAAAGTATGTTTCAGCCAGGGGCCAGCTAATGTCCAATTCGGTCTTCTGTTTTTTTTCCTTCCGTACTCCATTGTTCAAGTACACAGTATAGTATTTTGAAACTTTATTCACAGATCAAGAATTCATGGTGGTAATAGAGAAGTGGTCTCTTTTGTAGGAATTCCTTAGTATCAAGAATGACACTAGCTGTTTAGACATTCAATTGAAACTAAGAGGGATATCTGGATGGCCTAAATATCTTCAAAGGCCTTCATCACAGAGAATACTTGATGTCTGTGGAGACTCTTGAGAGTACTTAGGTAAATTAGTGCTTAGACTGAATAGAAAACTGCCCAGAGCTGGCCAATGAAGAACTACAGATCATAGCATACATGGCTCTATATAACATGGAGCATTAGCTTCACTGTGATAGCCTCACACAATATTCCTGATTTGTGAGTTCAGGTATTACTTTTCCTGTATTCTGGGGCTTTTCTACTGTTGACATGTTCATTTTTCTTACAAAGAACAATAGAGTACATGCTTTCCAGCAACTGTAGCAGTTGAAAGTGGACTTTGGAGATCCAACTTAGACTAAAGAAAACTCCTGGAAAGACGGTTTATTTGGAAGAAGTCAGAAAGAACATTCTAGTTTCTAACAGAATGAGGGCATATAGATCACTGAATCTGCTAGAAATGCTTTTAGTTTTGGTGGTCTGTAGGGCAGCAAGATTGTAGATTTGTAGATTTGGGACCTTGACTCCTCAATCCTCCCTCTACCTGAGACCCTGTGATGGGCTGAGTATCTAACACTCCTTCTCTGGCAAACAGCATAGACTTCAGCAATTCAAAGAGCAGGGACTGTGAGCAACAGTACTGCAAAAGATAACTATTGAAAAAGAGAGTGCTTGCTGGTAGAATAATAATAATACAGCTAAAAAAAAAAAATGTGATTGAGGTATGGACTGAATTGATTCAAAGGCCAGCCTTGCTGAAACAAAATCACATTCACCAAAGCAAATTCTTTGCTGGTTAGTCATTTCAGAGTGTTCTGATGTCTTATGAAGTATTTCATAACCAGAAGGCAACAGCAGGGAGTTACCACTGCTGACAGAAAAAGCCAATGGACTGAACACTGATTTAAGAGGCACTGTATTATGTTTTCCAGCTATAATTGTGAAGTTGACTTGACATGGTTTGAAGCAAATAATTTTCGTACTCTGCATTTTATTTTCCCTCTTGCTAAAGGAATGTTTTCTAAACATTCAGGTTCTGTTTCACTCCATTTCAAATGCTACTTTATAAATGAGTAGAGGATATTTCAGATCATTAAACATAAATAAGAGCTGAGGAATATGCCCATTACTCTTTGAAAAATGTTTCAGAATACAGCAGTTAAAAGTGAAAATATTAAGACAGAATAGATTACTTGAGTTGCAAAGAAGTGTACTCAAATCTCTACAAAAATTTCTGTGATGATCTTTGAAGCGAAGGCATCAATACATTTTGAATGAAATGAGATGTTGCATTATTACAGATTTTAGAAAATTGCAAAAGGGCTTTAGAATTCAAAGTAAACAAATACTTCTGCGTAGACTGAATGAATAAATGTAAGATAACATTTCACTGTTTAGAGCATTGTATCCAATAAATGCTTCCAAAAATACTTATGTTTAGGAGAAAATATATAAACAAGAATATTGGAAAAGAGGAAAATATCAATAAACTAAGGTACAAATAGATCATGACAGGTGTGAATTTTGATGGTGGTGATGAGAATGAAAGAACCTGCTAAAGGAAAACACAGCATGAGAGTAAATAGATATTATTCCACCATGCTCCTTGAAATTTAAAAGTCATTACATCTTTTATTGCAGTTTCTACTCCCAGACATAACCTTATCCAAAATTTGGTGTACACTAAATTACAGTAAATAACTTCAGGCTCCTGTTAATAAGAACAAGTTTCAGAACCTTTTAAATCACATTCCCTTACTGTCAGAATAATTAATGTCAGGAATTCCTGTTGTATTTTAATACTGTATTTCACAGTTAGGCATACTAGATGTAGGAAAAAAAGCCTGGTTGCTTTGGGATTTTTACTCTGTAAGTCTCACGTTTCAAAATTTGATTCAAATGTTCAAGGAAAGGTTGTCAATGCATTTATAGTTATAGTAGCAGTTTTATATGTGTAAATTACATTTGAGTTTTTACATAAGGCTATCTGCATTTACAACTAGTGCCTTGATTTTGGACTGTTAATCATAAGGTCACTAATTCAAATTAGAATAATCAGACTGCCACAGTGTAATCTTTCTTCATAAATTTGTTTCATAGTATCAGTTATACCAGTGCAGTGGCACCTTTGTGCTGATGATAATCTAGATTTGCCTGAAATATTATAACTGAATCCTTGTCAGGAAAGGAAATACTGTTCATACAGCTTAGTATGCATTCTGAGATCCTAGAAACCTATTTTCTATTTAACTATTGCCATTAGCAACATTGAATATATCACAACATTCAGGAAGGTAAGGGTAAAGGATACATAACAGTCATCATTCAAATTCAAATATTATTGCAGTCACATTCCACAAATTAAAATATCCATGTGAAAACTTGCCTAAAATGTTCATAATGGAGCTGAGTTGTGTTTGTCTTGAGAAAAACACAACTCTTGTGTTTTTTTGAGAAAAAAAATTACACATTAATTATTGCTTGGCTAAACTAAACTGAAGGTTATAGTTAAAAGATGAAACCTGAAAGACTTAGCTGCTTACAACTCAAATGCCTGATTTTTAGGTGACTGGGCCTATGCACAGAAACCTGAACTCACAGTTCAATATCCGTGTTAAAATGTCTGTTTAGTGTATGAAGAAAGGTAAGAAAGGCTATTTAAAGTGGCTGCTGGGTATTTAAATGTCTATTTAAAATGGCCTGGAAAGCACTTAGGGCAAGCAAGGAAGCAACACTGAACATACAAAACCACTGTTACACTTCAGATACTAGGTCACAGCTTCACAAAAGCATCTTTATCTTCAGTACACTCCACACACAATGCTCTCTTAGAAGGCACATTCCAGATTTTTTTTTTTTTTCAAAAGAATGCAAGATCATTCTTTTCATTTTATAGACGCCTGGAGAGAAAATTGCTATGCATCTTCTTACAATAGCAGCTTGATTGTTAGTAAGTTCATGCATACACTGGAGTGCTACATTTAGTTTTCTTGTAAACCTAAGGGCATTCAAACTAGCATGCTATTTCCCTGAAGAATTACAGAAAGAACTGAAGTCTGTAATAATCTCGTTAGTGAGTAATGTATAGAATGGTTCAAAATCTTACAGGGGAAAGCTTATGAAGCAGAAGTACCACCATGTAAAATTGATCTGAATATACTTAGTTTCAACATCAAGACAGAGACAACAAAGAGCTAAAGATATACTACAGCTGCACTCCAGAGAAGAAAGCTGTGAAGAAAAGAGGAAGCTTCTTAAAATGAAACCAAAGGAAACTGTTAAGACAATTAAACCCTTCCCAGAAGCGTGGAGATTTCTGAATGATGCCATATAGCGAACATAGTAAGAGTGTATGTCACCTGCTAAAAAGATTTGGAAAAGGAAGAAATAAAGTCAGCATGACTATTCAGCAAGGTAAAAGATGCTATAATAAAACAGAATCTATTTCTTAAAATGCTGTACAGAAATAAATAAAATGAAAATCCTCATATATTTTGACACTTTAGACACCAAAATTGTTTCTGTGCAGACCAGGAAAGGATTTGAGGAGCAAAGTGAAGGGAAGCTCTTTTGTTAAAACCCTTCATCTAACACAACAGCAAAAATTCCTCCAAAGAGTCTCGCTGAATCAGAAGAGTTGTGTGAAGGATTGGCAAGGATCAGCAGGTCCCTGGGGACAGGCATACAGAGCTACAGGGGGCTCATCAGGCTAGGAGACCCATCATGTCTGTCCCACTGTCCCCAGCCTGAGAGTAAGGTGAGTTGGAGGGGAAGAGGAACCAAAACAATGATGAGTAGCCTGGGTCACTTATGTAACTATGGTAGGAAAAAACTATGTGGGCACTACAAGCCAAAAGTCGATCATGAATATATCCATACTGTGAGATGTGGAAAGAAAACTGGTGCAGCAGGTTATCATCAGTAGCACAAAGTCTATAAGAAAGCCAGGAACTAATGGTGTATGCTAGAGGTAAATACTGAGTCCAGTACTGTTAACACCTTCACTAAATATCTGGATAATGGAAGTTACTGAACCATCAGCACATACTAATGACACAGAACTAGAGGGAGTGGCTGATACACCATGCTGCCACCCAGAGGAGCCTCTGCAGACTGGAAAAACGGGATGATAAGAACCTCAAAGTTCTTTGTCTGGGGAAAAAACATCCTCAGGCATCAGTGCATGGTGGGTGCCACCCATCCAGAAATCAGACAAGTAGAAAAGGGGATTTTGATGGGCACCAATTTGAACATGAGCCAGCAATGTGCCCTTCCCACAAAGAAGGTATGGCATTCTAGGCTGTATTAAGCAAATCACTGTCAAGAGGTCGATAGAAATGGTCTTTGCCCTTTTCTCAGCACTGGTGAGTTCATTCCTGGAGTGTTATGATCACATCTGGGCACCTCAACACAAGTGAGACCAGGATGTACTGGAAAGAGTCCTTAAAAGGGCTGCAAAAACTTATGAGGGGACTAGTGGAAAGTCTGGGAGAGCTGAGACTGGAGAGAAAAGAAGTCATAAAGGAATTTTATCCAGTTAGCTACACCACATCATACACACTGAATATACTAAATTGCATTAAAATCCCTGTGTTCATCATCCTTTAATTCATACAAAAAAAAAAATGCTTTGCTATTGTCCATATCATCTCTCTCAACTGTGTGGTAAATGCCCCACGTAACTCATTAAGTGTGAACATTCCTGCTGCATCCTTCTGAACAGTCATGTCTTCATTGCTGTCACCTGCTTCCTCTGATAAATCAGGCTTGATTAAATCAACCAAGTTTAAGAGATGGAAAAAAAACAAAACAACCAACAACAAAACATGAAATGAAAATATTAACAGAGCATAATATTAAACAGTTGGCAACAGAACAATTTTAGAACTGAAAAAGATTCAGAGAAAAGCAGTAAAGATTTTCAAAGCTATGGCACAATTTCTGTACGGCCAAACCATTTCATATGAAAAATAGGTTTGGCTGACATCCTTCAACCTGAGCAAGAGGTGGCTTACAGAGATGTAACAGAGATCTACAAAATAGGCATGCCATAAAGGAGGTGAATAGGGTTCAAATATTCATTGCCTCTTCCAGCAAAGATTTATAAGCTACCATGTGAAGTTAGCAGGAATAAAACTCAAAACAAACAAAAGTAGCTGTTTGTTCTCTGACTGGATATCAGATCTGTCGAACAGTATGCCAAAGTCCATGCTGACTGCAAGAAATGTACATAGATTCAAGGAGAGAGTGAACAAGAACTTGAAAGAAAGAGAAGTTAGTAAACAAACTACAACAGGATCATGAGTTACTATGACCTGAACACAGTTATAGACTGAGATACATTTCAGAATAGCATATGTGTTTTTCCATTATTTTTCTTTGACCATCCATTCTTATGGTCCTCACACCTAGATGAACTTGGTTTAAATAACTACAGCCTTTTCCTTTATTAGCCTGGAGTTCTGCCATCTGTCTTCTCAAGAGAGAATCTGTCTTCTCAAGAGCTTTCATAGATCTACATGCAGGGAGACAGAAGCATTGTTGGGGCAGTGGTCAAAGTGGAAGTGATAAAAGTAACAAACTCTCAGCTAATACTATTAGCTGAGAAATGTATGTTCAAGGTCACCTGACATAAGATCCCTGCCCGGAATTAATTACTTGGTTTTACAGGTAATCTGAAAACAGTGGAGCTGGAAGGGAGTGCGGAGAAATAATTGAGTCTTTCTACTCAAGGTCTCAAAGTAAAGTGTCACCTGCTAACTGGTTCTGGTTTATTTTCACTTGAAACGCTATTTTGAAATTCTATTTGAATCTTACTTTAAAAAAAAACAAAACACATTGTTTACACAATATTTTTATTAATACAGTTACAAATATTTTAATTAAAAGCAATTTTTAAGTCCAGAGTCATCTGAATATAGATGTGAGAAGACATGAAAAGCTTTTAGGAACTGCAAGCTGTTTCACAAACCATATTCTGATGCATCACGTTTTAGCAAACCATACTGCAGATTATAGAGGTAGAAGCTAAATCCTTAAGGCTTATAAAATCTCATGAACTGAACAAAAATGAAGGGAGGGAAAGCAAATAAAGCAAAGTAAAAATTCCTGCCTCTATACAATGAACTATCTCAAGTTATGTATTTATGCTTGCCTCAACTGAAACATTTTGATCCGAGTAATAGCTACTTTAGAGTTTAGATTCTTCAGTCTTAAGGAGCAACTTTCAACTATATGTCTTTGCTTTGCAAAGTCATATAAAATGCTGTTAGCTTGAACTATTTTTAAAATAATTACAAAAAATATTTATTCTCCATTTCCTAGTCATTTAAATTCATATGATGTTTTTTCTTCAGTATGTCCTCTTAGACCAAGGATTTCTTTCTCAATTTCTGTGCTCAGTAGGACTCCTTTGAACTAGTCAGAGTGACACCTTGAATGCAGCAGATTTTGGAAACTGCTTACTGACAGCAAAATGTATCTAATCGCTAATAATCACTTTAACCAATCTGGAACAGCCTGTGGTTACTTGTGAAAGACATACAATCACGTTTTCACATGCACACCAATACAAATCATCACAGATGAACTTTAATGGTGAATAAACACATTAAATTAAGGTCTGTTACATTTTCAGTTACACATACTAGTCACATTATCTGAAAGATAGCTGAAGTTACATTAGCATTTTAATAACATAGTATAATGGCCTCACTAATGTTTAGAGGAATTAGCACGTAGAAGGAGCCACTGAACTGAACTGTTACCACAATTTTTTGTCTAGCTTCAAGATAGCAGACATATAAACCCTGTAGTCTTCATTATACTTCTGTACCTTCCTTCACAGATTCTAATATCTCATAATTCAGATTTCCTCTGAGATCCATACGGAGTCACAGCAATTCACTCCACCCTAAAATGCAGAGAATAGCTTACTGCATACCTAATTTCCAGTTAGATGTGCACTCTGAGGAGGGATCAGGCAGACCTGCTGATTTGTCAGAGGACAAAACTGAGGGGCCAAATTTCTGAACAATCTGGAGAAGATGGATGGAAGGGCAGCAATGAGGCTATGGAAATGAATATGAATTCTCTGGTTACCTAGTGTTTCAAGCTGTGCAGGAATAACAGTGTGCTACCAAAAGTACCTGGCTATAGAAACTACAACAGTTTTAATTACACTTTACATTCTGAAGGAAGAATTTCCATTTTACTAGATTTCATTTCAGAAACAGAAAAACAGGTGTCCGTCTTTTGCTGACAGTCATTATATTTAACCATTTTTTTTCACTGAACTTCAAGGCATGACTATATTCCTGTATTATTTATTATAATATAATATATAATATATAATATATAATGTTATAATATAACATATTATGGACATCTCCTAATTTCATGAACTCCTAATTTCATGAACTCCAAACATTAAAATCCATATGATATTTCTAGAAGTATTAAAGGTGAACTTTAAAACTATAGAAGTGTTGTCAGGGACAGTGTACAGCTGATAAGCAAATTCCTGACTAGAAGAAATTGCTCAAGTTTATTAGTTGCTGTGCAAAAATTTAATGAAGTAACTATCAGTAAATCATAGAATCATAGAATCATAGAATCACAGAATTGCTCAGGTTGGAAAAGTCCTTCAAGATCATCAAGTCCAACTGCAACCTTACCATACTACCCTAACAACGCTCCACTAAATCATGTCTCTGAGCACCACATTCGAACGGTTTTCAAACACATCCAGGGATGATGACTCAACCACCTCCTTGGGGAGCCTATTGCAGTGCTTAACAACCCTTCTGTAAAGTCAAGAGCCATGAGAACCAAGTTTGATTTAGATAAGAAATAATTAATGCATACCAAGTATAACACATAAAATTGCATTCAACTTGTGTTTATGTATGCATTTAGCATTAAGTGAGCTAAATAACCTCCTCAAAGCATTTCAATGATGGCAAAAAAAATTCACTATGAAATCCTCAATTACTGATTTGCAGAATCTTATTATAATATTATTCCTGAGGAAAATTTCTTGTATAAACAATGCAGAGGTAAACTCAGAAATAACAAATAGTAATATAAATGTTATCTGTTTTGGCATGAACAGCACATCCCCACTATCTGAGTAAATTTACATACTTTCCATATGGAGGGTGACAGACAACATTTTAATGATGAATAATCAAGTTAATCAAGTTAAATCTAAAGGTCATTTGTTACATTTATTCATTATGAAAGGGAAAATATCACATTAACCAAAGTGAAAAACAGTGAAAAGGTTACATTTTTGGAATTGTGATAAAAATATCTCAAATTCTACAAGCATTTTTACCTTTCAGGTTCCAGAAATGGTTGCATGCAGGTATTCTACTTAGGTCATGCTCATGTGGGGTTCCCTCCCCACTCACACCTTATCTTTTCATGTTTAAGGAAGTTTAACTTCTAGTAATATGTGGAAAGAGAAAAATATCCCAGTAGACTCTGAATCAGATGTAATTATGGATTAGTGTCCCCAGGAGACATTTAAAATTTAAATTTAAATTTTGAAATGAAATTAGTAGAAAAGAGAAAAAAATAAAATAAAAAATAAAAACAAATAAGAAAAAAAAAAAAAACCTCAAGAAGCCTCCTAAGCTACACATCAAGTAAAGACAGTACTGTATGTGGCCTTCTTCCTTCTTTCACAAGACCTTCTGCTGTGGAGTTCCCTGAAGTGGCATGGCTAGCTGTTTGCAGGGCTTATCAGTGCATCACATACATCACACTGGGAGCAACATCACACTGGGAGCAACTGGCAATCTAAACACATTCCTATATCCTCAGATATGCAAAATGTTAGACTTACTGTATGTTTTGCCAGGAATGGCAGATCCCCTGGAGAGATGGGGATTCATCCTGGAGTGGCTATGCATCGCCTGGTTGCAGGGCAGCCAGGAGGCAGCAGGAACAGCCCCAGCCCTGGGCAGGGAGCATCTCACCAGAGATGGGCCAGGTTGGAGTGTTGGCTTGAGGGTGGGCCTATCTCAGTGGGGTCTGCAGCCAGGCACATAGCTGTGGAGCAGAGAGAGCTGAAGCTCAGACAGAAGCCAAGGCAGAAGCCTCACCTGAAAGTGCATCCTCTGGACTAGAGGCCATCTGTGGTTGTGGATGCCCCACAGAATCTAAGAGCTTGTGATCAGGGTCACTGAATGTGCCACTCTCAGCTGTGCCAGCTCTAAGCTGCCCCCAAGAACTGGCAGGCAAACCTCTGGGAGCAGAGATGCTCTCTGGCCACTACTCTTAACACTGGGTAGGCTTCCCAGGTTTTAAGTCATTTAAGAATGCGTATTTCCAATAAGCATTTATTTATTATTTATTCCAAAAAGCATTGTATTTCAGTGTGCTCTGTACTTTTCATATCCTCACATGGATAGATGAACAGATCAAGATGAGTGTTGATGATTGTCAGTACCACCAGCCTTTCCATGTCAAGAAAAGATTTGCAAGATTAAAACTGCTAACAAATGAAACATTGGTCTATATTTCTCTGAGGTATTAAAAAAAAATGCCTGCCAGGGCTCTCAGAACACTTTTTCTTGGACTGACTGTTCCCTCTTGTCTGGTCCTTTTCTTTCTGTGTTTCTGTTGTGTTGTGCTCCCTTAGGGCTCAACATCAGTTTCTTCCCTAATGAAATACCTGACAATGTCTATCTTCCTTGAAAAGCCTTGCAGTTGTAATTCAGAGTGAAATAAAGGCAAGAAAACAAAGATATATATATTTTTTTAAAAAAGCCAAACAAAAAACAAACAAACAAAATAAAACAGTATGCAACATCTAAATAAGCAGTATATTAACTTTGATGCCAGAATTGTTATACACGTTTCTGAACATGATGCGTGGTAGCGCCATGCATCACATGCGTAACACAACAACCATTGTTCCTGCTCTAGTTTGGAATGAACTTGGGATTAGAGGCCTGCCCAAGTAAATGAAACAGTGCATATAATTATCTTTACTGTTTACACAGTCTCTGCATCACTCATGCTAGCTATCACTCTCCAAGTGTTCCTGGCACAAGAGTGTTTCCAACAGGCGGTTTAGATTTAGCCATCCATCTGGAAAATGCAATTGTGGAATAAGCATAGCCCTTCTAGTTAAGTTCATTGCCAGGAGTCAGGTCTGGACTATATTATTTTTCAGTGGAGACACTGATGGGTACTCTGACTTATGAAACGATTTCGTATGTCATTCTTGCTGTCCTACTAGGCGGTGATCTTTAAGTATCAGAAGTTTAAACATGCTTCAAAATTTCTTTTATCAAATACCTATTTTGTAGTATAATTGTTTGCATCTGTTTAGGTCATAGTCCAAAGCAAGAAATTCACTCAGGGATCCATCTTTTTAAGCAGTGAAATGGTCTACCAGGAAAGAAAATGCATCAATGGACCATCTTTCCAAACATATCTGGATAGTGACAAGCTATATAGCTCTGCACTCTTGCACCCCTTTGTTTTTTTTGTTTTGTTTCTTGGGTTAACATTCTATTTTTCTCTTCCATTCTGTCATGGTTTTTTAATACATTCTCTACTGTCACTCCACTTGGTTCCTTTGTTATTAATAGATCTTTAACCTCTCTTCCATTTCTTTTCTCATTCTTTTCTTTTCTACTCTCCCACTTGTGACGTCACTCAGATCACTTGCTCCTCAGAAACAACACTTTCACTTCTCATAAGTCTCTCAATAAATAATTGTTTCAGTCTTTCCAAGAATATACAAGTCCAATTATACCAAAACTCCTAGTAGATTTCAGAGACACCCTCACTCCAGAATCACAGAATCGTAGGGGTTGGAAGAGACCTTTGTAGACCTTTGTAGATCACCTAGTCCAAACTTCTGCTAATGCAGGTTTCCTAAAGTAGGTTACACAGGAACGAGTCCAGGTGGGCTTTGAATATCTCCAGAGAAGGAGATTCCACAACCTCTCTGGGCAGGCTGTCTCACTCAGTGCAGTTTTTTCTCATGCTAAGATGGAGCTTCCAGTGATTCAGTCTTGTGCTTTTCTGGGGCATCTCCAAAGAGAGTCTTGCCTCATCCACTGGACACCTGTTCTTTAGATGTTTATAAGCATTGATAAGAATCCCTCTCAGTCTTTTTTTCTCCAGGCTGAACAGACTCAGGTTGCTCATTCTTTTCTTGTATGGACGATACTCCAGGTCCTTAATCATCTTTGTGGCCTTTTGCTGGATTCCTTCAAGGAGCTCCCCAATTTTTTAAACTGGGGAGCCCAGATCTAGATGTGGTACTCTAAATGTGGTCTCTCTAGGGCAGAGGATGCTCACTTGAGGACAACTTACTGGCTACGCTCTTCTTAACACACCCAAGGATACCACTGACCTTCTTGGCCACAAAGGAACACTGCTGGCTGATGGTCAAGATGTACTGAACTGCTGTAAATACTCCTTCCCAGCTTGTCACTGCATTGGGTACTACAAAACCCTTCGCTGTTCTTTAAACTACCTGTCAATTTCCAAAATATAAAATTAGAAAATGTCAGGAAATCTCTATTAAGACAACATTTTTCTGAATATTTAAAGTCTCATTCTTCTCCTAGTGAGATAAACCAAAGGCTTTACCTTTTCAGAGGTAACAAGATTGACCTCAGTAAAGAACAATATAGTGTAATATGAAAGAATAATATAGAAGAAAAAATCTATTTTCTTTGATGCTGTCGTATCTTTCATTATCACCACTGATGTTAACAGATCTTTCTGGTGTTCATTTCTTTCAGTATTATTGACAAATGAACTTATCATCTGACAAATCAGAGCACAGAAAATAAACATTCTTGATATCTACAACTGTTCCAAAGCAGTAGAAAAAGATGAGATACGTACTCAAGTACTCTTCAGACAGTGTATTTTTTCCAGATTAGTAGCTTTGACATTAACTGTCCAAACAATGTCTCCTAAGCCTGAACAAACAAATACCTTTTTACAGCAAAACAAATCATGATGGGAAGGCCAAGGACCATCTGAGTGAATCTATTTTGCTGCCCGTCTTGCTATTTTATTTTTTTTTAACAAGTTTGGCAGAGACAATTAATATATAGATCCAAAAATATGTCACTGAATATGCTAATCAACTTTTTTACATCATTGATTTCAGTCATATTTTCTTAGTGAATAATCACTTTTGAAGGTTTCAGTTTGAAAATGTTGAAACACTGCTGAGATATCCCTCACATTCCATCAAACCTCGCACACCAGCAGATAGAAATGTTAAGTAATGTCCTTCGGTGAAAGAATCTGTTATAAAATCATTCTACGGCAGATGAGGAACAAAGGAAAACAGCCACCTGTTTAAAACTCATGACCCACAGGAGAACAAGACAGAAATCACCTTTTTGCTACTTTTTGAAGCATATAGGACTGACAGCTTACATAAAGTGGACAACATTTGTAATGGAATTGGGAGAAAAATTAGTAGAACATATGACAGTTTATCTTGATAAGAAATGTTGACAAATATCTTTGCTCTGAAATCAACCTAAATATCCCTACTAATAATAATCTGTGAAAGGGATATTTTCAAGAAATTCTTTTAAAAGTGAAAACTGGATTACCTGCTGTTGTCCATCCTGTAAACTTTTGCTTATGATGTTATATGCAATTTTCTATTCAAGAGTTTTCCAGAAAGCCCAGTGATCTTTGTAGTAGCTCCAACATAAAGGTAGTTTGTGCTACAGCTTCACTACTGCTATGTGCTCTGAAGAAAAGAGGTAGGTATTGAATAAAACAAATAAATAGAAACAAAATACCTATAGTTGTATCACCAGTAAAAGTCCTGGGGCTGGAATTAAAATATTATTGGTATCTCAAGCGCTTAATCAACAATTGCATCTCTCAAAGTGGAATCTTCTTGGGCTGATTTTACAAAATGACCACAAGGCACCAACAAAATTGGAACATAATGTATTAACTGATAAATGAAAAACATTTACTTTCAAAAAATGATCTCTAATCCCACCGAAGACAAAATTGCCCAGCCTAAAACTATGGTTTTCTATTTCTTTTCACAAATCTTACAGCTATTCCATCTCAAGGTCATGGAAAATTAAATTTAGACTCTGACAATCCCATCATTTCATAAAACTAGTCAGCTATGACAGCACTAACCATCAACTCAAAAAAATCTAGGCTTCTCAGTAGCTACTGTGTGATATCTGAAACCTGCAATAGATTTGGGGCAGCATGCAAGAACATCTTTCATTGTGTTCTTACAGCACAAACAGAAACAAACAAAAAGATTCATTGTCATTTACACACAAATGTTCCAAACTTCCCAAAACAATTTTTCTTCAGATAAAGAAGTTGATCTGGACCACTGTGGTTTTGCAAAGCAGCGTCAGCTACTGCTTTACATATTCACAAGAGTTAATAATCCCAGGAAAAGTTAAATGACAAAATCATAATTGTCCTTCAACAAATATAAAATTGTAAGGAATTGCATCAGGAAATTATTTTGTTTTTACAAAAGAAAATATAGAAAACTTGTTTGGTACTGCTATTTGAATTAGAGGATATCTACTTAAAATATCCCTATTTTTTAAATAACTGAGGATATATTGTCTGTATGATGCAGGAAAACTAAAACACAGCTCCATAACATATGTTAATATGCATTATAGTTCTAAATGCTCTAACTGTTCACTGAGTTAAAATACACACTGGAGAATCAAATCTTCCTGGTGGGTGATTTATCAGATATTTAGATTATTGCCAGTTATTTTGAATCTTTGGCTAACTACAACCATATGTATTAGCAATTCCATGTATGACTGACAGATTTTCAGAAATTAATTTATTTTATTTATGCTCACAACCATATTTTAAATAATTGAAAGGACCTAGGAAAGACACTTGGGTATCATTTCTGAAAGCTCCAAGAATGTCACTGGTCACTGTAAAGTAGTAGATTGTGAGATATAAATGCCATGTCCAGACTTACTCCCATTCCAGGAACAACTAGCCCATAAACAATCAATCCACAAGCCTATAGGAGCTAGAAGGCACCAAGGTCATGGAACACCCATTGCCCAGTTGAGAAACCTGATCATTTCAGTGCTGCCCCAGGAGAATCTTAGCCCCAGGGAACATACATTACCAGCGTTAGCCAGTGGTAAATGTTTTCCAGGTCATTTTTGCATTGCAGTTTTTGCCTAGGAATACAGTATGCCCTATAGGATTAGGGGGAAGAACATTTCATGATTACACAAGGCTTGTTATAGACTGTTGAGGGAAGGAACAACAGGTGGGGAAAAAGAGGGTCTAAAAATTAAAACAAAACTAAAAGTCGCCTGTAAAATATTCTATTCTAATTAGGATTTCAGAAGAAAAAAAATGAACAGAGATGTTAAACATAGGGCATCAACTGTGAAATTAGCTGTCTGAAGGGAAGACTTAACTAGGAGAAAAGTTAAAATCCAAGACAAACTGAAAAATTTACTTCATTCAAAAAAGGTGCAAATGAACTAGAAGGAACTTCATAAAGGTATGAAGGTGATCGGCTTTGTCCTTTCCTACTTCAAGAAAAAAGATCTATTCAGTAAAAATTAAATTATATCTAGAAGTTAGAAATGAAAATGCTTTGTTACCAATTGTGAGAATCCTTCTTAGTTTTTTGGCTCAAAGCTTACTTCCTGAGATATTTCTTGTGATAAAACTTCGATTGATTTATTGAGGAGGCAAGTGATGGGTGCTACCGTGAGACAATCCAGATCACTTTGTGGACATTTGAAAGCCCCTTCCTCCAAAGCTGCTTGCCTTCAGAAGAGAGTGCTCAGGAGAGCTTACTGGCAAAAGATTTGGCCTGTGACTAAATAGCTCCAGCTTGGTATGGGAAAAATGGGGATTGATACCATCATGTCCTGTGAAAATCAGGAAGTAGGTGGGCATCCCTGCCCCCTCTTATTTGCTGGCAAGGCCCGGAAAATGGGAACGGGAAATGGGAGTTTCTGCTGAGATCCCAGAGCCAGAAGCTGCCACTCCTTGGGAGAGCTGACTAAACCACTTTGAACTTATAAATAAGTTGATACTACCATTGAGAAGTCGCCATCATCGCCGTGGTCACCATCGTCATCAACAAAACAACACTGCCTGATGACCCACCATTACTGAAGATCAATGATTGAACTATGAACCACGCTGGATCCATGGTGGTGACTATCTCCCTCTTGCTTCCTATAAAAACTCCTTGTTTCTTCTTTTCTATCTTTTCTATTGCCTTCCTTCCCTTCCCCATTACCCTAATTCATAATAGTATCCGTCCTCCCCTTCCCCATTTCCCTAATTAAGATTTGTAATAAACTGGTTGGACCAACATTTGAACCGTTTCTTAATCTCAAACCAGGTATACAGATATTAAAAGAACCTCTTCTCCCTCCTATAAATTGGAGTGAGACACAAATATATTATCCAGCAATTATACTCATCAGAAATTAATAGTCAAAGTCAACACAAGACAGATGGCTAAAAATGCATATTAGCTTCAATTTTGATATGAAGACTGTGAATATTCAGAAATGTGAATATTAAGTAGGATGAAATAATAAGAGTTCAAGCCTTCATACCTCAGGGCACAAACTGATGAGTAATTAAATGTGGTAGGAAAAGAATAAACTTCTAAACAAATTCGTCTGTAATTGTCCAGTTATAGAATTCCTTGCTTCTGGTAGTCTGTGCTGATGAGTGTTGAACACTATAATTGAGTGATCCAGGAAGCTTATTCAGTGTAATGTTCTTAGGAATATTTTAGTTTACCTGATTTTTTTAATTTAAATTACCTTAGCAGTGAATATTTTTCACAGCCCTCTCACCTATAAAGAAAGCAGGTCAAGTGGATTTTGGGAAGTTTAGGATTGTCCAAATTTTTATTGCCTGTGTTGTCAATGATGATGTTTCAACCAGTGGGACATTGTTATTACACAGTAGATTATCCACTGTTGTTTGGTACTGCTATTTGAATTAGAGGATATCCCCAGTTGTTACTGAAAGATTGAGGATCATATTGTTGTTGTGCAAAGAATTTAAAATAATAACTGTATACTTTCTAATAATCTGTGTCCTTTTTTGATTTGTTATACTTTTATTACTATGATGTGAATATACAGTGGTGCTTCTTTTTTTATGTAGTATATATTTAGACGTAAAAGCCACATCTTTCAATGAAGCTTTCCTTGTCTCTTATGTTAGACAGTTAAATAAAAGCTCTTAGCTCACTTATATGTAACTGTGATCATTTTAAGATCTTTTATATTCATTTAAGAGTAGGTAGTCCTAAATTACTTTCTGACAGAGGCCAACTGTTGGCCTGCATGGCTTGAGCTTTGGTTACACATGCGCTTATTGACAAATGCTTTCTAACTACAGTGCTGCTTATCCTCTCAAATGCCAATTATGTCTGACAGAAGTAAAAAAGATACAGAACCTGAATTTCTTTCACAGCCTTTTAGGACAGTCAAGAAATCATACCAAAAATCCCAAGGTTTGTCTTGTTCTCTTTGTATCTTTTTCTTCTGTATGCCAGCTTCGTGTGCACAGATTTAGTTCCTGTGAAAGTTGCTATAATTATATCTCTGGAGACTGAAGTCCTTTTATGCAGTCACAAAGAAAACAAAGTGCAAGCAGCAGTCAGACGCATTTTTCCCCTGGCATGCTTCAACCTTGACCTGATGATACACAATTCTAGAGGTGATAACATGCCATCCCCTGTTCTCCTTTGAGCTGATGCTGCTTGAATGAAATTTTTAGTGAAGATGCAAAGCAGCTCACCTTAGTAAATGACACATCTCTATAAGCATACAAAATAACCAGAAATAGTTAAAGGTTCTTTAAAAAAGAAAAAGAAAAAAGAAAAAAGAAAAAAGGAAAAAGAAAAAAGAAAAAAGAAAAAAGAAAAAAGAAAAAAGAATAGACTTACTCTGCTTCCATCCAGCAAGAACTTGCAGAGAGGTCAATGCACAAAGCAGCCAAAACAAATTTCCTTTATATAAATATATATAAATATATATAAATATATTTTAGTATTTAATCTAAAACACTTACAGAGCTCTCAATATAGTGGACCTTTCTGCCATTGGAATCTTTGAAGAAAGTCGCATAACATAAATAGAGATTTTTCCTTAGCACTCAGCCAGCCTCAGCAGGAAAATAACTGAGACCCTCTAAGTCTCTTCCAGATACATCTACCAAAGCAATTCTGCAAATAGGAAGCTGTGGTTATTAGCATATCATAAGCAGTTAGTTAGTTTCAGGAAAGGATCCAGGTGACATAAATGAATCTTCATTACCCCGGGTCTCATACCACGCTATTGTGCTTACAAAACTACTTATTCCTTGAGGGAGCTCATTTAAACAAAAAGAGGTATCTTTAAGTTGCTCTAGCATGTCTATCAGCCTTTCATTTTCCCTACTGAAACAATATTTGGGAGAACAATAAAATATCTGGAACCAGAGGAATTTATGGAGGATTGTGACTGAGCGAGAAGACTATTTTTCAATACCACTGAAATAAGAACTGCATGAGATGTATATAAGCACAACGCATTTTTGGAAGTAAATTTACAATGAGCATGAGTCCAATAAAGTAATATTGTTCTAGCATGTATACAACAGTGAGCAAAAAGTGATTTAAGTCTCCTCCTGTCCTTCCTTTTTCCTCATCCCATCCTGTCTTTCATAGTGACACAGAATCTACTTCCAAAGCGGCTTTGTTGCTCTTTTTTGACTCCCTGACTCCCTGCACCGAATTTGGAATAAAAAGAACCAGAATAATTCACTTATGGAAAGTAAATTGTGTTAATATATGATTATATTGCATTCAAATAGCATTTTGTTTGTAAGTCTGAAACTATATTATGAAAGATGTCTAAGCAATGAATTTTAGACTTACAAAACGCTTTCATCACATAAATTTTCTGAGGATAACATTTGGATACCCATGAGGATACTGAACTGGAAAGAACCTCTCAGGTCAGCTAATACTGTTTCCTATCATGTCCTATCAAGCCTGTGCAAAAATATAGCAAAATTCTTAAAACCAATTGTTTCCTACCCTTTCTACTTATATTTATAGTGCAAACTAAAACATTAAAATACTTCTACCAGGTATATATATATATATATGTTCTTGATTCATATCTGCTTAGTGTCTGTTTTCATGCAATCGTGGCCCTCTTTTTTTTCACTCTCCTCTTATTCTCCAGGTATAATGACTTTAAAATTGTTATTGTTAAAAGAAGTGATGACATTTTAATTCAGCCTTCACTAAAGATCCAGCAGACCAAGTTCTTTCAGTGTGTTCTAGCAAAAGAGATGTTCCCTGTTGCATCAGGAAAGCTAGATTGCTTTTATCTTTTAATTAATCTTTTCTTCAACTTATCTAATCGGATTTAAGCACAGCAATTTGATAAGGTTTCTCTAGCTCCTCGTGCACTTATTCTTTCCTATATATAGTAGAAATACTTAGAAATTATTCCGTGGGATATTTGAAATATCTCGAAGACTGGATTTGTAAGTTTTTTAATAACTTCATCAATCTGCTGCACTTATTTTCATATTCTGAATGTCTAAAATAATGTTATATAAAAAAGTGACTTATACAAAAAATTATTATTGTAACTGACATAATATCCTAATCTTATTTGTAATACTGTTCCCCATAAGGCCATCCGCTATGACAGCTCAGTCAATTTTTCTTGCCTTTTTTGTTCTGTTTGTCCTCTTCAATGTTGCTAGTCATTCCCTCATGACAAAATTGCTATCACTTCACTGAGTTGCAGATTGATATGTCATACTGCTCTGATTTAATACATTATATCACTCTATAAAGCTAACAAATTAGTTATCAAAGCTGGTTTACATTTCTCATTTTTCTTTATGCCATTTTTCTTTTCTTTTTTTCAAGTGTTTGTTGATGTCTCCATAATACTTCCATTTGAGATCATCCTAGTTGTTCAGAAAAGAATGTTAATGGTAGCAGTGCACAAGATAGAAACATAACATGGTGCAAAACTTGGCAAAAGTTTTCTTTTTTTTTTTTTTTAATACACTTTTGAGAATAATTTTGTAGTTTATCTGTAATACAGGAGGTGCTACTGAACTGCATCTTGGGGTGACTGCACAAAGAAAAAAAGCAGGAAAGTAAGAGTCTAATAGAAAAAGAGTAACTGCATGAAAAAAATCACTAGATGATCTATTGTGGGGCAGTCTGTTGAAATGTGACCAAATTGGATGGGACACACAAAGCAAAAGAAAGATGAAGGAATGGAAAGGAGCAGGAAAAAGACATCAAAAAGTTGCACGGGATGGAATGGAATGGAATGGAATGGAATGGAATGGAATGGCTAGGTAGGTGGAAAGGATCTGAAAAGATCATCAAGCCCAACTGCCTGAACACTTCAAGGCTAATCAAAAGTTTCAGGGCAAATTATTGAGGCTGTTATCCAAATGGTCCTTGAACACTGACAGCATTAAGGCATTATCCACCGCTTTGGAGAGAATATTCCAGTGTTTGCTCTCACTGCAGAGAAATTTTTCCTAATGCCCAGTCTGACATACTGTCATTGGTGACAAGAGAGAAAAGACTGGTAACTCCCGCTGCTTACCATCCTCAGGAAGTTGTAGAGAACAACTGTGCCACCTCTGAGCCTTCTCTTTTTACAACCCAAGTATTCTCCGTAATACAATATTCAAGGTAGAGCTGTTCCAGCTCTAGATATAGTGGGAGAATCACAGAATCAGAGCATAGCTGAGGGTGACAGGGATATCTGGGCCCATCTGGCCCAACAGCTGTGCAAGCAGGAACGCCCCAAGCAGGTTGCCCAGGACTATGTCCATGTGGCTTCAGAAGATCCTCAAGGAGAAGACTCCATAGCCTCTCTGGGCAACCTGTACCGATGCTCTATCACTTGCACAGGAAAGAACAACCTAATATTTAGATGGATGCAATCCAGTTTGTTCCCATGATCTCTTGTCTCTCTGCCTTTTTTACATTTGCCCTTCAGGTATTTATAGACAATTATCATTTGTTAGTTCCCCTCTGAATCGTCACTTCTCCAGGTAGAACAGTTCTAGCTCTCTCAGTCTCCCATCACAGGAGAAGCTTTAATCAGTGTTTTTTGATCAGCTGGCTATGCTGTGTTTAGTGCGTGCCAAAATGCAGTGTGCTTTCTTGGCTGCTAGGGTGTATTGTGTAAAATGACAAGGAAAGACACCAGGAAAAGAAGCAGGAAATAAAAAGAGAGGTACAGAGGAGAAAAAAAAAAAAAAAAAAAAAAAAAAAACACCCCAGAAGAAAAGACTGCTCATTGAAATTTAGGGCTTGATCAAGATAAATGAGCAAAAGTTTCATAACACAAAGGAGAAAACTTGAGCAACCCAGAGGAGTCAGTTACTCTCCTTGCTCTACCACTGTGTGCTAAATAAAATTAGCAAGGTGTCCAAATGATTCTAGCAAATTAAGGTGAGTTGTTAGCCATTCAAAAAGATATTTCCTAAGAGATTCATGACTGTGAGTACAGTGAGGAGCTTATTCAATACTCCTAAGATGTAATGAATTCAGTGGGCACTCAGCAGCCCACTGAACTAGGCTTTACACAAAAAGCAATGTGAAGTACTATGCATTTTTAGAACAGTTTCTTAATCGTCAGTGGAGACAAAAGATTCCCTGAATACTCATCACTTGCTTGTTTTGAAAATTTCTGGCAGCCAAAAACCGTAACATACACATTGCACTCCGACTGAGTGGAGGGAAGGAGACCTCATACAACTCTTCAGTGGTGAAATATTCACTTTCTCATAAAGGTGATTGGCCCTTCTAGAGGACAGCAGGGACACAAAGGAGACTAGAGTACCTTTAACCAAACACATACTACTGTTGTAGTTTACTCTATTTAGGGCTTCGATTTGACACAGCCACATGCTTTCATTCTGAGAGAAGTTAAAACGAGCTTCCAAGACTAACATTGACTGTGAAGAAGATGAAGAATACATTCATTAGAAAAATTGTTTTTAGGGGGTTTTTAGGTAAGTAGAATGGGAAGTACAGAACAAGTTAAGACTAATTCAGTGATAGGCATGTTTCCAAAATGTACAAGCTACTGTGAAATACAGACTTTAAAACTTCAAGAGAAAGATAGCATCAGCAGTTGCATATAGCTTTGATATTTTTCAATATAATCATGCATGATATGACAAAAATTTCTAGCCAGAAATATGTGTGTATGTGTGTACATATATATATATATATATATATATATATATATATATATATATATGGCCTTTACAGTAAGTAACAGAAACACTACTGGAAAATAAGAAGAAAATTCTATATATTGTAGCTGAGATAACAGCTGGAAACTTATTTCCCATTTTAAGGCATATGAGGAAGAGACTTAATACCATATAAAAGTAATCTTATACTTTAAGACAAAGGGTGGAAAAATCTCCCATGTTTATTACAGCCGACACTTCAGTTAAATTTCAATTTTATTTTGAGATAGGACAATTCATTATAAAGCAAACCAGAAGAAACACTTTGATTATGACAGCTCATAGAAACTGTTTTCTGTGGAAGTATTTTGTTTATTTTCAGCTTGCTGTAATTCATACATTGAGAAATATTGCTCTCTGTGTGATAAAGGTCACATTCAAAGCTGACTACAATCAAAAGGAATTTGTATGTCTGTATATGTCTATATCAGATTTCCATTGGCTTCAAAAATTGTGGTTTAGTCTCCAAATTGATTTGTGTTGTTTTGTTTGTTTTTTTTTTTAGGTCAGCACATTTATTTGTATTGGTGATGTCTTTTTTATTATTTTTTTTTCATTTGGTGAAGGGGAGGAGTTTTTTGCTGTTAGCTAGCAGAGGACTACTGATGAAGTAGGGTATCACCTCCTTGAAAATTATCATCTGCTTTTTCTGCACTGTAAGCGTACCTCTGATGTGGGACATAAAAAATACAGCATGGCTTACAAGTGTTGGGTGCCTCAGCACACCAACAGATCATAACTTCCTTGATCACATTCCCCTGTGAGTCTCCACCAGGCACCCTTCACTGGGTCCCCAGCCTTTGTCCATGCTGTATGCTAGGGAGCAGCACCCACGGGGCTACTCTGCAAGGGATATGAGAAACGTGTTGAAGGGACGCGTGTTAGAGAGATGGGAGCTATCTGCCTTTAGAGAGCAGGACACTGTGTAATTGCCAGCAAGTCAGCAGTCCCAGAGAAGAGTATGTGCAAGTGTACATAGAGTCTGACGAGAGCTTTCTATGATCCTTTTTCTCTCTGAGATGAATAATAAAGTATTAATTCCTTCTTTAATACTTATCCTTCTATTTTTTCACACCAGAGCATTAATACACAGTAACTTTTTCCTTCTTTAATTTTGTCACCTTGTATTGTTGCTTGTACAAAGGCAAAAGTAAATTCCAACCAAGTATATGAAATATATGACAGGAGTATTTCCACTTCTGTTGGAAATTTATACTAATATTAGAAGGAGCTGATGCTGTGGGACATTTGCTCTTTTCTCATTACTATTGGTGGACAGAGCACATGGATGCAGTACAGTGCTAACAGTTTTCTCATTTTTATAATGGACTTAGTTTATACTCTTTTTAAAACCCTGTTCTAATTGCATTTTTTTCTAATCTGAACTTCTCAATTTGAATTAACAGAACAATTTATATAAGGCTCAAGATATAAACGATTGATGTTGGTTATAAAATAAGTAGATTGTTGCCCTCCCTCTGAAATGTTATGATTTCTGGTAATAAAATCACATTTTCTGAAATATATATATATATATTTCTACATCTAAGCTTGCTGCCAGGCTCATGTCATAAAAAGGGTAAGAAAAGTACTTTTAAAAATATAACAATGCTTTGTTACTTTATTAGCTGCTTTAATCATGCTCTCATTAACTTGTCCAGAATGTCCATTTTTAAAAAAGGAAGAATATAAAATGTCATTGCTGACAGCAATCTTGCTTATAAAGTAATACTGATAAAAATTCTAGTTAGAAATCCCATCATATAGATTTCCATAGTAGTTGTTCTCAGGTCTGGATCAATAAATCATACTGTAGAACCAGAGTAGTCATTCTCATTATCAGATTTAATTTGGTTTATTAAGCATTTCCCTATGGTCTTGTGAAACCTTTACACTAATTTCTTAACTGACAGCAGTGTTGTCAAGTGGTCCTGTGATGAAATGAATTGCGAGTACTACATTTCAGATCCTCTCCCATTTCCTGATGCTTGCCAAGTAAGCCCAGGCTAATGTTCTTCAAAAAAAAGTCACTACATCGTGTGAACTTGCATCTAAATACATCTGATAGACTGGTAAAGATTTTCTACTAAAGTCTTGCAATCCATACATGAAAACATAACCTAAATATTTCCCTAGCCATTCTTTCTACAGAAACATGGAGGTATAAGAGACTTAAGAAGACTGTTTTTTAAGCCAGCAAACTCTGTTTCTGAGAGTGTCAGTATTCAAGAGCCAATTCTATATATTATTTATTGCCTAGATTGATTTAATGTTTGGTAACTCATGTAAATTCGTGTTGGCATACATGTTTCACAACTCTTGAAAACAGAGCTTCTCGTCAGTATGCATAAGGAGCACATAATTGCAGAATTAATTTATGCCAAACTCTGCATTTCAGTATTTTTCTCAAATATATTGAAAGCATATAAAAAGTCTTGGTATAGTTTCCAAGTTTTTGGCTAATATAATGAATTTGAGCAAATCAACAACTATTTTAATTAAATATCATTTAGATAATTTCTGTCACATTTTCATTTGTATATCTATGACTATAGCCTTCAACTTAGTAATAGCCTTACTCTTTTAAATAATAAATGTCACCCACCTTCATCTCATTTTTTCTGAAGTCTAAGCTTTACTTCCACCTCTGTACACATGTGCTCATCTGAGTTGCATTTAATTTTATGGAAGCCAGAAACATTTAGAAATATTCAGGTTCTTCTGTGATATATTTGTTCAGTGTATCAAGATACTGACGGTCTTGATTCAGAGGTAGAAGCTTGCTGAAAAACTGTCTTTTATTCTATTCTTATAACTGCTTTTTTTTCTTTCTTCTCCCTTTTGTCTAATTGTTTATGAGGTATTTTTTCAAGGGGACAAGTTCCAGTCTGAACAAGGACAATTGCTGAAATTCTGGGGTTGCACCTACTACTGCTAGGCTCAGCTTGTGACATTTTATGATGTACTTCGTGGCAACTGATGACAGCACATTTCCTTCTAATGTGATCTGGCAAGAATAAAACACGGAATCACACTGTGGCAGAGAGAGAAACAGGAAATACTCAAAGGTATGCATTATTTCAGAAGAGGTCATAGTTTTACGACTCCTAATTCAGAAGTAATATAATTAGCCAACCTTATTTCCAGGCGTCAGCTCAAACACAAGACAGAGGACACACTATATATGTGGATATCTCAAAAGTCAGTGACAGGAAGACATGAGTATTACACACCATCAAAGAGTGTATTTTCAAGAATAAGTTTTCTTCAGACATACTGATAGTTGTTTTTTTTACTCTGTGCATGAGACAGCTGATGAAATAATTCACCTTGTACAGCAATGACCCATTGTGTGGACATGGTCTCAGCACATCCAGAGTTTTCAGAACAGGTGCCAGTTTCTGGGGCTTCACACAGCACTCACATGAAGCTGATAATGATTGTATGATACAACAAGAAGTATTACTTCGCTTCATGATTTTTGCAGCTGTTAGCACTGAGAATTGTCACTAGCCACAGACTTTTCCACAAACTTTCCACTGTTTCTCAGGCTTTTCAATCCTGCTCATTCTGAATAAGTGGATACTAAAATGTTTCAGGTTGACTTGTGCCAGTCTATTGTCATAAAAGACAGATGGAATAAGTAGCCATGTCTTAATCTAATCACAAAGTTCAACTCCATGCCTCGGAAAGCTGACTGTCTTTCTTACTGTAAGGCACTCCTTCTTCTATATGGAACATGTCATGATGCATATAAGTAATTCCTTTGAAAAGGAAAAAAGGAAAGACATAAAACATAACTGGTGTGAGCATGATTCTAGATTGACCAGCTAGTGTTCACCTGGGAGGCATAGACTGTGACTGGTGTTCATTTTTGATGGATTGAACCTGGACTAAAATCCCCTCTAGCCTCTCATTCATTCAGTTCCCCAATACAACTGGATGAGAAAAAAAATGGGATGGAAAGCCAGTAAGTCAACACAATCAAAGAGACCACTTCCAACTACCATGACAGGCAAAGCAGATCCACTACAGTCTCTCCACTGCCAAAACCTGGGCACAGGTTCCCACAAAATTCATTTCACATGAGACACTTAAACGTTCACATTCAAAACAGAAGGTTTGATTAAGTAAACTGTAAGATTGGGCAGCCAATGAAACAGTCATCACTCAACAATGGGAAGAATTTGAAAAATATAAGGAAATACACATTTCGGAATCACTTTTTATCCAGTCTTCTAGTCTACTGCTGGAGAATTTTTCAGTGTGCTTTAAACAGGTACAGCCAGAGAGAATGATTGCAAGTAAGACTTAACCCTGTGCCTAGTGTAGAACACGACAGACAGTGGGGTTTCAGTTCTATGTGGATACTCAAGCCCATAGGAAAAAGCCTCTCTCTGAGATGTTTGGCTGGAAGTGACTGAAGGACTTGTCTTTAGGAGAAAAACAGCGTTGACAATACACTAATGTTTTAGTATATTGTCCCATGGACCTTCAGGTTTTTCAGCTGCTTATACTGTCATGCCAGCAAGGCTCTGGGATGGCACAAGGAGCTGGGAGGGGACAGGGCCAGGACAGCTGTCCTGAAGTGGGCAAAGAGGTATTCTGTACCATATGATATGTGGAATAATTATAAAACTTACAGCAGTTGGCTGGGGGAGAACCACTGCCAGAGACTGGCTTGGCATTGACTGGCAAGTGGTGAGCAGTTGCTTTGTACATCACTTGGAAATACGTGTAATTATCATTACCGTTATTTCTCTCTTCCTTTTCTGTCTTAGTAAATAGTTTTTATCTTAACCTTCAAGTTCTACCCTTTTTCCGTGATTCTACGTTCTGTCCTACTGGGAGTGGAAGCAGTGAGCAAAAGGCTTTGTGGAGTTTTGGTGCTTGATGGGTTAAAGCACAACACCTTGGTGGAGGGCACTGGAGATCTATATTTTTGCTCTATAAAAGACAGAGGAAACAGAATACTTTTACTTTTAATTTAACTTTTCAGCAGTGTGAAAATAAGGTAAAGCCTGCAAGAAGAGGGCAAAGGAAGAGAATAAAGTTATAATTGAGGTGATATGTGTTTTTCTCACTCTTACTCTGATGGGCAAAGAAATATTGTAAATGCTATATCAGGTTATAACACAGCATAAAAACTGTTCCTCAGCAGAAGGAAGCAATTCAGTTCATAATTGTAAGGGATGTAGTCAACCTTACTGGATGACATTCAGGTACAGAGTAAATGTCTATTAAAATATGGGTCCCATTCAAATTGCTATGACAGGGCAGAGAGACAGAACATTGCAAGGTTAGATCATGACAATTTTCATGGTAGACTTTGCTCCAGCCAGCCAATCAATCATCCAATGAATTTAAGATTTTAACTAAACTAAGCTTGAAATAGAGGTCCACAGTTATATCAAAGATAAAAGCATGAAGAAACGTGGAACCAGATTTAGAAACAAACAATTCAAAAAAAAAGTACCACCTATTTTGAGTCCATAAACTTACCATCACAATGCAGTAGGAGCAGCCTTTGGAAAAGACTGGTTCAAGTAAATTTTCACAGCATGAATATCACATGGCAAACTCGTACTAAATGAATATTTTCTTCATATAATGTTTCTTGCATTATATGCTATACTATATGGAATCAGAAATAATTTGTGTACAAACTTTCCTGCATTAGATACATGTGAACTTACCAAAATTACCAAAAGAATTTCTAAAAAGTAATATAAATAATGAGATAGTGTAGTAATAATGAGATGAGATGTAGTGTATACAATCTGGGTATTTTAGTTTATTTTTAAAACATTTTGCTGTAAAGTTAATAATTCAAAATATCTTTTTTGCAAGCCTTACTAATATCATTTCTACTTCTTGGTCATCTTAGTGTGTCAAAAACATGAAATAAGATTCTAAGATATTTTCTTTGACATGTATGTCATCTGTATTTTTTGTTGTTTTGTTGCTGCTGTTTAGATTTGTTTCCTTTTTTTAGCATTACTAGAGGCTGTTTCATACACACATAAAAACAAACAAGCAAAAAAAAAAATTCTACTCGAAGTATTTGGAGCATTGCATCCAGAAGTATTGCCATAAGGAGTAGTGCATTCAGGACTTGGGCCCCCAGCACAAGAAAGATGTGGAGCTGCTGGAGTACAGAGGGGGCCATGAGGATGATTAAAGTGCTGAAGCACCTCCCCTACAAAGAAAGGCTGAGGGAGCTGAACTTGTTTAGCCTGGCAGAATAGAGAACTTGGGGAGAACTCGTGGCGTTTGAGTATTTGAGGGGAGCTTATAAGCAGGAGGGAGACCAGTTTTTCACACATTCTGATATTGATAAGACAAGGGAGAATGTTTTTAATCTAAAACAGGAGAGATTTACACAAGATGTTAGGGAGAAATTTTTCAGTGAGAAGGGGTTGAGGCACTGGAAGAGATCCAGAGAAGCTGTGGATGTCCCATCCCTGGAGGCATTCAAGGTCAGGTTGGATGGGGCCCTGGGCAGCCTCAGGTGATGGGTGGCAGCCCTGTCCACACACTAGGGGTTGGAACTGGATGAGTTTTAAGATCCCTTCCAATCAAAGCCATTTTGTGATGCTATGATTCATCTCATCTCAATTGGATTCCAAAATTAAGATAGAGCATCAAAAAACAAGACAAAGGGATTTCTCAGATAATCAGAAATGTTGCAAAATAGCATATCTAAATGAAATTACAGAGTCAGAACGTATATATTTACAAGGTAGAATTACACATTGTACTTTTCCAGCATGTTTTCTAAGTGGAAAAAATTCAACAATCAGTAGATAACCAAAAAAATAGATGATGTTTTCTGAGACATACAAATAAATAAATAAATAAAGCTTGACTGTTGTGAGAGGAAATCTTTGTTGGCTTTTTTTTCCCCATTTCCAAAGAACTTCAGTTGAGTAAAGGAATCAAGGATCAATAAATTTTATCCAGCGAAATTTAGAAAATTCAAGAACCATAAAATGCTTCTAAATGTGTTAAAATATTGAACACTACTAAATTCCAGTGAATTTGGTTCCAGATGGCTCTCCCAATGTTAAAAATTAATGCTATGTAGTGCAGCTGATTAACTTCTCTGCTTTTCCATGAAGAGTGTATGAATTGAGATGATCATGAAGACATTTAAAATTCTATAATATTCAATTACAGGGTTCTCAGTAGGAATAGAACAATGGCATGTGCATAGCAAAAGTTTAACTGAAGTGCAGAAGAGAAGATAAAATCACAATAAAAGATTACAATATATTTTATTAAGACCAGACAAATGGAAGTGATAGTGGTGAAAAATATTTTATTTTAGTCAACTTTTTTTGTACATATAAATATCTTGGAATGAACATTCATCTTTATGTATCAAATTCAAAATTTTCACAAAATGTCTGTTGCAATGATTCTTCACTAAGAACATGAAAATAACTAATTGAAAAGTAACAATTTTTTTTTTCCTTTTAAGTTTGCAAATATTAATATTTCACAAATTAAGTCTTTTGTTCTATTATTTTTTTTATATATATGTATATATAGTTTTCCTCTCTGCTATGTGCACATGGAGAATTTCTGCAACAGAAAGCTCCAGAAAATATTTATTGATTGTAAATTTATCATTTTTTTCATGATTATACTGATTCCATACACCCTGAAGTAGAAGGAAATGTCTTTTAAGAATAGGAAGAATGGAAATAATTGTTTTTAAAGATTGAGAAGTGTGTATTTGATTAATGTAAATATAATAATGGTGAATTTATTTGCTGGTGTGAATAATATCAGTTTGAGTAATATTAGTTTATTTTTTATAATTTATCTTTCTCCTACCTCTTCTCAAAATCCAAAAGAACAAGTTAATCAGAAAGAAATTATAAGCAAATAACATCACTAATTTAGTTATGCAGTACAATCATTAACAATTGTTTTTATGCCAAGGAAGAAACTTAATATGTTTGAACATAATAATTTAAAACAATATAGGACACAGAAAATTATCTTTATACTTTTTATTACAAAACCCATGCTGTTTGCCTCAGGTGTTTTCAGTTAATAATAATTATTTATCATTCTACTCATACTTTCTACAGTCTGCTATGAAAAAAATATACATTGGGAAAAGTCACAAACTTGCTGACCATCATGTTTGTAGTAGTAAACATGATGAATAATCTTCTCAACAGATTATTAGGCATATTTTATGCATAAGTATTAATGAGATTAGACCTAGGTCTAACTTGGTATGAAAGCAGAGCTTCACGGATTGCCAAAACTGTGCAGAAAATTTAATCTCTACCTATTTGTTGTCTAACATAAATATAGTAGTCTTAAGAAAGACACATTTTATCTATTAGACAATTGCACAGAAGATTTCCAGGGAGGAAAGGACTGCTAATGAAATGAGAATAATTTAAAGCCAATTAGGGAGGATACATATACTTTGATATATATACTTTGATAAACCCAGTATGTTCTTTCTGATGAATTCTATTAGAGCCTAGAGGCATATTGCTGATGTTTATTCTATAATTCATATTGGAAGATAAATTTTAAAGTTCTACAAACAATTCTAATTTGATTCAAAAGATATTCAAAAAAGAAGATAATCATTAGAAGGAAAAAACATAAATGAAAATCGATATAGCTAAAGATAAAATAAAATACTAAGATATTGCACATACATTTTTGTCCTGAATGAAAATTAACACCTTTTGTACTTGTGTGTTGGAGAAAAGAGTCTTTGAATTGCATCACTTAAGCTTCACGTCCTTAAAGTTACCTTTCTAGGAGCATTGTTTGATGACCAAGAGTGAATGAAGAGTTTCAAGCAGAATAAAAGCTTTATGTCTGAAAATAGTATTAGGGTACATTAAGCACATCTATCATATTATTTTAGATTTTCCAGCAGTTCTGTTTATCCTCTGCTTGAAGAGATCTAATGAGATCAATGGAAACAAAGCAGGAACCAAGGCTTCTCATCAGAGAGACTGACGAGTAGTCAAGTATCAAACAGACTCGGGTAACGAGTGTCAAATTTTTTTGTCAGTGCACATGCTTACAAAAAATGCACTGGAGTAAAAGGTTGGATTTGTGCCTTGAAATAAGCATAAATATGTGAATATTTAGTAACTGCCACTAAAAAGCCATTTGTATGGGAAATGATACAGTTTTGAATGACAGCTTCTCTGAAGTGAGAGTTGGCCATGCCTACAATAGCATGTCTTTATTTTTCACATGGTTTACACATATGCATTTCAAACAGGAATCTCAGTAGAAATCCAGTGGTTAATAGTTACCCCCATTTGTCTAAATCAATCACACCAGTAATTCAGTAGAAAAAAATAACTATTTTTGAGGTGTGGTCCCAAACATTAGATAGATTGAGTAATAAACATATTCTCTTCACTAATGCATTTCCAAGAACCATGTTTTGTTTCATTTTTTCTGAGGGGAATAAATACCACAATTCACACACTTTAGAAAATGTAACCATTTAATTCTACATATTTCATAATTCAGGCTTAGAATACTATTAGAATTAAGTATATTTCTGGAAGCAACAACAGCCTTGTATGAGTGAAAGTAAATCAAGCTGGGTAGGAGCATTGGACTGCTTGAGGGTAGGAAGGCTCTGCAGAGGGATCTGGATAAACTGGATTGATCAGCTGAATCAATTTGTATGGCATTCAACAATACTAAATGCCATGTATTACATTTGTGTCATGATCACCACGTGCAGCAGTAGAGGAAGCAGCATATAGTATAGCCCAGGAAGAGGGATTGGAAAGTTGCCCATCAGAAAAGGATCAGTGGGTGCTTGTCAACAGCTGTCTGGACACAAGCAAGTTAGCCAAAGAGGCCAATAGCATCCCAGTCTGCCTCAGAAATAGTATGGCCAGTAGAACTAGTGAAGTGACTGTTCTTTAATGGAACATCTTGGTTGACAGTGCTCAGGTGGGGTGTTGATCGCCTTTCTCAGGTGAGAAGTGATAGGATGCAATGAAATTGTCTGAAATTGTGCCAGAGAAAGTTTAGATTGGACATGAGGAAAAATTTTTTCACAGAGTGGTCAATCCTT
Organism: Centrocercus urophasianus; assembly: GCF_019232065.1. Taxonomy (NCBI): domain Eukaryota; kingdom Metazoa; phylum Chordata; class Aves; order Galliformes; family Phasianidae; genus Centrocercus; species Centrocercus urophasianus. The sequence continues at coordinate 17,000,327 of NW_024884697.1, forward strand.
GGAATGGGCTGCCCAAGGAAATGGTAGTGTTCCTTGAGCAGCCCAATCCCTAATAGTATTTAAGAATTCCATGGACATGGCACTAAGGGATGTGGTTTGGCAATGGACTTGTAGTATTAGGTTGATGATTAAACTTAACGATCTTAGTGGTCTTTTCCAGCATAGATGATCCTATGACTCTATGATTCTATATATTAAAAACCTTCCATTGAAGTAAAAGATATATTCTGTAAATTGCAATACATTATGAACTGTAATTTTATCCATCCCCATTATTGCAGATACATGGCTGATTCAAATGTTATTATTTGGAAGGATTTGCTTCCCAATGCATACAGCCCTATTGAGACTAACTAAGTCTTTCCTTAGCAAGATAGAATAATGGAGAAACTCATGTAGATCTATGAATGAAGTAATCCCTCCAAGTCCTGCTTGCTCTCCTGATACAGTGCTTGCAGGTCCTGGGATATATTTCTCTGCTTGCTGCAACAAATGTTCACCAGAGTATTTTTGGAAGATAGACTTTCTGTCAAGTACAAGGATTCTTCTTCATCTATCAGTAATAATAGTTACATGCCAGAATATTTATGTTGACTATGAATCACTATTTTCTCATTGGTTTGTAGCTAGATCATCATAAATGGGAAAAATTCTGAAATAACTGTTTCTTTCCAAGACAAATGATATATATTTTTTTCTTGATTGCTGGCTGTTATAATAGCAGAGTTTCTGCAGCAGAATGTCTAATTAGGTAATTTGGAGAGTTTTATTTATTATATGTTGTTCTTTATCAAATGACAGCAGCTACAGAGATTAATAAAGCTGTCAGCTGTGGGTAAATTCATAAGTGATTATTTCAATTTTTATTCTCAAGTGATACTTATTAGCATACTGTCTTTTTTATTGAAGGAACTGCAGTGAAGCTGAGTGAAGTTATCTCTTTAACATGAGATAGCTTAAGGTTTTGTTGAATAAAGTGTCTTCCCTAGAGATGGGTCCAGTAGCAGTAGAATTTTAACTAACTGATAGAATAAGTGTTATTATTAGCACGAGCAACATATTTAGATGGCAATAAGGAGCATCATAAGGCATTTAGGAAAAAGAAGGAAAATTTCATTACAACTTTCATGCACACTTAGGCTAAATATTTGTCACTAACTGTACCTTGACCTTGTTTCTTAAATACCTAGAAAAATGGAAGAATTAATTATTGATATACTCTAAGGACAAGGTTTTGCTCAGTATAGTAAATCTATAATTTTCTCTTCCTTAACTGAAGTTTGTAAGTATTTAACTCAAAGTATCTATCAAAGAGAAAAACCTATGCATTTCTTTTTGAAAAGAATTGTACAATCATACAAAGTAAAATACAGAAGTGGAATTTTTATTGTTGTTCCAGTGGATCTCATAATTTATCTCATGTCTCTTCCTCCACCCTTGTAATCAATGACCTTACTCTGTAGTTGAGTACTTCTTAATTTAGCCATTGATGCTATTAATGGAACTGGGAGGGAAATAAATGGATTTGCCAGCATGAATCTCATAATAGAATTGGCACCTAAAATTAAAGATCTTTACAACAGACTAGATTGATACATTAATTGTAATATATAATTAGAAATTACTGGAAAAAAATGTCTTTAAAAAAATGCATGAAGCACAGCTACAAAGTATAAATCTTTTTTCTTAGTTAATCAGAAGCACAGGAAGTTTAAAGATCACAAAATTATAGTTTTACTAATGAAATAGGAAACAGAATTGTACCTTTTCATTACAATACAAATGTAATTGTTTACATGTTACTGAAGGCATTGATTGCCCATTTTATGTACATAGTTAACCTGCATGCATATTTCTATTACGTGAAACATAATAAATATTTGTTTTGCACATTAATTTTTCTAGGTAGGGAAAATCAGCAAGAAGTGCAAGAGGCCTATTTCTCCCTTGAAAATCAAAATAAAACAAAAAAAGATTTTTTAAAACTATTTAAAGCTTGTATAATTTTATTTTGAAGTAGTGTCTGAGAAAAATGTTGATTTAAAATGGCAAGCTTTACACGGGCTACATTTTCCTTTACCACCTAATCTACCAGGAATACAAGGATAGTTTGTGGGTTTCTTTCCTGAGAAGTATTGAAGATCAAAATGTCTTGACCATAACCCTACTCTGTAGTGCGTCTCTGTACCACTTTTTATGAACAAATGCACTTATATGTGTGTGTTTGTAGAGCAACAGAGTTAATTTTTTACACTTGAACTAACAGATAGTTACTTCAGTTTGTCTGAGTAACTCCTACTTCTGCTTTCTTTGTTTAATGCCAGGTTGAACAGAGCCCCACGCAGCCTGATCTAGTGGGTGGCGACCCTGTCCATGGTAGGGTGGCTGGAAATGGGTGATCCTTAGGATCTCTTCCAACCCAGGACATTCTATGATTCTATGATTAGTTATAAATATATCGCTTGGTATTAAAAAGGAAATCTGTAAATAATTTACATCCAGAATCTCCCCATCAACTCATTGATCAGACTATTAAATGATTTCCATTCCAATAACATGAACTGATCAAGCCTGACTGATGAAAATATTAAGAGAAAGCTCATTTGAATTACTTTCACATTGCTTGGGGCAAAATAAGTTCACGAAAATATTGAGATAGAGCACTAAAAATATGACATAGCCACAGACGTCTTTTAAGGGGAAAAAAAAAAGTTTATATTCAACAAATGAACTGCTCTTTTTCCATAATTTCTGTGCAAGGTGATATAAATGATGTGCAAAACCCCAGTATTTCTGGATAAGTCCAAAAATACATTTTATTTCAGAAATTACTCAAATTGATGGCATTTTCTTAATTCACTATGGCACTGTGGTGTCCCTGTTCATTACAGGGAAGTTGGGCAAGATGGCCTTCAGCAGTCCTCCCAACTTGTACGTGTACAAAAAGTAATTTTTAAGAGTACTCTAGTAAAATCAGTGATGGAATGGAACTAATCTTGCAGTGGTCTATGTAGCTATTAATGATCTGAAGAAAATTTAATTGTGGATTTATTTGAAAGTGAAAAAATGCTTGAAGTGAGAATAAACCATGAAAGGAACAATTAAGATAGAGAAGCTTGAAATGCTTGGTAAACTTGTTATTTGCAAATAAGGTATTTTTTAGTACGACTAAAAGTAAAGTCATCCGCTGAGAAAAAAGAAAAGAAGCCACATTTACAGAAGAGAATATTCTATCTTTTCAATCATCAGTTAAATTGCTTAAAATTCAGTTAAACATGGATGAACATTGAATGAATAAACAGAAAGACACAAATTAGAGCTATCTGAAAAGCTAAGCCCAGATGTAATATCAACAATTCCAGAAATATATTGATAATCTAGGAAAGATACTCCTTGAACCTCCATGTATGAATGATTGGAGAATCATGCTAGCAATGTGGCAAGGGATTCTAAAATATATTATTAAGTATATTTAACTTGAGAAAAGGACAGTTAAGTCTGTGAATACTCACATAGGGAATAGAAAAATTATAACAGACAATTCTTCATCATAGCACATAAAAAGAACCAGAAGATTGAAAGGCCAAACAAAATTCAGGGTAGCAATAAAATTGAGATTTTTATCAGTGAGTTTAACTAAGCAGAGGGACAATCAACACTTGTTGTGAATTTCACATCAGTTGTACTTCAAGGAAATTTGACATAAGAAAATTCTCCAGTCTTTACTATGCAGGAACTTCGATTAAAATCACCATGACGCTAAGTCAACACAGTATGCTACTGTATAAATGTCCATTAGCAAATGGGAGTGAGAGTACAGGTGACATTTTCATGGTATATAAGTGAACGAAAATGGAAACATTTAATGGAAATGAAATAACCTACTGTTAAAAATATATCCACATTTTGAGTAAAACAAGTTATCACTTCTAACAATTTCTTAAAGCTTTAAATTTGTATAAAAGAAAATAAGGTAACTGCACATAAAGGCATATCAGAATAAGAATACATTTTAAAGCAACTTAGAAAGCTCTACTTCCATTAGGGAGCAAAAAACAACTTGAAGCAGCTTCATAATAAGTAAAGTGCTTTTTTTTTAACAAGTCAAAATCGTCCCATATAATTCATTTCTTCTTTCCTTCTTCTTTCCACACAGGCTCAAAGTAAAAATAATGATTTTGTTTTTTGTCTAAAGCCTTTGTCTCTTTTATCTTGGATTTAGTAATCAGAAAATAAACCTTAAAAAAGAAAAAAAGTCTTATATTGGAAACTGCAAAAATAACAATATCGTGAGAAGGTATGCTATCCTATCATCCTTCTTTCCAGCAGTCACCTTAAACTTTTCAGTGTTTGTTTTCATACCTATGGAACTTTCCTTTAGAAATATAATTTATACAACTTTGAATGCTATACCAGAAATGTCAGGTATAATTAGTTTCAGCTGATAGTGGACTGACCTATAAATTCTTGTGGGAAACCACTGACGAAGAAGAACACATATAATTTTTTTACTTTTTATAGCTAAAAGGGAATCTATGTAAGTGGAAATAATATTTTTAGGTTTCTGAAATGAATAATTGCTAGAACTCTGTTGCTTTTGTTTTTATACCCTTCTATGAACGACAAGAATACAAGGCATTTGTGGTAGAAATCATGATACAGATGACACATGTGTCATGTTCTCTCTGAAAGGCTTTGTTTTTGTGGGTTTTTTTGTTTGTTTGTTTGTTTTGTTTTTGCAATGAACTGATGTATTTAGGATCACGCGTTACAGACTTTGGAGACTCGCATCATTTTTTCCAATTTTTTGCTGGTGGTTACACCAGATTAAAAATTGTGAATTTGAACCACTTGCTGGATCAGTTTGATTAAACTCATGAGAATGAAGCTAACATATTAAATAGAACAAACAATGGTGAGGTAGAAACCTAAATTCTGAGAACAATGCACAAACTTGAATCTGCCTTGCATTTTCCACAATTCAGCAAAATCCTAGGAATCTTGTCAGGAATACCCTAATCAGCAATTAAGAATAAACATCATCCAATTATCTTTAGGTTATACAATTTAAACTAAAAAAAAAAATACTGTGATAATCTATTCTAACCTTCTCTACAATGAATAAATCACGTACTAATTTCTGCGCTAAGATCATAATTTTTCCGTATGACATAAAGTGTCTCCTTGAATACCATCCAATGTTGATTTAAAGATTTCAAGTGTTAGAGAACACACCATATCCCTAAGGAGTTTCTACCACTGGTTAATTGTCTCCCCTATTAAAGGATGCCTTATCATGAATCTGAGCTTGGCTAGCACAAGCTTCCAAACACTGACTCTTTTAGTGCAGTCGGCTTTGAAGATGATGAGCATTCAAAAACTGACAATTAGCACTAGCAATGGATAATTAATAACTGTTTAATAACCACATTTAAAGAAAAGATTCAGTATCATTAGTCATATCCTTTTTGTTTTTTAGTTAACAACATCAGCATTTTTCCACATAATTTTATTTGAAAATATACATATGTATAGAAGAGGCAAATAAATCTCAGATTATTTTCGTAACTGTAATCTCTCTGTCTACAGATAATTAAAACAATACAGATAATGTCAGACAAAATGGAAGGACAATATTTACCCTAGAACCAGCTTCTGGAATTTACTCCCTCGCCTCATCCCAGTCATAAATAGCAAGTGTAGACATGCCTGTATATTTATTTCTAATTTTCAGACTTCATGTTTTAGATACTTACATTGCTATCAAAATGTCCCAGAGTACTGGATGCCTAACAAAGTTGAAGACTACAAAGTTTAAGAGGGCACAGATCCTTGCCAGATCTGAACTGCTAAACTAGTGGACTTGAAAGAATATAGAATAATCACAAGGCACTTCAGGCACCTTGAAATACAGAACAGCAGTTTTGCAAGTCATTAGATATGTGAAACATCCATGAGATGCAGTGCTGTCTTTAAGTTCCTTACAGAGTACAGTTAAATCTAGACATCCTTGCTCTTAGTAGATGAAAGACTGCTGTTGTTGCCGAGTTACAGCAGTGACCCAAGACAAGTTAAACAGTAGCTAGCAATATTCTATTTGTGCTATCAAAGGGAATGATGGCACACATTCAAACATCAGTACTGTTAAAGTTTTTTCAGCTCTTCCCTTTAACATAATAAATATGAACTGTTATCAAATATATATGTATATGTATGATTTATAATTTTTATATATATATATTTATATATAACAAATATATAACTGTTATCTCAAAAACAATGGGAATGCAATGCAATAAATCTTTAGGTAGGAAAGGTGTTTTGAAATTGAGTCCTCTTTTAACTCAAAGGATCACCTGAAATTTGGAGCTCTTCTGGTTGTTTCTATAGCAACCTTGCTTGTTCTTTTGATAAAATTATTGTTATTTGCAAGTAAAACAGGAAATTCAGTTTCCCTGAATACAGAAAGGCTCATACAGAAGCTGCTATTGCCCCAAATCAGGGAGTGTGGAACTACACAACTTCATAACACAACTGTTCTTCTTTAAGAGCATGGGAGTGATAGAAGGACAAATTCTTCATACAAATTCATAGTATCTGTTCTTTTTTGCTACCTTCTCTCAGCTTCTTTTGTATTTCCTGCATTTCTTTCTCAGAAATGGGCAAGGCCTATAAACATAGATCCAGATGACTTAGTCCTCCTATTCTCGCCCTTGCCATCTGTCCTCAGGGAAACCCACTGCAGTTGCCTTCAGCTTCAATCTTGCTAAATGCCAATATTTTTATTCCTGTCTCTTTAATATATTGTTCTGTAGTTATGTTTCATAACATCCTGTTAAATAAGCTGAAGCTTTGAAACAAAGAAAGAAAGCATACTTTACCAGGCAGTTCATAAACCTATGGAACTCGCTGTCATGAGTTTCTATGGATGTCAAAAGTACAAAGACTTACCAAGATAGCTGTACAAATCATGGACTGAGGATTGTTACGCAAAAAATGCAGCAGCAGATTTCACCTCAGGATACATCTGCATTGTAGCTTCTCCAAAGAGAGTGCATATGTCTAGAGAAGTATCATTCTTTATGTATGCTTTCTTATCACACTTTTCTAGAGGTGGCTGCTATTAAAGACAGAGCCTTGCACTGAAGGAGAATTTTGTCTGATACAGTCATAGCAATTCTTGTTGCTCAGCCTAAACTTCCAAATTTAGCGATCAAGTGCTGTGACTCCATTTGAATCACAGAATCACAGAATCACAAAATTGTAGGGGTTGGAAGGGACCTCCAGAGATCATCGAGTCCAACCCCCCTGCCAAAGCAGGTTCCCTACAGCAGGTCGCACAGGTAGGCATCCAGGCAGGTCTTGAACATCTCCAGAGAAGGAGACTCCACCACCTCCCTGGGCAGCCTGTTCCAGTGCTCCGTCACCTCACTGTAAAGAAGTTCTTGCGCACATTTGTGCGGAACTTCCTATGCTGCAATTTATGTCCATTTCCCCTTGTCCTGTCTCCACTCACCACTGAAAAGAGTCTGTCCTTGCCATTCTGCCCCCCACACCTTAGATATTTATAGACCTGGATCAGGTTCCTTCTCAGCCTTCTTTTCTCAAGGCTGAACAGACCCAGTTCACTCAGCCTTTCCTCATAGGAGAGATGCTCCAGGCCCTTCACCATCTTTGTGGCCCTCCGCTGGACTCTTTCCAAGAGATCCCTGTCTTTTTTGCACTGGGGAGCCCAGAACTGGACGCAGTACTCCAGATGAGGCCTTACCAGGGCAGAGTAGAGGGGGAGGATCACCTCCCTCGACCTGCTGGCCACGCTCTTTTTAATGCACCCCAGGATGCCATTGGCCCTCTTGGCCACGAGGGCACACTGCTGGCTCATGGCCAACCTGTCGTCCACCAGGACACCCAGGTCCCTCTCCGCAGAGCTCCTCTCCAGCAGCTCATCCCCCAACCTGTACTGGTGCATGAAATTATTCCTCCCCAGATGCAAGACTCTACACTTGCTTTTGTTAAACCTCATCCGTTTTTTTTCTGCCCAGCTCTCCAGCCTGTCCAGGTCTTGCTGAATGGCAGCATGGCCTTCAGGCGTGTCAGCCAATCCTCCCAACTTCGTATCATCAGCAAACTTGCTGAGGGTGACCACTATCCTCTCATCAAGGTCATTGATGAAGATGTTGAACAAGACTGGACCCAGCACCGACCCCTGAGGAACACCGCTGGTTACAGGCCTCCAGCCAGACTCTGCACCGCCAACGATGACCCTCTGCGCTCTGCCAGAACAAGTACAGCTCTCTGTAGTTCTCTGACAGAGCTACTAAAGGGGCTACTGTATTCCAGAAACTCTTCTTAGCAAACAACAAAACATAGTCCAAGTTGCTCTATGCTTGTCTTTTTTGAGCTTTATGACCTCTTACTAAATAAGCATAATGTGTGGCAGAAATGGAAAGCACAAACCCAAGATACTTTCTGATATACAGGCAATAAAACCAATCACAGTCTCTCTCAGTGCTTTGCAATTATTGTTCTGAGATGGACTACAGAGGTACATAAATTGTGATCTTCACATTAAACACCAGAACACTCTTTTCAGTAGAAGCAGGGACTTGTAGAAGAAGGATCCTGTGATGCCAGTGAATGCAAGCACACTCTCAGAGTGTCCCAAGGAGGGTCTCTGGGAGGACATTTTTAACAGTCAGCTGCAGTGTCTTCCCCAGATGCTGGCACTGGAAGGCACTTCCCATTGCACAAGTGGAGATCCAGTTGCTGAGTGTTCACCCTTTCCCAGCAAAATCAGTTACTAATCTAAAACACAGCATTTCTGAGTCTTCCAGTTCTGGCTTCCTGCAGTTAGTTAACAGTTTAACATGCGGTGGCATTATGGTTGCAAGACATTTCTGCAGTTTCCAGTTTCAGTGACTTTTTTTGCTAAATCTTCTTGATATGATTATTAGAAAACAGAATTAGTTGGCACTGATTTCTGTTTAAAACACTTGAGTAACTTCATGCTACACATCTTTTTTCTATTATTCATTTTTCATGCTAATTCTACGACAAGTCAGTTCTCTTATACTTAATTAGTATTTTTCATCTCCATGCTTTATTTGGGAAATTTAATATATTCTCCTCACACACTGTCTTCTCTCAGGGCAATTTAGATCACATGAACTTGACAAAAGTATATATATATACATATATAGTATATTCAGCAAGGTTTGCAAGAAGGAAAATGTATTTTGAATCTGGATGAAAATAAACAGTATATTTTGGGTAAAAGAGTTAAACAACTATTAAGAATGCTATTTCTTACAGATTGGACAGAAACCTGGGTATAAATGTTTTAATATCTAACTGCTTAGTATGAAATCAAAGCTGCAGCAACCCTGCTTTTAATAACCTTATCCATTTTATATTACATTTTCATCACCCTATTATTCACAGAGACCCAAGGTAGTTACTTGGTCAGAATATTTACTTTGATATTACACAGAATCTACCTAAAGCACTGATAATAAAACATATTTAAATATATTAGCATTATAAATAGTTGCAGTGCATCTTTATAGACAGGAATTCAGCCTACCCAGAACACTGTTAATTATCTTTGCTACATTAAAGCTCTATTTCTGGAAAATCTCATCTAATTTAAAGCAGTACTGTTTCAAATATGGAACTGCTTCATTTCTTAGCTACATCCCCAGCTGGACTCTGGATTTTAATGTGAAGTTTCTTATCAGCCCCCAAAGTGACAACATTATCTACATACTGTTTACAGTACCAAATGTTCCTCAAAAATAAGTGATTATTTAGTAGAAAATAAAATTGGTTGATTTCTTTAGTTCTGGCTCAGTGATTCTATGACAGTTCATTTAAGAATAAACCAGATTTGCTGGGATAGTAGCCTTTACCAGTGGTCATATGCCTTTAAAGCTATCTCTAATACACAATCCTCCCAGCAGCCAAAGGAACAGGAACATAATTTGATTTTCTCTGTTCTAATCTTGAGGCTCTTTCTCATACTGCAAAATGGTAAATGAATGTCAACTCAAGCGGGTGCAGCAATTTATATTCTTGTACACTAGAAAGTCAGTTCTAAGCTCTTAGATTTATTTTGCTCTTATAAGTCTTAGATCATACCACCTATTTGGTATTTTTAGGGTTGAAAATTAGTTCCCATGGGCCCAAATTCCTTTGTAGCACATTAATAGTGTGCAGTACCTACTCCTCAAATTTCCTTTTCTTTCTTTTCTAGAGATTTCATATATATTCAGAGTGTCAAATATAGAAATAAATTTAGTTCTGAATCAGAAATTATTGACAACAGGATGGTATTCATGCCTTGTTCAAAGTAATTTTTCTCTGCGTGGCACAGAAATCATTGTCATTAAAGTAAACTTAATTTCAAAAGTTTAAAATAGATCAATATTGCACTTATAAAGCAACATTAAATGAGTTTCCAGAGCTTCTACTTGCACAGGAAAATACCCAATATATTTGTTTCTACAGAACAGCTATTCTGAATTTAACATGTAAAATCACATTTCACCAGCCTTGCAAGTCCTTCTCTGCATGAATATCAATTATCTTCGATATTCAAAAACTAAAGAAAAGCTTCATTTTCGCCGAATATGTTTGTGTATAGTTATCATCAATTGAAATTAGGAACCAATTTAGGTTAGTTTCTCAGAAATCTGGCTTTCATTTTGCATTAAGAGAGATATTTTGCATTTGCATTAAGAGAGAGATTATATGAAATGTTTTTGGAGATAGACTTTTATATTTAAATTAAAACTATTTTGTTAGAAAGAAAATGCAGTTCTGCAATACTGTACTTTTTACTGATGTCTAAGAACTCTTATTTCTTCAGGCTATCACCTTCTCTTTTGAAGCAGTGAGCTCCAAAATGTGATCTTTGAACCACGATGATGACGTCTGCACATGTTTCAGGTATTGTATTTCATTATACTTCATTTAAAAATGTTATGAGAATGCATCTGCAGGGAGGTGAAGGGAGGCTTTAGACCGAATTTGGACTTTGTTCAGAGTATTTAGCTATCTCTGTTGAGGAATATCTGGAAGGTACTAATGAATGCCTTCTTTACCTTGTCCCTGAAATTTGTCAAAGTCACTCTTATGGGTCAGTTTTTGAGGAAAAGAGAGATTCAGTTGACTGAAAGATTAAGCTCCTCCAAAATTCAGTTGACAAGAATCACAGAATCATAGAATCCCAGAATCACAGAATCATAGAATGCCTTAGGTTGAAAGGGACCTCAAGGATCATGAATCTCCAACCTCCCTGCCACAGGCAGGGCCACCAACCTCCCCATTATACCTCCCCAGTTATCCATTATCTCTCCCCAGTACTAGACCAGGTTGCCCAGGGCCCCATCCAATCTGGCCTTGAACACCTCCAGGGACGGAGCATCCATAACCTCTCTGGGCAACCTGTTCCAACACCTCTCTGTAAAGAACTTCCCCCTGAAATATAAGCTAAATCTTCCCTTCCTCAACTTAAAACCATTTCCCCTTGTCCTGCTGTTATCTACCCTTTCAAAGAGTTGATTCCCCTCCTGTTTGTAGGCTCCCTTTAGGTACTGAAAGGCTGCAGTGAGGTCACTCCGCAGCCTTCTTTTCTCCAGGCTGAACATACCCAGCTCCCTCAGCCTGTCTTCATAGAGAAGGTGCTCCAGCCCTCTAATCATCTTTGTGATCCTCCTCTGGACCCTCTCCAACAGCTCCCTGTCTTTCTTGTACTGGAGGCTCCAGACCTGAACACAGTACTGCAGATGGGGCCTCAAAAGGGCAGAGTAGAGAGGGACAATCACTTCCCTGTCCCTGCTGGCCACCCCTCTTTTGATGGAGCCCAGGATACTATTTGCTTTCCGAGCTTCAAGAGCACACTGTTGGCTCATGTTCAGCTTTTCATCCACCAGAACCCACAGGCCCTTCTCCATAAAGCTACTCTGAAGGAGTTGTTCTCCCGGTCTGTATACATATGTGGGATTACTCTGACTCAAGTGCAAAACCTTGCTCTTTGCTATGCTGCAACACTTTAAGTTCACACAGGCCCACCTTTCAAGTTTGTTGATGTCTTTCTGGATGGCTTCCCTTTCTTCTAACATAACAACTACACTGCTCAGCTTGGTGTCATCAGCAAACTTGCTGAGGCTGCACTCAAGCCCGTCCTTAGTGTCGTTGATGATGATCTTGAAGAGCACCAGTCCCAAGACTGAATCTTCGGGGACACCACTCGTCACTGGCCTCCACCTGGACAAAGTGCCATTCACTACAAGAAGAGATTCCATCTTCATAAATCTTAAGACAGGTATCTGCAGTAACATCAAGATTGCAGAACTGTACTCCCAGGGCCCTGAGGCAACCAACAGGCCATTGTCCCTGCCCATCCCAACTTGGGATTTTCTCCTCAGTCAGCCATGGCTCAGGACCCAATTTCTGCCCCCACAGGGCCATCAGTCCCTGCCATAGCTATACCATAGTATACTGGTCTCCATCTCCTTCAGTCTTGTCATGTCCAGTCACAGCCTTACTGAGAAAGTACCAACCTCAGAGCCATGTCCAAGTCTTGCCTCGACCTGCTGCTGTCCCCAGTGAGGTGCCTAGTGCCTTTTATTCTGATACTGATAACAGTATCTGAATTTATTCTGATACTGGTAACAGTATCAAACATCTGAGCCCCTAGCTGCCCCCAGCCCTGCTCCTGACTCAGTGCTGGGACAAACCCAGGCTCGTGAAGCTCCTGAACAACTATGGACTGAACAACCAAGCTACTACAGACATCCTCTATGGCTCCAGGTCTCCAGACCTAGGGAGCTGGGGCAGCTCTCAGGGCACCCTCACCATACAACTGGATCAATAGAAAAAAAATCAGATGCTTAGGATTCTTCTTTATCCTTTCTTCTCCTCTTCCCAAACCTACATGTTGTCAAGAATGCAACAAGCCATAACTGCTTGGCAGCACTAGCTAGCAAAAGTGCATCACTCTCATCTCTGCTCTCAGTGCAGCTGACTGTGATCTGAAGCTCAGTATTTCAGTCCTGATCTTGAAAGGACAGCATGACACTGGCATTGGCAACCTAAAAGATGGCCTCAGTCTCCACTTCCCATGACAACTACATTCCTCTGGGGAACTGGATATGTCAGATATCAAAGTAAGATCCACAAGCATGGCAGACAGTTTTCTAAGCAGCTGGCTTGTGACTAAAAAAGTTACTGTGACAGAGATCAGAGTGACCACAAACAAAATGAAATGTTCAGATGTTTGACCTGGATTTACCAACATCACGATAAAAAGGAAAAATATCCACCGACAAGAAGCAGAAGAGGAACATTAGGACAAATCCTCAGCTGTTATAAGGGTTTATTGTTTGGGTAGAACCAAAGGAGATGAAAATCCTAAACCTATGGGTTTCACATGTGTATTGCTGTTGCTAGAGAATGTTTTACTAAAAGACCTATCTCATATTAAATTATTATTTGACAAAATGGAAGATTTTTACATTAATTACATTAATTACATTTTTAAAGATATCAGAAATAGCAGTTCTGCTAATGTAATTATATTTTATTTTGACCTTGTGAAACATTTTTGATTGAATGAAGTCAAAACATGTCAATTTTTATGTTAATTTGATGTAATGTAATGGTTAAATCATGTCAACTATTGCATCATGTCAAGTTGAAATAATATAATGCAATGAAATATGACACTTCATGTCATAACATAATAACCCCTGGCATACACTGACATTCTATTATTGACATCACACATTTGAAGCAATATTTTAATTGTTCTATCACAATATAAATACTTTAACATATCATCTCACATCAACAGAACTATTTTATCAATTACTTACACTCAGAATAAAAATTTCAGCATTTCCAGCAGAACTGAATTTTCAAGCTTCAGACTTTCTTCATACATCATTTTTATAATACTTAAAGGTCAGATACTTTAACAACAAGAATAACAAAATGAGATAGAAAAATGAAATGGCAATCATAATCTCCTTTTTTTTTCCTTCATAAACAGGCCTAGTTATTTAGTATGACTGACAATCTTTCAAAGATTATCTAGTGCTAAAAATACTTATGAAGACAAAGAAATCATGGATCTATTCCACTAACACAAAAATTTAACCATTTTCCTTCCATAGCCTGAGGACAAGTGTCTCTCAACTTTTATCCTCTTAAAACATTCTGATAATGAAAAATAGTTTTATCACCCTAAATTATTTGAGATATTCATCATCAAATCTATATTATGCACAAAATCCATTGAGGAGAATTTGCCCTCTTGTTAGATGTATCAGTTTTGTAGGAGTGCAGTCTGTGCAGTCAACCTAATTCTCCCTTTTACAATGTGACCAAGAATGGTAGAATTTTGTTAAGTACTGAGCATTTCAAATAATGGCTGGAATAACAGGTAAGTGATGTATATAAAAGTTTTGTCTGAGCTACTGTCATTTACAGCAGTAACATTATTCTTAATGCTTAATGCTACGGTGAAGTAGGAAACACCAGAGTGTGGTCCCGATCAGTGAAGCAAATAGCAAATAGCTCAAGTCACATGATAAGCTAGATTTGCTCCTAAGTCAATCTAAGAAGTTCAGAGAAGAAATCAAAGGGTAGATCTAATGGGGGATGGAGGAAGAATCTTCTCTATTCTCTTAGTGTTATCGTGTTTTTCTCACAGACTTAACAGATAGTTATGCTCTGCATACTGTAATACTCCAGATATGTTACATATCAAACTTTGTTTTATCCTCAGAGAAAGAAGAGAACATTCATAGCTTTAGTGATACATGACTTTTTATAGACCTAGCTAGTATCTAAAAACATTTTATTTAGAAACACAGCTTCTCACAAATGCTGGGTTACGACCAGATTCCAAACTTCTATTCAGATAGAGAAAAATTCTGCTGGTCATTACTAGAATCAGAGAAATACATGACGGGGAGAAGCAACCTGCTGTTATGTCAACCAATTATTTTCCTAAATATATCTCTTAATAGAAAAGAATACCAAGATGAAGCAGCTACATAGCAATAAAAGAATGTAAACTTGTAGAGCATAATTTGAAAATTATATAAGGTCTTGCAATCTGCCATGCTACTAGTTTCTTGCAATTGCTAAGAAAACTTAATCTCTTGATTGTACCTTTTAAAGATTTAATAAAAATCTTTAAAGATAATACCTTGGATCCTTTCCAGGTTGAGCCATTATCTAGTACTTTAAAGCATAATTAAAATTATGCTGATTATAAGAAACTAAAAAGTTTAGTGATACTTGAAAGTATTCTTTGCTTGTATAAATTACTTTTGCAGGAAGAGTGGACAGAGAATAAGCTAATCATGTATGATCATGCTCATCTACCCGTCACAGCTTGAATTTGCATGTTCGTATTGAAAGAAATACTGTTCACATAAATACAGAAAAAAATTCTCTTTGACTTTACTGAAATTATGTCAAAATATAAGTGATATCTCCAGGAGTGTTTCAGTGATAAAGTCTTTTCTTCCCCCATGACTGGAGATAAGATAAAAATCTTTTGTACTCGGCATTTTTGGATTTTTGAGGTTTTAGGGTAAGAAAAAGACATGAAGCAGCTGCTCTTTTACCCAAAAGAACAGTTTTCTTTTTCCCAAAGCCCTGAAGATCAGAGGGAAGTATTTAGTGCTTCAGGCTACATGAGAGTTCTTCAGCCCTCACAGCCTCTTTCCTTTGCTAAGAGTTATGTTTTGAATTACCTGAAAAATATTAATTGTAGCTTTTCCATTATTACAACTGCAAGATTAAAGTTTCGTATGAATTAAATATTTATGAACTCTTAAAATAAAGGTAAGAGAAATTTTGTATTCTTATCTGGACAGGAGACTGCATTCAATAAGCAGATTTTATCTAGATGAGCACGAGTACAAGTGATAAAATGCAAAATTCCTGCTATATTCCATTTCTCACTGTGGATTTTTTTCAATATATAGTTTCATTTAGCTACCGATATCGTCATAACTGAGAAAGCAATGTAGACGTAAACACAAGGAGGGTCCAGACAGCTCTTGTCTCCACACATTTCTTACTGCTAACTGCCATGCACACCCATGCATTGAACTATTTAGCTGATAAACCTCTTTGCAGATTTTCCTGGTCAGGATGCAGTCCTTTGTTATCAAGTTTTACTCCACATTAATCCACTTTCATGGCTTTCTTATCAATGGTATGTTCTTACATAGCAACAAGCAATAAACTTGAATGTTCTCAATAAAGATCATTACTAGGATCACTCACCATGTTTTATATTACTACAGTGCATCTTTTAGTCACTAAAACAACAGCAGAAATGAATGTCTTTATTTTTTGTTTGCTTGTTTGTTTTTCTGAAAAAATTCTGTTTTACAAGCCTCACACTGGCCTCAACCCTGTGATATAAAAGAATACTAATGCTTTGGCATGAAATATATGATCAATAATCTTTCTACTGGAGAAAAGACAACAATGAAATTCTATTGCTACTCTCTCGGGATCTGCTGTAGAACAAAGAGGCCTGTGCAAGCATCAACATCCTCTGGTTCTCTGGCACAAGTGGAAGCTAAATTTCTGTGGTTTTGCTTTTTCTGTTTTTTGTTTTGTTTTGTTTTTGCGTGTGTGTGTGCGTGTGTGTGTTTTGTTTGGTTGGTTTTGGCTTTTGTAAAATGCAACCAATCTTACATCCACAAAAAATTCCCCACAAGCAAAAAATTAAATTAATCCCATAAAATACTGTCCCATGATCACAACTCTTCTATATGTAGAAATAAAAATAATCTTATATGATGGGCATCAGTGATGCTGTTTAATTGACTAGTATTTACAAAAACATGAAGATACCAACAATATAAGAAACAAGGATAGAGCAGAAAAATCCTTCCCACCCAATTTTCTTAGCTACCCGCTTTTAGCATACAAGAATTCTTTCTGCTAGACTTCCCTGCTTGCTGATTAATGTAACTATCTTAGGCATGCATGAGAATTTCTATCCTGAACAATCTATAGTATAGTCAGAAACAAGATAGGTGCACATACACGCACATATGTAGATATATACATCTAATCACTGAATTTTATTTCATGCATTATATTTGAGAAAAAGAACAGGTGTAAGGGTTTTAAGGGAGAATTAAAGAATTTAAAAACTAAGAAACATATAAAATCTGTAGGACATTAGATATTTTAGTCATTTTTAAGTGCACTGAATACAAAGAATTATATTCAATTCAGAATCTTGGCTTTTCAGAGTTGTGGAGTTTCCGTCATTGGAGGTACTGTAAACAAAACTGAACATGGCCCCAGGCAACCTGCTGTAAGTAGCCCTGCTTTAGCAAGGAGCTGGACATTATGATCTTCAGAGACTCCTGCCAACCTCAGACTCCCTGTGACCCTGTGATGTGAGGTCATACTTGTTGTTACAGCATGGCAAGGATCAGTCAAGTCAGCTGGAGGCTGTAGATGCCTCTAGGGGGTAGGAGGGCAGGGTTTTGTAACCAGGACCTGGTCCAGCTTGGCAGGGAAGTTTGGGGTAGCCCCATCTCTGGGCATTCAATGCCTCCGTGGGGATGGATTGAGGCCAGGCCTGACTGCCAGCTCACACATGGTTCTGCACTCAGAAGTCATACAAGTCAGTGCCACAACTTGGAATGGGTCTCAAGTTTCTGACCACAGAAGCAATTTCAACACGGAGCATGTGAAGCTTCAAAGTGCACCTACGTGTCAGAGGTCAAGTTTTTATGCATAATGTCAAATGGTAACTGTGGAATAGACCTACCCATTCCAGGCCTACATTTATTACTTTTTCCATTGAAGAAAGTTGGCTACAAAAATTAACAAACAGAAGCAACTATCAACTTCACTCACATTTGGAAGAGGTTGCATAGCAACAATTTCATAGCTGTCTTTCTTCTATTTGGAAATTTATGATGTCAGGGTGATTGCTTGGATTAATTACCTATTTTGCTATCTTTAATCACTCATATACTTTGGAATTCATATCTAGTAAAAATGAGATTTTCCAAAAAAAATTTGCGCTACTCTAAAAAAATTTGACTGACATCACAATAAAATATAAAGCAAAATATGTCCTAGATTCAGACTCTAAAACCATCATTCTTCACTGACAATTGTAACAGTTTCCTGGAACATAAAAACTTAGATCAAGTCACTGTTTTAGGCCTCAGTGTGACTTTTCTAAATCAGAAGTAATATATTCAGTGGACTAATGAATAAGGAAAAAGTGGGATATAATTTCCCACAAACTATAGGAGTACACACACTTCTCATTAATGATTACACTTTTACACTGTTATACTTCTGGATAATGTGGAAAATATATATCTCACTAAGATTTTCACCTAAGTGACTCATCAAAACTGCTAAATGGATTTCTACAGACAGCCAAAGTTTCAACAAATTTACAATTTTTGTAGAAAAATAATATTGTTATTCGATGCTGAAAAAATTCTTGCCCACTTATAAATGAAGATTCATTCTCAGATCATTCATAGGTAAACAATTTGTATTTGCCTTGCATCAAAGACAAAGTGTGTGTTTTTTACTTTCTGGAATAAAGCACATTAAAAAAAGAATTTGTTTTTATGTTGCCCTCCAATCATTTTGTTGCAGTCACCGTTGGAGAATATTCATCACTGGAATTTGGAGACTTCAGATCTGTTCACATATTGTTCGTATTCAACCATCTTGAAAATAGTTTCTCTTCAGTATGTAACAGAGATGTTGATCCACAATAAGTTAAATAAAATATTAATTGGCCGACTAAATACAAAAGCAAAGGATATGCTTAGGTATCCTTAGGAAGACATCAATTCATCTTTCTAAGGCACTGAGACTTTGGAAAGGTTTTGTTGTGTGATGTAGCTTCCTGAGTTAAGCTATAATTAACACAATAAGTCTCTACAAACTATTCTTCAGGCCATAGAAAATCTTGTGCACTGTGTATAGCAATCAGTTTACAGAGGGTTTGTCCTTTGGTGCTGCACACAACTGGTTTATTAGCTTTTATGTGAATTTTTGAAGTACAACTGACAGAGAAATGTATTTTTAATCTTCAGTGCCCTTGTATTTAATTATTATTGAAATTTTAAAAGATTGGATGAAATAATCTACATGATAAGTGGTTTAAAGACTGACTCACATGTACAGATTTTTTTTTTAAAAAAAAGACGGTTTAAATCATGCTTATTAAGACAGAGCATTTCAGTTCTACCCAACAATCTTTTTGTTAGAATGGCGTGTTTGTTGTTGCTGCTTAAAAAAAATAGAGAACTTTATATGTTTGGCAATGTCCCATGAAAGTGAAATATTTCTGATGTAAAGTATCTCTGAATTCAGAGATACTGTTAGACTCTCAGTACTATAATATGTTTTCTGCTGTGTGCTGTGGGTTGCTAAGGTATGAAAGACAAACTCATCTATGTGATTTAGTTGGAATAAATCTTCCTACTTTTGCAAGATCAACATCATCATCTGTCCATGTGCAGTCTGGCCAGCTGCTCAATCTTTTGCCTAGTCAAAAGTATATCATTTGTTTGAATCTTCTAGCTTTCCCTATTTTTCAGTCTAAGCTTTAATCCACAGGTTTGCCTCAACAAATTTTTCCATGTCATTTCTTAAGTGCCATCGTTCTGCAGAATCCATTCAGTACATCTCATAGGATATTATTCTCATCCCAAGAAGTTCCTCCTGCAGTTTCTTAGTTCCTTCGCAACACCTTTTAAAAATCCTTCTGCTAAATACTCCTGTGCTTTATGTACAGCTGTGTTCTACATCCCTAAATGCACAGAAGGAAGGTTCAAATCACACACACAGTATATATTTTTCTAACATATTCTAAAAAACGTGAAAAATCTGAGTAATTTTTTAAAGTTACTAAATGTGTCTGCAAAGAGCAGTCCACATAAAATTAGAAAAGATGTAATAAGATTATATTCAGTTTTAAACAGTTAGTACCATAATGAACTGCTAAGCCCCAAATACCTTTGAAATTTTGTTAAAAGAATGCTGACACTTTTAGAAACTAAAGTTAGATTTACTAACACTAAATTGATAATTGATTTTTGTATAAAACATGTTTTGTTATCCTTTCCATCTGTATGGCTATCAGCTCTATTTTTGCAGAACTGCAAGGTTATTCAGTTTTTAAAAACTGTACTTCCTATACACAATGACAGTGGAAAACTGAGATGGGCAATGACAAATTTAAATGCAATGACTAACATACATACATTTCAGAATGTGACCAATCTTTCAGGCATTTAGTATGTCAGTTCTCAGAATTCACTGTTTTTCCTCAAAATAAACTAAAGTTTAATAATGAGATTAATTCTATAATCATACACATTCTGATAAAAAGCCAAACACTGGTCAGAGCAAGCAAGAACAGCATCATTAAAAACAAACAACAAAATCTCAATACAAATTTTTATGTATTATAAGAGCATTTAATGAATGAAAAGCAAAAGGAATTGCTAATCCTGAGTGTTTTGAATCTTATAAGTACAAGAAAAAACTCTTTGCAAGTTGAAGTCTGAAATTCTCTCCAAACAACACCTTTAGGTGTTCGCTTCGAGTTGTGCTATTCTTGTTCTATTTATTCAGAGTAACCTGTTGTCTGACCCTTCCTTGTTTTTGGCTCAGAATTTGCTTTCTGAGGCATTTCTTGCAGTAACACTCTGACTTATCTAGGAGGTGGGTGTTGCCATGTGGCAGTTGTCATCACTTTGTTGACAGTTTTACATTTGAAAGTGTTTCTTTGGAGCTGTTTGCCTTTGGAATAGAATGTTCGGAAGTGTTTACTGGTGGAAGATCTGGCCTGTAACCCTATAACTCCATCTTGGTACAGGAGAGTGGGGGATGATACCATTGTGTCATGTGAAGGCAAGATGCAAGTAAGCGCCTCCCTGCTCCCTCTTATCTTCTAGCAAGGCCTGAAAGATGGTAACAAAAGGAGTTCCAACTGAGATTCAAAAGCCAGAAGCTGTCAATCCAAAAGGAGCTGACTTGACCACTTTGTATTTATAAATCTATAAGTTTGTGCTGACATTGGAAAAGAAGTTGCTGTCGCCAGGAGCAACAACCCATCACTACTGAAGATCAGCATCTGAACTACAAATTGTGCTGGACCCATGGTGGTGACTATCTCTCTCTTGCTTTCTACAAAGACTCCTTGCTTTTATTTCCTATCTCTTTTCTATCACCTGCTTTCCCTTCCCCATCTCCTTAAGCAACTAGGATTTGTAATAAACCGGGCTAACATTGGACCCATTATGTTTTAATCTTGCCATCAGATATACATATATTAAAAGAACCTCCTCTCCCTCCTATGAATTGGACAAAACACCTGTGTGTGCTGAGAATGCAGGAAAATTATCCAAAAGATGAGTTAAACAGTAAGATACTGTAGGACATGAATAATGGTATAGTGTTTCATAACTGGCATGTTGGGTAAAGATGAGTGCCATTGGTGCAATGAGGTATGAAAGAATACTTTCATAATTCACACAGAAGCGTCTTACTGCAATTATCATTTTATGTTGTAAAATGGAGTATAAAAAATATTTATAAAAGTTAAGAAATAGGGTTCATAGATTACAACAGTTTTTATTGTCATTAGATCGCTCAATTCATACTGTCTATTTTAATTACAATTAAGCATGAGTTTGAGTAAAGGTATAGCTGTGATTTTTAAATCTTTATAAAGAGAACTGCTCTGAATTTTCATTTCAGTGGTCAATTTTTTCCTTTCCTGAGCTGTTTCTTTTTAAATCTATTTTATGGAAGTTTTTAATAGTTTCCGTATGGTTTCTTTACAATCTATTTCAAACAGTATATGAACTGTTCATTACTTCTATCTAATCAGTGGTGTTGAACTAGGTCATGTCTCCATCTTTCCTTAACCACTTGTACATAGATGTATATTTATGCTCAAACTTGAGGTGGTCAACCAGTCAGAGCCATGTAAACCAGACTTCATCTACATCTGGTGATGCAGACCACATCAGATTGACATATGTACGTTGATCCAAAAGTAATACTTTCTCTTTATTTCCATGGAAACTACAACAGATGCAAAGAGGACTATAACATTATTCAGTAGAGCAATTTCTCACCTAAAGAACACTATTTGTCATAATTGCCACTATCAGCTATGCATTTATGCCAGCAATGAATGAAAGCCTGCGTACTGTGTTTATAAATAGCCACACCACTGAGGTGACTACCACTGATGAAGCATACCACCTACCTCCTCACTGTGCTCATGTCAACTCCACAAACATTCAGCAAGCATCAGTGAATGTCAGTGATCACAACTTCTCCTCATGGAGTAATTTGATTACACACCTTTGCTTCATATGCACTCCCATGTCAGACACCATTTTGTCAGACTGCCCCTCTGCTGCCATTTGCCACACAATGAAAAAATGTAATGGAATATTGGTGGAAATGTTCAATCTCTACTGCTACACCAACATCCACCTCTGACTTTGTCAGCCAGCATAATAAAATAGGAGGCATTACTTTCAGAGCAGTCTTCAGATATTGTGATTCTCATTTCTGGGGGTGCTGTCTCAAGTTTCCTTGCAGATATTTCCAGGTATTCATCTCCAAAAATGCATCACTATCTCTTCCTCCTGCTGACAGGTAATAGAAAGAAAAAGTGAGACACAAAGGGATGTTACTTGAATGAACTGATAAAATCTGTGTTAACCTTTTTTTTGGGGGGGTTGATTATGCTCCACGTAATCTCTAGTCTCCTTGGAGTGGGAAGGCCTGTGAGTAAGCACTGAGAAGCAAGGCTTACATGCAAGAGTTCAGCAAAGCCTGCAGGCTCTGAGAAACTGTCACTACAGATTATGGTCAATGTTTTAAAGTTATACTTAAAGGTAAGCCTTGTGCAAAACGTGGCCCAGACATCCCACTGGGGCTACCTACGTGGTGTTATCTCCACAGCATTTGTTAAGAAAATGAATGTAGACAAGGTGAATCAAATACACCGAGCTACATCTGCACAAAATTAGTCACATCAAAGAGGAAAATGACAATCATGTATGTAAAAAGATTACCATTGGAACAAGGGCTGGGGAAAGTGGAGTTGCAAGTGACGGGGTGGATGTCATTTGGGGCAAGTTTTGACACTGGTGGACTGACTATAATAGAATGTTCAGAAACTCATAGGTGCTTGTTAATATTTTGTAAGTGTCTTATATCACATTTATCGTTTTGTTGATTCTGAATGTGGAATTCAGTGGTTCTCACGTAATTGCATCATTAAGAAATCAAAGCCCTTTGAACTTTGTTAGATTTGGCTATATGAATTGAGTAGTTTTTCCTGTGCATCTGTACAAATAAACAAATTGAGCATTCATGACTTCTCTCAAACCAGTCTGGCAGCCTCGTGATCCACACCAGCTAATTAGAGGATTTCCATACAAACCTAGAAAATTGCTAAGCTATATAAAATGCTAATAAAATGTAATTTTATTATGTAAAGTAATAGAAAAAGAATTTTTAAGGAAAAATAAAAGAAATGCTAATAAGCATTAAGAAATGCTAATAAGCATTAACAGTTTACCTATCCATTGAACTAGTTTTTCAGAAAATCTGAGAAATCAAATGTATATTGAGTCTTTTATAAAGACTATGTAGTTTTTGCCAAAATGTCCTGTTTCTAGGGACAGATGCATACTAATTTCTTTTCTACTATTAAGGAAACCACTAACCTACTGGTCCAGAGCATCACTTTTACATCTGGTGAAATAAATTAGCATCAGTTTTCTCAATTGCTGTTTTCAAAAGCGTGTAACAATAAATGAATGCTGGACATTTTTTAATGGTGATGAAGCACTGTTAACACAACAATAGGTTTCTTATTTGTCTCATGTTATTCTCCAAATGCAGAAGGTTAATTATAAAAAATTAATTATTGGTAGTTTTAACTGTGTAAAATTATACAAAATCAGAACTTGAATTCCAAACTGAAACTATCTGAGGTCTTGCTTGACTTCATGAGGATGAGTGTCTTGCTGAACTAAGCCCAGCTGAGTACATCAAAAGGGATTTCCTTTGGGATATTTAGTTAGGTTGAATGCAATTTGAATTACAATAAAAATTCAAACAAAATAAATTCATAAATTTCAGAATTCCATCTTGATCCATGGGATCTTTGCTGAAAGATTCCAGATTTTTGTAAGTATAGCTTCACTAAATTATAGGTAGAATTATGTGTTTGAATTCGTCTAATACATATTTTGCTAGAAAAAGTTATTTCTGAAACTGTCTTTATAAACCTTCGAAGGACTCATGAGGAACATTCAGCTACTTCATGACAACAGCTACTTAGAATGTTGCTCTAAAGCTGAAAATTTATGCACAAGCTTCAGTCAAAATGACAAGAGACACCCCTGGGATATTCTTTGGAATAGATTTTAATAGCAGTTACATTGAGCATTGCATTTGGAACATCGTATCAGACCAACTACTAAACAAAGCATTTTTCATGCACACAACATAGCAAATCCCTTTTACATTACATCATGAAAACTAAATTTATTGATCTAAAAATTTTGGTCTTGTAGTCCTGTATAAATTACATTTCTTGTATTACCCTTATTACAGAAGGATGATAAAGAAATTGCTTTGAATAAAAGTGATGGAGTATAAATAAGGGAAAATTTACACTTAGGATAAAGCTATTTTGATTACACAGAAATAAGATATGAAATATTTCAGCTAATTTACAATAGATATGACAAGCCTCTTGGATGCCTATCCCTCCTGAGCAGACATGGTGAATTTGTATTAGTCAGGGGATTTTATCCATTCACCTTATTTTAAATGCATAGGTCTGGAAAAACTGAGCAACTACAAGTCTTCTGAGGAAAATTCCTAGAGCTTTAGCCTGCCTCCTCATCTTTAATTCTCATCTTTAATTCTCATGCAGCTTAAGTGAGAGGAGGGATGTTCTTATGTAAATTTCATTTAATTATATTGCAGTCTTTTAACTCCCATGGTTCATCTTCAATTTGTCCAAAGAATTGATAGCCATCACCAAAATGGGTAGGATAGGATAGTAGCTGTTTTTGTTTGAATTGTGTAGCTGTAGTTAATGCTTCAAATCTGCAATAGTGAAGTCTTTTTTCTAAAATGTACATGTACATGTACATCTGTACACAAACACATGTATATGCATAAACATGTACACATGTAACACTTTTACAAATTTCGGTTGTATAAATAAATTTATGTTTATTACTAAAGAAAAGGGGAAAAAAAACACTGTCATTACAAAGTGCTCTAAATAAACATTCAATTATATGCTTGATATGTCTAATACATGAATACCTCACTTTGTGGAAACTTCTGTTTACATAAGACACTATTAAAAACAAACAAACAAACAAAAAAATTGCTTCTGTCACAGTATTTTCCAAGGGATAACCTCAGATGAACATATTTGATAAGAAAGTTGCCTTTTTGTCATCTTCAGTTTCTCCTATGAATTCTTATTTTCCAACTCAAAACTGATGACAAGAAAAAAAAAATGTGTTACAATTATTCAGGTAGTTTTATTTGCAGTTTGATTCAATGCTTGAAGCAATTAAAACAAAGCACTAACTTTGATAATTATAGTGTGTAGTGTACAAAGTAAGCTACCAGATAACTGCTTTACTACACATCAAAGCAGTACTCATTTTCAGACAAAAAGTAGGGTAGACTTAAAGGTGCACAAACATCCTAACTCCAATTAACCACACTGCGCATGATCTTATTTACTGTTAAATCACAATATATCATACAGTGTTTTTAACAGTTAGATTTTTAATACTGGTAGCTCCCCAGATAAATGAACTTCTCTCTCAACATAGCTTAATGAAGGGTATGACTAGACTTTACATAAACTTGTCAAGGTAGTATTAAATATTGATCTCCTAGTGTGCTGAAGCAGATCATGTACTCATTTAATCAATTATTAAATTAGCCCTTTATTTTAGGATTAATATTTTAGAGCATTTGAATACAAACTTCAATGTAACTAAGTCATTTGTAACTTTATTTTTAAATGGAAGATCAGGAAGCAATATTCTGTATTTAAAGTTCTAAATTATAAAACTGTCCTGTCTGTAATGTTTTCACATTTATATATTATGTATGCAATCTCAGAAGCCTACAGTATGTACAGATTCAGTGAATCAGAAGTGTGATGCAATATTCTGTGAAATGATTGAAGGAGACTACATTTAAGAATCAGGTCTAGATTAGTGACAAAACCTCACTAAACACGTTGAACATCTGACCAAAAAAAAAAAAAAAAAATCTTTTTCAGAAGTTTTTTGAAGCAATGATCAGGAAAAGTACATTAAAAGTTATCTTCAAATAAACTACTGCATGAGACAGTCCAGTTGTATTTGACCGAGTCATTATTAAATGTACATTGCTCCCAAAGGTTACTTCTCCCTCTCCACAGAGCCAGGATCTTTGTGTTTGCCTTGGCAAAAATCATTCTAGAGGAAAGAGACTTCATCAAAATTTAAATTTGAAATCTGTCTCCCCGTTCTTTCACTTTTCCCTATCTCTTCCCCTGCATTTAGAAAGTATAGATTGTACTGGTTTCTTGATCTTGATTGAATGGCCAAATTGCAGAACTGACTGAATGATTATGAGATAACTCTTGACATGGCTAGAATACAGTACCAAAAGTAACACAAAGCTTTGCTGTAATAAATTGTGGAGTGCTTTCTGTGAGGTTTTCAATTTTAGACTGGCTTTCAAAGTTTATGAAGTGGTCATACCACATGACTGTATGTCAATAGAGATATTCATGTCCTATAGTTATTACCTTCTTAATAGCTTTAATTTGTTCTTGAAATAAAATCAGCAGGATAGCGATTTCAAAGATTATAACCCCTTACAAATGCAATAAACGGAAATAAAATGTATTGCTGTCTCTAATGAGAAAAAAAGTCAATAAATTCCATCAGTATCGGGCCTATGAGACACCACAAAAGACATAGCCTTCGGTGATCCTGTTCTTCACAGTACACATGTACTTTTCTCAATTATTCTCACAGAGTTATTTTTGTTTACCATTCAGGGAGGAAGAAATAAAAAAGTCAGCTCAAGGCTTAAAGCTGTTTATACATGGTACTGTATCTGTAGATTTAAAGCATCTAATTGGACATCTTCTAAAAGAATGTATTAAACCAGCACTTCAGGATCCAAAGAGTTTTTACCATCTTTTACACCATCCTGACAGTGGCCTTAAAGAAAGAATGGGAATCAATGGACTCAAGGAACTAATGGACCTGCCAGTTCTCTGAACATCTCTAAGAACCATGATCTAGACAAGTGATCAAAGATAATGAAAAGAGTGAAAAACAAAGGCATCAGATAGAAGAGCCTGAGATAACTTCTGATATATTTCAGCTTTTTTTTCCTTTCTAATTTTCCATTGTGTTGTTTATCTACCTTATCTCTTAACTATTTCTTGTAATTCCCGTCATTTACGACAATTAACAGAGGTTACTCTGATTAAATTGTGACAGGATCACATACTTGTATTTTACAAGCTCTTGCACTGCATTTCAAGTAGAGGTGCACTGTGATTAAAGTATGTGTCATGCATTAACCCCAGTAGCAAGCTAAGAACTATAGTGGGATGGATGCAGAAATTGGAACAGTTGAAGTGAGAAAACTCTCAGGCAGTGATAAAAACAGCTTAATAGGTAAAACAAAGCTGAACATGCAAGCAAAGTAAAATAAGGAATTCATTCACAACATATCAGCAGGCAGATGTTTAGCTATTTCCAGGAAAGCAGAATTTCATCATGCATAACAGTTACCTGGGAAGTCAAACATAAATCTAAATCTTCCATTTTCCTCTTTCTTTTCCCCAGTTTTTATAACTTAATACGTTATATGGTATGGAATATCCCTCTGGTCATTGAGGGTCAGCTGTCCCAGCTGTGTCTCCTCCCAGCCTCTTGAACACCATCTGACTCCCCATTCGCAGAACAGCATGAAACAGCCCTGATGCTGTGTTAGCACAACTCAATTGAAGATAAAACACCAGTGTGTTGTCCATATAATGTCCACAGTATAAACAATATCACAGAAGCCAGGTCACAATATTACTTCATAGCAAATGAAGATACTACTCTTACTAGTCTGCAGAAACTAATAAATAAATAAATAAATAAATAATGCAGTCACTCAAAAAAAAAAAAAAAAAAAAATTTTTTTCCTTTAATGGCTAAATCAAATATATTTCTTTTTAGGGTAACGTAGGGAAAATTCTGGTAGGGTCTTTAAAGGACTGATATCCTCTGAAGTGTAAGCGCTGACATCTAGTCTTGCAGAGCTAACTCCAATTTTATTTACTGTTCTGAGAATAACTGTATGGTGCTGTCTCATTTATGTGAGCTGAGAAATTGTTAGGGTAGTATTCAGCAAAGGAATATGTTCTCTTCAAACTAAGAAGAAATAAACACAGTTCTAGGGGTAAGATCAGAACAGTGACATTCAACTTTTAACTGGGTCTCCAGAATTCTTGACTAAAAAGTGAGGTTCTTCCAGCATACTTCTAGTTTAGACCCATGAGTCTTGCAGTTGAACTACACAATAGCTTAGTTACAACTGAAGGGATAGAGTTTTCCATTTAAAATCTTAAAGCCAGGTCACTTAGTCAGACTGCAACATCTGTATATTCAAACACAGGAGAATCTACC
The DNA here is from genome assembly GCF_019232065.1 of Centrocercus urophasianus. Lineage (NCBI taxonomy): Eukaryota > Metazoa > Chordata > Aves > Galliformes > Phasianidae > Centrocercus > Centrocercus urophasianus. Next base: position 17,029,120 of record NW_024884697.1, read on the forward strand.
ACCTAGATCTCTACAGCACCCCTAAATGCTGAAGTCACCTGGTTGCTAGATAAAAGTTGTATGTTCAAAGGGATGCATAAGTTTTCCATGTGTTACTAAGAAAGTAATCAATCTTGGAGTTTAGCTCAAGGAAGACCACACATCCTAATGAAGTAGGTGGCACCACAGTAGTCAGCTAACCAGAAAAGGAGGTTCTGCTTAAGAAACGGACCTTAGCCACCTGTTCTATTTGTTCTTGAAACATTTGCTAAGACAGAGTGATCATTAGGCCTTCTTGAATTCAGTTCTTAATTTCAGGCAAAATTTTACCTTCTGTTCTTTCTCTGTTCACAGCAGTTGGATTAGACATTCAATATTTGCCTTAGAATTAAGAAAGAAACTATGAAAAGGAAGATTGATAGAGGAGACCTGAAGCTTATACCTTTCAGAAGATCGAAGACACTTCTACTCTAGTGATGCACTTTTCATCACTGCAAAATCTTTCTTGCTTGTACTAGCAAACACTTTAGTGATGAAATTCTACCAGTTGTCTTCCTCTGACAGTCATTCATTAGAGCACACTATACTTCAGGCAAAAAGAGAAAAAATAAAAGGCATTTTCTGCTCTCTGGGAAGCTGCTGAAAAAATAAAAGAACTCAAACCACAAATAGATGACTTCTATCTCACAAAAAAACAAATCAGAAAAGTAAAACCTGTCTTGCCAAGATATAGAAAAGTACTCTTTGTTCTTTCTTTCTTTTTTCAATAAAGAACTTGTCACTACAAATCTTTCATTCACATTCATTCTGATCCCCACTGTAATTATCCAATCCTTAGCAATAAAGTGCAGCTAAGACGTGTTCTTGGCTGAATTTAGAAGCTGATCTCCCAACATTATATACGATTAAATACCATGATACAAAGAGATCACTGTTATTTCCACTCCAGTAATTTGTACATCTTGGAACTTTTGAAAGAAAATCTCTTATCTGTGTCAAAAAGAGATCTAATATGAGCTAGGTTCAAAAACAAATTTTACTTCATTTTAAAAAACAATATGTACATTGACTGCATAAAATTATTTGTCAGGGCAATTATCTTCAAAAAAAGCAATCCTGTGCACTTCTTTGCTTTAGTTGGTTTACTTTTTGCATATCTTAGACCTCAAGGCCTTGGAACATGTTGAGAGACAGGCAATGATCTGGTGAGGGTCTGGAGCACAAGTCTCACAAGGAGAAGCTGAGGGAGCTGGGATTGTTCAGTCTGGAGAAGAGGAGGCTCAGGGGAGACCTTATCCCTCTCCACAGCTACCTAAGGGAGGTTGTGGTGAGATGGGGGTCCACCTCTTATCCCATGTAACTAGCAATATGACTTTGAGCAACCTGGTGTAGAGACAGGTTTCCCTGCCTATAGCAGGGGGGTTGGAACTAGACAATCTTAAAGGTCCCTTCCAGCCCAAACCATTCTATGATTCCATGACTAGAAGGAATGGCCTCAAGTTGTACCAGGGGTGATTCAGGCTGGGCGTGAGGAAATATTTCTTCTCTGAAAGAACTCCAGGCACTGGAACAGGCTGCCCAGGGAGGTGGTGCAATCACTGACTCTGGACATGTACAAGAAACATTGATGTTGTACTGAGGGACATGATTTAGTGAGACATATTAGTGATAGGTGGACAACTGAACTGAGTAATCTTGGAGATCTTTACCAACCTTGGTGATTCTATGATTCTGTGATTCTTTTTACTGGTGCCAGACTAATTGGACAACTTGCTTCCTTGCATCATTCAAACTCTATCTATGCTATAATTCCAGCAACCAGTCTGTACTGCTGCACAGAACACAGTACTGCATTCAGATAATCTCAGCATTTCTACCTGAGTGTTTTGAATTGACTAGGTGTATAATAGAATCAAATCAGACAGGAGATGATTAATAGCATCAAGATTTTGTTCTTATTGATGGTAGATCTATACCTTAAATTTCACTGATTGTGAAGTAGAAGACAGAGAATAGGAAAACAGATACCTAAGGAGCACATGTAATGGAAAGCAATCAACCAGCATATTTTCATAATCTATACAAAGGGTCTGTGGCAAAATATAACTAGTGACAATGGAGGTAGGACATGAAACAGAAATAAGTTTTCCATGTAAATGCAGAGATTAGAAATAAAAAGGGAAAACAGCACTGGTGAAGACAAGAAGGGGAAAAAAAAGAAGGGAAAGCAATATAAAGAAAAAGCTCTAAATAAGGGACTAAAAAGAAGAGAAGAAGTAAATAGAAAACAATAGGCTGTAATATGCAAAAAACAAGGTCAAAAGGCTATTGAAAAATAGATTTAACACTTCTATCCACTAAATAAATTATATCCACTATATAAGAGCTAACACTTCTATCCCCACTATAAAATAGTTGGTAAATAAGATCTAGTAAGAAGAATGTGCCTTGTGGGACACTGTTGTGGGATGAGGTTGACAATTGATAAAGATTGTGATGAACATGGATATTCATTTTAGAAATATAGCTCTTGACAATTTCCTTTCCTCCTCTGTCAGGCATTGATAGTGAATACAAGAAAAGGTGATATAAGATAAAGTACTTGCTAGAAAGGTATTCTTATTTCTCTTCAGATATGCAATTGGCAGCTCTTGAGACTCCAGAGGAAGTGAAAATTTTCCTTTTCATACAGACTTGGGTTATAGTAATGCATTCCATATATGTGGCATCTGCCAGCCAAAATCCTTTCATCCTGGTGGAAATCTGAGAATATAGTACTTACCCTACAGGTAGAGGAAAGACAGTGGGCCAGTGCCAGACCAATTATACATTTCTCAAAGGAATCCACAAGCACTTAAAGACCTTCAATTCTGCTTTGTAAAGGCAGTCTGTCAAAAGCTGAAAACAACTAGTTGAATTGTGAGCTGCAGACCTTCACTCTCAAGGATCTGGAGGAGCCAAACATGAGTGATGCCTCCCACAGTGATGAATAATGTTTGAAATGTTAACAATCACATTGCATGTCCAATGCTTCTCTGCATGCACAATTCATATACAACTAGTGGTGAATAAAATAAAGGACAAACAGTTGTAGAGATGTTCTCACTTTTTTTTTTTTTTTTTTTTCTTTTTTTAAGATAAGCCAAAAAAGTCAATGAAAAAGGTTTTTGGATTTAAATTGATTTTCTATTATTTTCCCTCCCTGTATTGTGCTCATTAACAATGATGACTATTTGCTGAAAAAACTGTATAAACTTAATACATAAACTTCATGTATGAACATACTTATATACCTATCATATACCTCTATGAACTCTTGGCAAAGTACCATTGGGAATTTTATGATGGATACTAACTAGTTCTACTCTTGGGTAGATAGAAAATTCAGAATATAACCTGTTTTCACCAGCTGTTAAACTGTGTTTTTGCTTTGAGCCTATCAACATCACAACGTGAAGGTCCACAGAAATCGAAGACGTTCCTCTCTCTCCACCAAATTTGGCCTGAGTTCACTGTGGCACCTACCCATCTTGTCTCAGTGAGAGAAGCTTACATCAGTGTACTTCTTCACGAATTACAAAGCTAGATTAATGCCAAGTAATAAGGCTGTTTACCAGGAAAAGCTGTGGGGAATGCTGTATTTGTGTTGTGTTTGTATTTATTGCCAGATAATAAGAGGTGGGGTAACAAAGAACAGGAATCAAAGAGTGCCTGAGGCATCACACTAGATTGGATGCAAATTGATTGACTAAGAATTAAGAGCATGCCGTCAAACAAATATTAAAGTAGATTTCCCTAATCTATAAGGAACTCTATTCTCAGGTGTTGTAGTTCTTATCAGTATTACTTATTATCTGCAAGCAACATAATAAGAATAATAAATTACAAATATATATATATATATATATATATATATATATATCCCTCTTTACAGATAGAGGGAACAGACTAAGGCTGCCTAGAAGAAAAGTAGTATCATTGCACCATACCCAGAGGATATCAATTTATTTTGCTTTTTTTTCAAACCAAACACTGTTTAAAATTATTCTTGAGATGAACTGTTTACTTCTTTTCTCTATCTGAAAAACCCATAGAGGTTTACTTATCAAAAACAATTTTCACTAAACAATTGATAACAATCACAATTAAATTTAACCTGCAATTTGAAGTAACTAAAATTATGCCCCAAAGCTCTGTGGTACGTTCACTTCTGCTTTATCAAGTCTCATTCCTCATCAAAACTTTGTTTTATATTCCCCTTGGATTGTATTTACCTTCTATCTTTTAATACTGTGAACACTGCCGACACCACAGAAGTAAATAGTTTGTTCATTAAACAGTTTCCTCTGAATATCAACTCTGTTTACTTCTTTTTTAACTTTCTAACACAGAATTTTTAATTGTTGTTTTAAAAATGCATTTACCTTGCAAGTATTCAGACCAGTTTTGGTTTTGCATTTTCTTGTCTCATTGTCACATGGAGGGACTTCTTGTTGAATACTATGAGTGCAATTTCCATAATGGAAATAAAGAAGTAAATTAAATGTAATTTGCTAAATATATGCAATATGACAGCATCCTGCTGATACCTGATGCACAGATGTGGAAGCAATTTAATTATCAAGATGTTAGTTCTCTGTAGAATATTGAGACCTGCTAAGAAGCAAGAAACACACAACCCTTGAGGTTAGTTCTTTCTTTCCTATTTCACCTTCATAAACATCACTTGAATGTAAAGATAATGAACATGGATCACAGACCAAACAAATTTACTCAGCATTTTGCTGGCATCAGTCTATTTGATCATAGTGTTAAATTTATGCAATTAATGTTTTAATGGTCTTCAGATACATCATAGGAAAAATAAATCCTGTATTTTTATTCACTATTTATAATCTGATGAAAAAATAATTTCTAAATCAAGTTATAATCTCAGCGGAAACTTTGCTTTTGCGTTAAAGAGCGCACCTGAAGTTCAGCCAAGATGCTTCTGTCACAGTGATAATACATTTGTGCATTAATAAAGCTTTACAATCGAGATGAGATACTGAAGATACAATCATAAACCACACTCTACTTCTGGCTTATGACTAGACTAAACTTTCCAAAAAGTAAGAGGGAAGGTATGTAAAGAGGGATACCATCAAATTATTTTCATTCAGAGAAGTTTTTAATCTAACATTCTTGAGTATAAAATACATATATTTATACATATATATATATAGTCTATATATATATAAATATTCTGTATTCTAAATATATACTATATGCGAAAAAGATATAAGGAAATGATGACTTCTTTCAGCACACCAGGAGTATTTTTAGGAAAAAGACAATGCTAGTTCCCTCTGCTTATACATGACAAGCTTCCTCCAGAGAAACAACTTACATATGATTGTAACTCTAGTTAAGAAAAATTTTGCATTCCTTGTCTCTTTGAAGTCCTGGGGCCAGTGACAGACTCTCTAACTCATTGAAAGGCAGTGGTAAGGTATTAAGAAGATGCTCAACTCCCATTCCTGACTACAGAACTTCACTGCCAGTTAAAGCTTGCTTCTCACTATCTGCAAAATGAGATGAATTGGAACAATATAAATAGTGGATTAGCAATAGGAGAAGTTTCCTTTTTATGCACTTCAATTTAGATTCGAATTGTCTGTGTGCTAACTACAATTAGAAGATGCTGCCCTCTTTCCTCAATTCCCATGCAATAAATCAAATGTAAAAGCAAGCAAAAAAATGTCTAAGAAAGACATTTCTGAGAAAGAGACTTGTAATAGCTCTTCAGATTTGTGTACATTAGCTGAAGTGTTATAGAGGCAGACCTTCAGCTGGCATTTCAGCTCCATTAACTTTCAATAGCACAATAACAAATTATACAAGCTGATGATGTGCCCCATGATGTTAAATATCTGAAAAACAAAGAAAAGTGGATTAAAACAAGATCAAAGACATACAGGCTCCTAAAGCTCCTAAGGTTTGAATTTAAGCTTAATTTTTTTGTGTGTTTCACCCTTCTTTTATTTTAAGCATTATGCTCAAAGCCAATGAAAATATTGTTTAGCTGAGACTATGACTCAGTATGATCATCCAGTTATACTGTAGCATAGCACCTTAAATTTAAATTTAAACCTTTATTTGTTTGTCAAAAAGAAAAATGTTTTTGTTTTAAAACGAAAATATTTTATGTATTAGTTTGTCATACTCTTTATAAAACACTTACTATGTTTAGATTGTATTTAAGCTTCATTCTTTCACTTGAAAAAACATTTATAACTTCTACTATCAACTCTGTAAGTTTTCTTTATAGCCATTTTTGATAATATAATACTGGTAGTTTTACTGATAGGTTATGTATCAAGTTCGAACTAGAAAATTTCACATACAGGGGAACCAACACACAGATTCACAAAACACAGTTGAAATTTACACAGTGGAGGAAGTAGTTACAAAGCAAGTAAGCCATTTTTAATTCGATTAGTGCCTGCCATGTCAAAGTCACAGAATCACAGAATCATAGAGGATCTATTCCATAATCTTCAGGCACAGATGTGAGGGTCACCAGTCTGTAGTTCCCTAGGCCTTTCTTTCTCCCTTTCTTAAAAATAAGAGTGCTTTTCATTTTTCCAGCCACTGGGGACTTCACCTGACAGTAGTGACTTTTCAGATATGATGTTGAGTGTCCTGGCAACTACATTAGCCAGTTCCTTCAGGACCCCGAGGTGCATGTTGTCTCATCCCATAGACTGTACACATTCAGCCTCATGAGGCAGTCTCCAACTCACACTTTGCTTACAGTGTGGGGATTTTGCTTCCCCAATTGACACCTTTCAGGGATACAAGAGGTATTAGAAGCCTGACAGAGGCAAAAATATCATTAAGTACCTCAGCCTTCTTTCTGTGTCTGTTGAAGCCAGTTCTCCCTTCTCATTTTTCAGAGGGGGTTCACTCTCCCTTGCCTGTCTCTTCTGATCTATGTATCTAAAGAAACTCTTTGAGTTATTTTTCACATCCCTCACCAAATTCAGTTCCATCTTCATCTTGGCTTTCCTGATCCAGTCTCTTTATGTCTAGACAGCATCCCTATATTCTTCCCAGGACACATCTCCCTGCTTCCACTGCCTAAACTTTTCCTTCCTTTCCCTCATTTTGACCAGAAAGCACTTACTCAGCCATGCCAGTTTCCATGTCTCCTCTGCTTTATTTCTTATGCTGGAGAATGAACAGCTCTTGTGTTCTCAGGAGGGTGTCCTTAAAGACCTGCTAGCTCTGTTCCATTCCTATGTTCCCAAGGACAGTTTCCTAGGGGGTCTTATCCAACAAGTCCCTAAACAGTTAAAAGTTAGCTCTCTTGAAGTTTAGGGTCTTGACTCTGTCGGGCCCACATTCCTCTAGGTCTTTAACTCAACAAAAATGGGGTCACTGCCTCTGATTTTAATCTTTTTAATGATCTACTCTGCACTGGTGAGCACCAGGGCCAGTAGTGCTTCCTGGTTGATCGTGGACCAGGAAGTTATCATCAACAGACTCCTTACAAAATAGAAACATTTAACACTGGCAAACATATACTGATCACAGATGGAAGTTATGATCCCCTTAATCTAAGATTAACTCCAATACATTACTTCCGATTTTCAAAACAAACAAACAAAGAATATAATGGCTGTTTGATATCAGGCATAGGTTCTAGCATGCTTGTATTCAGACTGTACCAAAGTTGTATTATGTCTCAACCTCCTGGAAGACTTTTTGATGAATTTAAGTGCATTTTGAAAACTATATTCTTGCACATTTCCTATGCAGTAAATTGACTATAAATAAAACAAAGGTTTCCTAAAATGAGCTGAATTCTAGAGGAAAAGATTTGTTAACTTAATGAGCTACCAAGCTACACATTCAAGCTATAGTTTTGTTTTCTTATACAGTTGGCACAGACAAAGATGATTCATAAAAGTTCTGTTTTTCAAGTCATGACTTGGAAACAGGTATCTGAAAGATTTCATTTCCCTGAAAATGAACAACTTGAAACAGAATTGAGATATCTCAATGTATATTGTTTGTTGACAGAAATTCAGTATGCTACAGAGATTGTGTAGATTGTCAAGCAGCAGGCTAATCCTGGATTTGTCAAAATATATTAAGTAATTTACGCTTTTTTTTTAGCCCTTCCACCCTCCCTTCTGTACCACCATGTATAGCAATTGTTTACTCCTGCTCTACTCAGGAGCAAGCACTAACACAAAGCTCAGATACACATTGAGCTCCTCAAACTTAGGAGAAAAGTTTGTAATATGAACAGTTTGAGAAAGAAAAAAAAAAAAAATCCTGCATTAAATGAGAAAGCTGCTGCAAAAACATGTCATTACTACAGACTGATAGCAAAATGAAGACCACACAGGTAGCATTTGTACAAAACAGAATTATTTAAATCTTCTATTTGCACTATATTACTTTAAATATATGTCAGCTGAAGAGATATAAGACAAAATGGAACTTTAAAAATATTCCTCATTAAAATTTGATCAAGAAATTTGATATGAAACTTCTCAGAAAAAAATGTTCATGTTATGTTAAATTCACAGTTGTGAACTTAACTCCATAAAGGAAAAGATGTAAACTGATTGTAACATAAAATGTAAAATTTTGCCTAATTCAACCAGTGTGAAGTGTGACTCTAAATCCATTAAGCTGGACAGAGCCAGAGGGGCAGAAAATAACTGGTGCAAAGAACCCTGTTTTTCTACTTATGTCTGGAATAAACTCAATTCAAATAGCCTGGCTATTATGAGATATGATTTTTAACAAGATTCCTTGCTACGTGACATTGCTGGACGCCATGCTAATACCTTAAAACAGAAAGGATTAAACTTAACATCTTTCTAGGAAGCATATAGTAGGATTGAAGAACACCAGGATTAGATGATATCAGCAAGCAGAGAGATTACTTACAGTCCCATCATGAGAAAACATTAGTAGATGCTTATATGTAAAAAAGGGAGAGGGTCATATTTGTCTGAATAATGCATCTACAGCAACAATTAATCAGCAAGTTGAATCTACATATTAACCATTTTCTCACTCCCTTGTGAATAAAGTCACTGTGTTGATCAGACTAGAAAAGTAGCTTTCAAATATATTCTATATATTTCAGATATACTTGACTTTCATTTGAAATGAATTCAAGCTGTCCTCCATTTGAATCCTGCCTAATCCTGCCTTTTCAAATAATTCATAGCAGAATTGCACACAAGTTTAAACTGCTCAGAGATGCATATCTCCTGTCCTTCACAGTATAATTCATACATTTATACTAGGGTTAGGAAAGTCACTTATAAGGACAAAACTTGTATCAGAATGTGACAGTTTAGTTGAAAACAATTAAGAAAAGGCATGGGAAAAGGAAAAATTATTCACCTTTTCTCCTTTGCAGTCTTTTTTTGTCTGATGTCCTAAGGATCTCTGAAAATGTGGTCTTTTATAGAGATGACTTACATTTGCACAATTATACTTAGTGAAACTTATGAGATTGTTGTTGGCCTGTTTTCTCCAAATTACAAAAAAGGATTTTAATTTTTAATTTTTCTGTATATAGCCTGTATACTGGCTATACACTGGCTTTTTGTAGGACATATCCAGTGTCATAAACTTAATCTCTTCTCAGCAAGATCACTTTTCACAAACGGAGATACTCAAAGATAATTGCATTTCATAAATGTATATTTAAATACATTCCATGTTTTGATAATACATCAGCCTCCTCAGTGAGATTGTTTACGAAATGTTTGGCAACATTTTCCTTTAAAGAAATTTCTGCGCTTTTGTGCATTTTAATGCTACAGTTATCAGCTGGAATATCAAGAATGCAAGACACTTTTTCAGACTACCTCTAATAATTACTAATTAGAAAAGTATTTATTTCAGTGTTTGCAGTGTTTTAAGTTTTGGAAGTATGTGGATTATGTGTAGCTCCGGTGTATGTTTACCACCACTGAACCTTCCTTGAGCCCTTCTGTTGGGATTTATACATGAAATCCCAGAGGGACCATCATGTAGTGTCTCTCATGTATCACTTCCATTCCATCTTCCTGGGTGACAAATAGCTAGTAAAATTCTGCATCCTACGTGCATGGCTATGAAAGTAAGTAAGTTCGCATATCTAAATAGTGAAATTAGGATCATATGGAAGTTAATCAATGTGTGCCATCAACCTCAACTACAATTCCATCTTAGCAAACAGTATGGCTTCCAGTGAGACTACAACAAAGTCAATTTATAGGCCACTTCAAAAAATACATGTATATTCATTTAATTTTCTGCGCTTGAATAGTCATACCTGACTTTGGGGATACTAATCATGTTTACTAAGCTAAGTACAAGTGTAAGCATCTGCAGAATCTGTGTCCACATGCTACTCATATTTTGCTATTTCAAATGATCACATCACTTAAACATTTTCATGTCGTCTAGAATAATCAAGAATAGATAGCAATCATAATAAATTTATGATGTGAACAATTTCAGGGTGTTAAAAATCTTACAGAGTTTAAAATGCTTCTGACAAAGTATTACTGGCTCTCCCACATTCCTGTAACTAAAATGCAGCTAATTCAAAATGTTGTCCAAAACCTGTCATCTGGACTGAAAATATCAATGCCAGATTTAAACCCAGTGAGGATTAAAATGAGATTTAATAATGGAAACACTGTCAGATCCTTAACCATAGCAGAGCTTCCAGGCACAGCAATAATACTAGCAACAGTTGTTTGCAGATGTTCTTGTCATTATAATCATCCAGTTAACAGAATTAGCAATGATTCACAGTTGTCTTTAGTATTCTGTTTGCAAACTATTAAATTATGAAAAGATGTGGGGAGTCATGACGGTTTAATAGAAAAACATTAGTTCTTTTTAAAATGTATCTGTTGTAGTATCTAAATGTGAAGTGTTGGTAAAGCTATCAAAACTTTTATTACAGGAACATTTCCTTTATATTTTTAGAGTAATTTTCATCTAAGGCAGAGTTAGACTATTTGCTTTATGTCACTGTTACTGACGGATATTCTTGCACAGTAATGCCCCATGCAGCACATTATGTCAGTTTATATGCATTATATGCACTGCAGTCATTGCTTTTAGTGTTATCAATTACATATCAAGTATATTTTGATACACAAAGCTGTACTGAGATGCAATTGAAGAATGAAAATAGTCTTCACAGGGACAAAGACAGGTGAAAATACTTTATTGTGAACTCAGATTTTGTATCTTTGGTAACTCTGTCCCTTTTGCAGCTTTGCCTAGACTTATTCTAGCTAGCTTTGCTCTAGATAGTATCAAGAACTGCAGAATTCAGATGCAATAGCTATGAAAGACACATATATGGTGCCAGCTGAGCATAGAAAGCCCCAGTTAGCATGACTAAAGTACTGTCTGTCCATAGGTAAGCTAGCTCTAAAATAAAGTTGGCACATTTACATTAGGTACAGTCAAGCCAATAAACTGAAATACAAACACCTTAAGATAGTACTGTAAGAGAACAAGAGAGATCATAGTCTGAGAATTATGGTCATACTTTCATGTCTCATGACATCTTCTTAAAATTTATTACTATTAAATCTGTACCTGTAGTCCAGCCAAGAAACTGATTCCCCATTTAGCACAGTATAACCACAGAACAGAATTGTATTCTCCTTGAGGCAGGATTTAAGAAAATGTCTGCAGATGCTACCATTAAGCTCCCTTTTGTCAGATGGCAGTAACAAGGCACTGCAGAAGGAAATGACAAAAGTGAGTGGGAAACAGTAACAGCAGGTGATCTTCGCTGTTGACAAATAAAAGGTACAACATCCAGGGAAAAGCAATCTAAACCACACCTACGCAGTGCTTCCCTCAAAAGTGATAGATGCAAATCCACAAAGAGGAGCTGAGTTCATCAACTGTTCCTTGAAGTCACTAGCTCTGTATGCAATGGCAGACAGAAAATCCAAAAAGATATCAAGAATAATATTGAAAGAAAGACAGAAACATCATTTTATTGTCATTTAAAACAGGGAAGTGCCCATATCCTGAACTGTTGTTCTGGTCTTTGCATGTCAAAAAGGACATAGCAATGTTAGAAATTGGGTGAAATGATAAAGGCAATAAAGCAGCTTAAATGGAGAAACTGAAAAAGCCTCAATCTGGAGAGGAGAGGGATAAGAGATATGATTAAAGTTCACAAAACTCAAGCTGGCAATGGCTAAGACAAATTTTGAACTGAATTCACTAAGTTTCTCAGCACAAGAGCAGGATTGTTTGATAAAAATAGCAGGAGATCAATTTCAAATAGATAAAAGAACATTTTTTACACAGTATGTAGTGAATTTCGGGAATATGCTGTCACAGCAGCAGCAGCAGCAGCTGCTGCTCAGAAAGGGACTTAAACAATTTATAGGCACCAAATCTATAAACAAATGTTAGAAATAAATAGGAAAGGATCTTTTGTCATCTCTAAGATTACAGTAGTGAGTGCCAAAATGCTTACATGTAGAATAGATCACAAAAAGTGGTGAGGCTCATGTGCCCTTTCCAAACAGTGAGTATTCTTGTCACTACTTCTTTTCCCCATTTCTGGAAGCACTGCAATCAATACTAGTTAATTCACAGACTGTACTGAACTAGCTCCTAGTCCATAAGCCAGACCACCAAATCTATCCAATACAAAGCTCCCAACCCAAAGACTGTCAGATATTAACCCAGTAAGAGCTGACGGAAGGTCAGACTGACTATTTTTGCTATTCTAAACAAGTAATTTACACTTAGGGATGCACAGTGCCCTTTCTTGATAATTGGGGTTGGATTCTTCTAAATTTGCTTGACAACAGAGCTCATGCAAAAAGAGAAACCCTCGTGACTCATTGAAGAAACACTTAGAAGCATACACAGATGACTAACTTTTGTTGAGTTCGATTCCTACTGAGCCAGAATTGTAAACTGGAGAGCTGCCTAAACTTAAAAGCATTTATAGTTGCTGGTTATCATATTTTGGCAGGATTTAGGTAGACTGAATCCCACCCACAGTATGTTTGCTTCAGAAGTCAAAACAAGACTAGTGCTGCTTCAATACAAACCAAATCACACACTAAAAACACACAAAAAAACACTGTGACATCAACATACTTCATACTCTTCATATTGGCAATACCCAATGCATTGAGGCTAATATTCAGCTCCATACACAGTTGCCTGGTCATAACCCACCGATTTGCACAGATGAGTTGACTGAAATGTTCTTCATTTCATGGCTGTCCTGAATGTGTCTTGTCTTCCACATCACTTTCAGCCACTGCTGAAACACACCACCCACCACTTCACTGTGGTGGATTTGGTGGATCCACTGTTTGGTCTCCATAAACAAGCATAGATAAATGTCAGTGGATGCCATTTTTTTCCACATAGAGTAATTCAGTGACACACCTTTGCTTCATGTCAGATGCCATTTGGTCAGACTGCCATTCTGTTGGCATCTGTTGCAGAGTAACAAAATGTTAATGGAATATTGGTATGAATCTTCAACTTCTGCTGCCACATCACCAACATCCATTGCTGACATTATAGGTTAACATAATAAAATAGAAGGCATTACTTCTGAAGCAGCCCTGGTATGTTCTCTGAGTTTGTTCTTTATTCTCAGCATCCTAAAACGATGGAATGTATAAAAAAAATATAACCTTCCCAAAATAATCAAAAAGCACATATGTTTATACTGTGAGACTGAGTTGCTTAATTTCTATTTACCTAATGCAGATTAAATATCTAAGCATTTTGTTGCTACCATGACATTATTCAATCTGATAGGTTCGCACTATTGCCTACAAGACAAAATTATTTTTACTCATTGCTAAATGATTGGCATTTAATTATTAAGGAGATTTTATGTAGAATAAGATCCCCCAGGATCTTATAAGGCCTTGTGTTATATGGGAATAAAAATGTGGTTTGTGCTTCGATTCAAATACCATCCATGGCTTACAAAACATATCTCTGTTTAACAATGCATAATGTGACAGAAAAGATAAAATACAGTTTGTTCTTTAACCAGTAATTGTGAATGAGCAGATAAGGAAGTAAAGATATCCGAATCCTCCTTAATCCTACAGAAAACTGCGGCTTGCTAAAGAAGGATTACATGACACAAACACTTTATCAGAAATTTACTTCTGGTTTATCATAAAATATTTGCTCTTTTATACAGTAAGAGTTGAATCAATATGCTAAGTAAGAAATAAAGAAATGAGAACAGTTCCTTTACTTTCATATTCAGCACAAACATGAAAAAAGGGACACCATTTAAATGGTGTAATTTAAACTTAATAAAACCTGTTGCTATATTAAGGACTACATTGCCTATCAGCAGAGGTACACACACCCAAAATGTACTTCAAAGTGGTTCTTAACTGAGTTGGATTTTTCACAAGTGTAAAAAAATAAATCAATAAAATAATGTTTTCAAATTACAAAAGACAATCACTTAAGAAAAAATGAAACAATAACATTTCAGATACCTATTTTAGGGAAATCGTGTAAGTGATGTGCCCACTATTCTTCTACAGCAGGCAGGACTTCATTCCCTCAGTTCTTGCCTCAAGATTATGTACTTGGGAGGTACAGTAGGAGATAATTGCAGGTGGAGACTCAGGCAAAAAAAAAAAAAAAAAAAATCAGATAGCATTTAATGCAATTGCATAGACTGTGATAATCTGGAACTGGGATTCCATTTTCAATGTGACAGCTAGTTTACAAACATTCACAGTGTCTTTCAGAGGATGAATCACAAATGACTGACATGCTTTCACAAAATGCTTTCTTGCCCCAGCAGAGCAGAAAACAGCCCACTGACCCTAAAACATGGAGCCTTTATCTGGATAGCATTCAGGAGGCTCAATTAGAATAAGTAGAGATATGAGACTGCCTGATTTACACAGACTATCAATCAGGTTAAACAAAAAGGAATATGATATCTGAGTGTAAGATCAGCCCCAAGGGGTTGGACTAGATAGTTTCCTAAAAATGACACTTAAAAAGAGCAAATGGTATCCAAGATCAAAAAAATGCTTGCAATGTGTACTCATGCAAGTATGTTTATCTTTTTTTACTGTATTTTTCTGCTTTGAGCACAGAAAAGTGAAATATTCACTCTTTGAACACTTACTAGATGCTGATATCCTTGTTCACCCATGAGACAGAGACCTACATTCCAAAAGATTTCTCATCAGTGCCAGAATTTGTGGAGATAAGCATGACTGGAGATATGTATGGATATCAAAAGCTAATCAGCAACTTTCCTGAACATCTGTTTTTGTTTAGTTTTGTTATTTAAGTGAATAAAAACATAGGTGCATCCATAACTCTAGTTATCCTAGAAGTAGCACGCTTCCCCTAAAAGAAAAAATGAGGGAGTTAAAGAGACTGCAAACAGAGGAGCTCAATCAAAGCAGAATTTTAAAAGCCTCCTTTTCTTAGAATAGCAAGTTTGAGTAATCTTAATTTGTATCATTCTGTATACAGAAAATATGTAGTAAATTGTCTGGTGCAACAAACTTCTTAAGCAAAAATGATAGGGATGTGCACAAACAAAAAAGAAAAAGAGTCAGAGTGTTTTTAAATTTTTTTTTCTCCAATATTGATACACAGTGGACTTTAACAAACGGCAGGTCTTTTTTTTATCTTTCCAGGATAATCAGTAAATTGCTTGCATTGTGTATCCCTCAGCTTTGCTATGATTCTTTTGGTGTCTGCTGCTATTTTGTATGTTTTGAGGGTCTTTAATGTAGTTCAGTCTCCTGACAGGTATTTCAGCCTCTACTCATCACCTCTACTTCATCTGTTTTCAAAAACATGAAAGGCAGACCTTTTATTTCAATATATTTCCCTTTAGAAGTCTTATACTTTTTCTTGCAAAGATCAGAAATGTTCCTAGAAAGGTCTAATATATCATTTTGGGGGTAGGGATTTTTTTCTTTTATTTCCTGTAGCAAAACTATTATGGCATCAAGGGTATTCCTTTCTTCTATGAAAAGAAATAACAAAAGGCTAGGAGCATAGCAGTGTTCATCTGTTGGGTTCCTGAAGAGTGAGGGAAGAATGACCTTCCCTCACATTGGAGAAGAGATTCCATGAAAATTCATATCTTTGCCTCACAACAGGTCCAGATTACAAGTGTCCATTTTCAATGCTTCCTGATCAAGGAAGCCCTGAGCAACTTGACCCAATATCTGCCCTAGCATGAGACTAGGTAACTAGGACTAGGACTAGGTCACCTCCATAGTTTACTTTAGTTTAAGCTAGTCTATGATTGAGTTTTTTGCTCTCCAGAGACACCAACACTTCCACTTCTGTAATCTTACCCTGACTTGTCATGTCCTACAGGCCTCTTTTCAGCCTAGATATCCACATCCTTATCATCATCTTTCAGTCCAAAGTATATCTTCACAGGCAAAGTGATATGACAAGGGGGAAGGGTTTTAAATTAAAAGAGAAGATTTATATTAGATATTAGGAGGAAGTTTTTCACTCAGAGAATAGTGAGACACTGGAAAAGGTTGCCCAGATGGCTCGTGGATATCCCCTCCCTGGAGGAGTTCAAGGTCAGTTTGAACGGAGCCTTGGGTAACCTGATCTAGGTTGCTGGAAGCCTGCCCACATCAGGGGGGAGTTGGAACTAGAGGGTCATTAAGGATCCTTCCAACCTAAACCATTCTATGATGCAAGACTAACATTAGCTCCATCATTTTCACCAGGCTATTCTGTTCACCTTATCTCAAAACCCTCCCACTTCTCAAACTTTCACCCTGAATTCTTTAATTCAATTTGTAAGTAACTCCTGAAAGCTTTGATTTAATTTTGTATTCTTCTCATTCTGAAAGGAGATGTAGCATAGAAGTAAGTGTATGTATGTGTGTACATGCAGGGAGAAATCATGCCTTCTATTTCAGTAAAAAGAAAAGAGGAT
Source organism: Centrocercus urophasianus (assembly GCF_019232065.1). Classification (NCBI taxonomy): domain Eukaryota; kingdom Metazoa; phylum Chordata; class Aves; order Galliformes; family Phasianidae; genus Centrocercus; species Centrocercus urophasianus. Next base: position 17,046,089 of record NW_024884697.1, read on the forward strand.
CAAGCATCAATCCATCATCCTATGAGAAATTACTGACTTTCAGGTTTTACAGGTGTCATAATAATTCTTCACTAACAGAAACATCACTATTTATACCAAAATAGAGCCTGAATTGGCAAAACTTTGGAAAGGAATAAATATTTTACTATATAACTAGGATCAGATGACTTACAGAGGGCAGGAGCCTGGACTGATGCAGAGGCACTTCCTCCTACTAAAAATTCCCTGGGATTCAGCAGGATTATAAAAAAAAAAAAAACAGCTTGATGAGAAATTAAGCAAATGTTTGTAAGAGTTTCAGTCATGTTTTTTGAACACATCTGATTGTAAAGATGTGGGTTGTTTTTGTTTGTTTGTTTGTTTGTTTAATCATAAATAGCTTATAAAGGAAAAAATGACAGGGTTTAAAGTGTTAGAGTCCAGCAAATGCATTCTTGCAAGTTTTGAATCCTGATGTGAGACATTACACAATAGATTTTTTTTCTCTGTACACTACTTATTAAAATATATGCCATGTTGCTAATTACAGTGAGATAGCTGGGCTATTCATTGGCAGAAAAAAGTCTTGCAACATTTGTCTGTCTGATATTTCTTTCTTTCTTCACAGGGAGAAAAATCACCCATTCAGAAATTTATTTATGATTTTTGTATTTTTTTTTCCTAAGAGTTATTAAATCCTGTTTTTAATGATAAAGTAAGGTTTATTTGACCTAGACAGTGAGCAGAATTATTAACTAACCATAACTTTTTTTTTAATATAAAATGATTGACCATATTATATCAAACCAATACAAAAAAAGAGAAATATTTCCATGAAGACTATCCCTTCTAAAAAATGTTAACATACAATTTTCAAGAACCCTTTCTATTGGGGTATTGTTATTCAAACAGGCGTAACATAAGCAGAAATCTTCTAATCAAAATCTAACTTTGCTGTAATAAACTGGATAAACACAGGTGGCAAGGTTAGACTGTACATCCAGTTAAACAATCTTAGTGACAATCATTTATCCCTATAACAGCTTACTTGTAGTATTAAAGGCTCTGTTGTTCCTGTGTGTGATTTATAGAATGTGCAGGAGCAAATGGCTGAGAGCATACTGCTTGTAACTGATGGGTTAGAGCTGTTACAACTTCTGTCCTGGCTGAAGCCTTAATTTGTGCTATTAAACAATGATAAAACCCTCAAAATGAAAATAGCAGTATTATATATACATGATATTCAACTGTGTAAATTTGTTCAGGATATGTATGGCCATTACAGGGACGCGTGATACTAATAAAAGCAGCCTGCAAGTAACTAGCAAGATCTCTGTAGATATGCAGATCTGTTCTAAAACAGCAAGAAAGCTGTAAGCTACAGTCTTTTTTTTTTTTCTTTTTTTCTGTTTTCTTAGCAGTCAACAAATCTAATAGTTGATATCCAACAAAGCCAAATGATACAGCTGCTAATATAGGAGATACGCATTTTCAGTCAGAAGACCTGCATCTGCCTGTACCTTTCATCAAGACATAGGCAACACTTGCTCTGAAAAGTATAAAAGAGTAACTGCTCAAGTGGAAGAAAAAAAAGCATTTTCTCTTCTTCCTCCAGTCCATTTTGATACCACACCATCTTCTTAGCTTCCACAACAAATCGCCCTGTTCCTTTCTTCCAGCTGAAGGGCCAATTTTTATTTTTCAGTTATGAACACAATTCTTCCTCCATCTCTTCTTCCTAAAAAGTCTGAGATGCAAGCCAGCAGAACAGGCACCCTCCATCATTAATGGAACAAAGCTGCCCCACCACAAACTCTCCAAAGCTGTGTCGAGATTAGAACACAAGCACATCTTTCTTACTGTCATTATACCATTAGAGCAGTTGGAGCATATCCCTCCTTCCTGTCAGTTCATATGCTGGCTTCCCTTCCCATGAGGGACAACAGGATACAAGAGAATCAAAAGTGTAAAGATGTGCACGGGCACCTATGTTGGTGCTCAGAGGTTCTCTCCCCTGGGGAAGCCCATTTCCTAGCTTTCCTCAAGCATCAGGTTTTGTTCCTGACTGACTTTGAAGTGCATTTTTCTTTTCTTTCTAAAAATAGTCCACTGGACCTGCAGTGTGAAAAGACGCTTTAAAACACATAGATGTGTGATTCTGTGTGTGATTCAATCTAGATTCAATAACTGTTTTCACTCCAAACTTCAAGCCCTGCAAAGACATGCATTATTTCTGCTAATGATTTTCATTCTTTTTTTTTCCAAATAAATTAAGATTAATTAAAATTAAGGTTAAGTCATTAATTAAGATGAATTACTATCAAAGCAATCTTAAAGGATCTTCATCTGACTCCCCATTTTTGCTAAAAGTTTCTTCTTTCCCTAAACACAGTGTGTAGCAGGATGTAGTTATTGTGTCAGCACTATACTCTTTGTTTTGTTTCATTTATTTAAAGAAAAGTATGCATGATTACTTCAGTACAGTTCTAAGCAGGATTTCTTTCACTGAAACACTTTTCCCAGTCTCCTGTAAATCATCTGAATTTCTGACATGAGCTACTGGAAAGTTCACCTTTCCACTTCAGAAATAGAGGACAAAGACATCTTAGTCTCTTGTCTGCTTTCAGGGAAATGATCAAGTGTTTTTGAGATAATAAGAAGAGATATCAATGAAAGTAATTACGATTCACATCTTTACTGTTATTAAACTATTTTAAACCTTATTTAAAATAGCAGATAATTATTTTTCTTTCTAAGGCACCATTTCTTTTTCTTTCACTGAAAGATAATGTGTGCAATCTACAGTGGTCCTGTAATTTATAACCACAGCTGGATCATTAGGCAAAAAAACTGCCTTGATGAATTCTTACAGGCAGTGAAGTAGCCCCCAATTACTCCTAGAACCTGCTTTATTACACTTAAATGAACAGATTTTGAAAAAAAATGTCTACAAGTACCTTTTCCCTGAACATTAAGCATCTGGTTATGGAAGCAGTTGCAACATCAGTAAGTTGCAAATGGCACAAATGGTCAACTAGCACACAGTCAGGTGAGAAGTATCTATTGCATATGCTTTGCCTACCAAGATCTGGGTACTGCAGTCAACTGTATGCTATAAAGTATATATAGCCATAAATTGTTCAAAAGACACTTTTGAGTCACCATTAAGTCACGAATTAAGCTACGAATTTTCGCCAGTAATGAACAAAAGCCTGCATGCCGTACTTGTTAAAATCTGTGCCAGTGGAGATTACATGCTGTCACCATAGCCACTGCCAAAACACATCACCTTCACATCACTGTGCTCACATACACTGTTTGGCCTCCATATACATTCAGCAAGCATCGATAATGTCAATGGGTAACATTTTTTCTTCATGGAAGAATTCTATGACACGCCTTTGCTTCAGAACACTTCCATGTCAAACACCACTTTGTCAGACTGCCCCTCCATTGCCATCTGTCAGACAGCAACGTGTTATATAATGTTGGTGGGAAGGTTCATCCTCCACTGCCATACCACCAGCATCTGCCTCTGATGACATGTGCCACCATAATAATATAGGAGGCATTACATTCAGAGCAACAGTTGCTTATGCTCCCCTAATAATTGCTTATTAGTACTGAACAAAAGTTTTCAAGTGAAAAATGTGCCCTGAAAGCAAAGGAGTAAAGTCATCATCAAAATTATTTTCCATTCAATCAAAGATTCAAACTCTCCATGATAAATTGATTTTTTAATTATTATTATTTTTTTTTCATTTGGTCATTTTTACAGTAGCTTACTTTATTCAACCACAAAATCATAAAGGCTAATTAAACATGAATGACAGGTATGATTTTTTGCACAGACACTTTCAGCTGAAGTAAAAATTACTTCTCTGTGTGTCTTGACTCAATGCAAACAAACTGGACTCTGTTAAGACCTGAGCACGTGCAGTTCTCATGATTTATTCCTGTACCTGACTAGTAACTATCTTTAATCTCTAATGTCTATTAAAATAATCAAGATTTAGTTAATTCCCACAGGAACTCTATGTAATAGGACATACAGACCAGAAATATAAAAGCCTCGGCAAAAGAATATCAGTCTTAATCCTCCAGGTCCTATGAAGAGAACTGTATATACACAGGAATGTGTATGGAATCAAAAATCAAGTGGGCAGGCCAGGAGGTAGCCTCAAGGCAAAGTGAGACTTCTAGAATCTCATTACTTATCTTACATGAAAATAACAGCACTTGCTTCCCATTTACACTTTAATATCTTTCTAAACCCAATTGAGACCCAGGATCTTGGAGCCAGTTATCATCACCAAGCAAGATAGTTCTGCCGATAATCTTCTGATAGAGAACAAAAGATGCTTACCAGACAGAAAAAAAGAGAAGGCAAAGGATCATCACAGAGGTGCCCTGGCCCCCAGACAGCTTTCGGTGTTTTTAGAGGCAGTGCCTGTAACTACTCTCCAGCAGAATTTTGTTTTTTAAGGAATAAAATGGAGAAACATTTCCCAAGAGGAAATTTTCATGGAATGTTCCCATTTTGTGCTGTTGTCTCATTTTTTCCTTACAGTAAGGATGATCTGTCCCTACAGTTCCCAAATACCTGAATCCTGATAGAAATCACTACAATCACTTTCAGGTCATTGGCCCATTATCATAAGGTGGAATTTAGCAGCACCTGACACATTTCAAGCTTTGCAACTATAGTATCTCCACTTCCTTAGTCTGTTACCTTCAAAGGTAACTCTTCTAAGGTTAATGAGTGCATTTAGTGAGTTTATGTACATTCCTTGTGATTTCAAATCACGGAAATCCCACTATTATAGTCAGTTACAAAACAGAAAAAAATGGAGAAAATATTCCATAATGCTGTACATATAGCTGCTCATAGAAGTTTTCTAATGTGAACCTAATTCACTGAAATGCTGAGAAGAGTGGGAATAAATGACACAGCCCAGACAAAATTAATATTGCAAAACAGATGTTCAACAAGTCTCAGTCTAGCTTTGTTTTTTGCTGCAACAATCAAGAATTCACAACAGGTATGCAGATTTTTCTATAACAGAATCCCACTTGTGTGTAAAAATTACTCTTTAATGTACTTTTTACTCAACAACACTGTTATATATTCAAGGATAAATGAGTCACTCACTGTTGCTCATTGCTTGGCATCATTTGTTTGGTTATGCTCCAAGTCGTATGTTAGATGGCAGATCAAGAAAATTCTCATTCTAATATTTATAAAAAAAGCTGCATTAAGTTTTAGTCCTAACAAAATCCAATGGATTTACCTGGACTAGTTCCAACAGCTCTTTTGGATTTGTCTGATCTTAAGCTACAGCAAGAGCTAGACAAGTTAGCCTTTAATTTGCTTCAGATGATCATAGCCAATTCATCTGTAAGTACCGGCAATCTCACAGGAGGCTGTCATATTTCTTAAGACCTCAAAGAAAGGGATAAATGGAATACAAAAGAAGTGTAAAACACAAAATGGAATGTTCCATCTTATGATAAAAGAAGAAAGAATCAAAATTCTCTCTCACCTGATCTAAAAGAACTGTAATAAGTAAGGAGCACCTATATGTTCATATACTCTTAGTGAGCCTTAATGTGACCCCCAGGAACAAATAAAAGGGAGAAAAATACAGCCCAGCTGCCAGACTGGTACATTGACTCCCACTGCTGAACATATACAGACTAAAGTAAGTGTATTTCTATCAAGCTGTCTAAAACAACAGCACTTTAGCAAGTAGAAATATCTTTCTGTATATAGTAACATAAGATTCAGTCTCAAGATGTTTTATCAGCAGTCCAACAGTGCCATCTATCAGATTGCAAAAGAATTATATTTTTCTATATGGAAATGCAAATACAATCATTCCCTAATTCTAAATACCAGCAAGATTTGAACTACATAAGATGTACAAAAGAGCAAACAGCAATCGTTCTTATATTATAGTGATGCAGGCAGACTTCCAGCTAATCATAAAGGTATGATATATTTTAAATCCATTACAGTGAAAAGTATATTATGATCTTTTCTCTCAGGAAGGAAAAAAAGTCAAAATTAGCTTTGCTTTTTAAACAATGTTATATCCATATATAGCATTATACAGTTATAGCGTAGTATAGTTAAATTCTTTTCCAGTAAATGGCTTATTTTTGCTTTTCTCCTGTTTGTACAGTGACTATCTGGAGTTAAACATTTGAAAGCCACTCTGAAACTTACAATCTATCAATCTTATATCATTTAAAACAATGAAGAAAGAGTTCCTTAAATAAAATTGCTTTAAACTTAATATCTGAAAGACTACCATTAGCAAAAAAAGATTGTTTTTTCTTGCTCTGCAGAGCTAGGAGAGACTAAGTGAAAAATATCCTACCGTGAAACTTCTAAAACTATGGTAGAGAGCAATTAGGACTTGAGAAATAGGATACTAATGTCCTACTTGACCTTCCTCATGAATGAATAGAACTACATGGTGTAAACTTAACATCATTTAAATGAAGGAAATTAGCAGGTGATTCAGAGGTTAAGCAATGTAATACTCAGGTACGAAGAAATAAGATGTCACCTGTTAACAAAAGGCCTTCTTAAAATATATTAGGAAATGTTGCAACACTACTTTTCAGAAGCCAAATGGAACTGCTTTCCATTAACCCAGCCTTGTAGCTGTCCCATTGTCACTGTGCAGTAGAAAATACCAAAAAAAGGGTAAAAATCATCTGATTAATAAAGTACATAAGTTCTATGGCTCAAGGGAAAAGTGGGTAAATTCCACTCCTCTTGGCATTGTCTATACAACCTGCAAATTCTGTACAAGGATCATCTTATTTGTAGAGCACTAAGCAATACAGAACAAATAGATATGCAGATGTAGGTCTCCCTACAATGAAGTAGAAAGATCAAGAGATTAGATGCTTCTGGTCTGGAATTTACATGACGAACTGCTTGACAAGTTCTGTGAAATTCATTATATAAATTATTCAGTAATATTTTTCTTTCTTTTGCCAAATTTATAGAGATGGTAGAACAATTAGTAAATTATTCAGAGATAGATGAATCTCTCTTCAGTTCATTGGCACAAAAGCACTCTATATTGTATGCAGAATATCATATTCATTAGCAAGATTTCAAAAGTTAGTTGCAAATTAAACTGACATCTTAAAATTTTTAAAGTCATACATATGTTTATACAGGTATTATTATGAAGCAGATTCCTGCAACTCAACACGTCAGAAACATTGAAACAGAAATCCTTCTTTTACAATCAGTAAGAAAATTAATTCTGTCATTACATCTTGCATAATTAATTGCTTTTTTGTTCTTTGCTAGATGACCTCTGTAGGAAGATCTGTCTTGAATAATCCACTGTCTGACCTTGACTTGGAGACTGTATTTTTAGGCATCTAGTACTAGGTGAGATGAATTTCACCAGATACTTTGGAACCAATGGACTACACAAATTCATAGTCTAATCAATAGTATTCATTATGAATAATCCAATAGTATTTTAAAAATCAATAGAAAATGAGATTTCCAAAAGTCCACAGTATTTCTGCTCCCATTAAAGTAAAGGGGAGTTTAACCAGAGACTTATGTGAGCAATAGAGAAGCAGAAAGGGGATCCTTTGAAGGCATATCATTTGGTTAACTTAGCAACATCAAACTCAGGACTGAGTACTTTAAGAAGCCTTACCTTCTATCATAAATTCTTAAACCTAAACACATTCTTATCTATTTCTATGCATTTCCAAGGTGTGAAAATTAGTTGCATTCGTAAAGCTACTTTAGATTCAAAAGTTTTGATAGTCTTACAGAAACATAACCTAAATAAGAAAGCAGTAGTTTCTGTCCCCTCACCAATCACATTCAAAGAATTAATTTTGTTAGAACAAGTCTTAAAATATTTCTCATTATTAGATCTTGCTATTTTAACTGACGTGTAATTTCAGATCATATAGACTAAATGTGGGCTAGGTGTGCAGTAAAGCTGGTTTGACATCACTGTGTATAGAGAGCAAAGAGGACTATATAAATTGCCTTTCAAGCAGTATATTCCTACTAGGACAAGACTAACGTATCTGAGATGACAGACAATGAGGTCACGGAAAGTAATGTTAAACCCAACAAATACATTCTGATCAAAACCATTTTCTGCTACAGCTAGAAATGTTCATAAATTCTACTATATATTTATATCAATTCTGCTATACTCTATTATATGATACATGCTATCATAATGAGCATGATTTTTCTTATCTTTGGAGAGACTACAATGTGGGACATTGAAACCCTACCCTTACAATTCTTCTATTCAAACTTAGCATAACAGACATGTATCCAGCTACAATACATGACCAGAGATTGACCTTCTGTGTTAGCCCATTTTCAGTGAGCAAAACCATTCTGCAGCAGCAACTGATACAGAGTACTCTTTTAACTGATCTAAAGGAAAAAAAATCTCTGTAAATGCAAATCCAGATCTGCAACTACGGATCCAGCACAGTGCAGCAGTCCTCTGTTTATAACCAAACACATTGATATTCAATAAACAGTGCTGCATAAAATTTCATCTCCCTGTAGGGAAAAATTTGAACTTACTTTATTATTCCTTTGGAATATTTTAAATGAGAAAAAAATGAAGATAAACTGCAGTTGACCCTAGGCATTATAAATGTCATTAAGGCTCTCACTCTGTTAGGCCCATCTGTTGCTTTTCAGGCCAGCTATTCATTAACCTTATTAGCACCAGCCCCTGTAGCCTTGAGTTGACATTTCCCTGGTTAATATGGAAAGCCCATTTCCTAGCACACACGAAGAGACTAATTAAAGAATCTGTATGAATTGTCTAACAGATGCAGTAGGATAGAGCAATAACTGATCTGTGTTTTTAGAGATTCAACAAAAAATTTGTTTCTACGGGTTCCTAATGAACTGTATGTACTTATATATGAACGTGTAGCTTTGCACAGCCATTCTCCTAACAAAATAAGCAGAAAATCAGTCTTTTTGGCATCAGTAATAATCTATATCTGTTACAGCAATATAAGTCCAACTGGTGCACTATCAGATTTTGTACTAGATTTGCTGATGAGCCAAAAAAACAACAGCAAATGTATTCACTCAGCAGATATGCTGAGTAGCTGAAAATTATATGAATACATAAACTGTTTATCACAGTTAACCCATTGATATGAAGTCACAATAAGGTGAATGGTTTGGTTTTTAGCCCCAGAGCTTTTTTATGCTGGGTATTCATGCCATTTTTCACTCCCACAGGGAATACTGTAAGTAGTTTAATTTGCAGAATGTGTTTAGAAGGAAATATTTTTTCTCTCTACATTTTAGATTACATACTGCAAGCTCAATCAAAATTCTATACATTTCTAAACATGCACACACTAGAACAAATGTTTTGGGAAGCAAACAATAGGAAATCCTTCCATGTCATAGACCAGGTGGCAAAACCTGACATTATTTCATATATTCAAAAGTAATTATAAGCTCTTTTCCGTCAAGAGGTTGTTTGCAATTATTTCTGAAAATCCTAAAAGTGAAAGTGAATTAATAAATGAGTTAAACTAGACAGGAGTAGTTCTTCAGTAGCCTTCCTTACCATCTCTTTGGCATTTCTGATTCGTCTTGTACCTGTGGCAATAGAAGGTAATTTTCAGATAATTTTTTCCCATAAGTGAAACGTCAGGGCAATTTATAGAGGTACCCTATTTCTTCTGACTGGTTTATTTAGTTAGAAGAAAGCCTTTTAGGATTTTAAGGTTAAAATTAAGACTGTCCTTTCTGAAAACACCCAATTCAGCAATTCAGCATTGTAATTAATTAAAAATAAGATCTGACCTACAGACATGACTACAGTTACGATTGGTAGAACATACTAGAAAGCATATAGCTGTCCAAATCCCTTTGTCTGCAAGGAGATAGTCATCAAGTATTCCATCTCTGTTAATCCTCGTGTGCCATTTCTGGTGAAGTTATCTGTCTCTACCATGTCTATCCTAACTCTCTTTAAGACACAACCTATTTTTTTTCATTTGAATCTTTTTCATGCATCAACAGACCCAGATCAGTTGATATGAAGAAAAAAAAAAGGAATAATAGACACATATGGTATGGATCTTATGCACAAATCAGTGAAATCAGAGGAAAGATTTGCAGAACATTCACCTTGTTTTGGAATGCATTGATTGTCTTCCATAACGGCATGTATCAGTGGTAACATTACCACTGCACACTTCCTGCTATGGTTAACCCAGCAGGTAGCTCAGCACCACTCTGCTGCTCACTCATTTCCCCCAGAGGGCTGTAGGGGAAAATCAGGAAGATAATAACACAAGAACTATTGAGTTGAAATAAAGACATTTTACTAAGTAAAGAAAAAGCTGAACACACAAGCAAAGCAAAACCAGGAACCTCCCACCATTAGCAGATGATGTCACATCCAGTAATGCTGGGCTCATCACATGTAGTAGCTTCTTGGGAAACTGGCACCTGGTTCTGACCCCTCCAAGCTCATTGTGCACACTCAAAGTGAGAGATAATGGAAACTCAAAGGCAATCATTAAGTATAAGGTCTGAGAAAAAAAAAAAAAAAAAGAGAGAAAAATAATCAATTTTTTTTCAAATCTCAGAAAAAGTTTTAGATAAACTTCAGATCTGATTCAGGAAATATATTAAGAAATGCATTTATGAATGCCACTGTTTTTAGTTGGTAATAGTATTTTAATTGTTAGTATTAACAATGCCTTATAACACGTTAAAAAAAAAAAAAAAAATTGACCAGCATTTCAATGAGATACAGAGATTAAAAAACCAGAAAGTTTCTGAGTGCTCCAGTGCATTCACTTCTCTGCAATGTGAGGAGCAGCAAGTTGGAACTTGGTAATGGAAAAATTTTCACAGTTCTGGTGCAACAGATGTTTTTGCAAGGGCTTAGATTCCTAGAGGTAACTACATAAGCTCCTTCATTCTAACAGAACAGCACATTACCCAGCAATCACATAGCAGCCTTTATGCAAGATTTCACATAAAAATGTAAGGCACCAAAAAGAGCAGTTCCACTTAGCAAGCTACTGTCTTTTTTTCCAATGTAATTATTTTTATTTTGTCCTTCATATGCAGCTCTTCCAATTTATGCAGCTGTGACAGTACATTCATCAATTTACTGGCATAAAGTTTGTGCTTTCCTTTAACTTGCATAATGCTACCTCACAAGTCAGTTCCTAATTGAAATCAAAATTCCTTTTACAAAGCCTTGTACATGCAGAAGAAAGGGCTCTGAGCTTTATCCTTTACAATGGAACAAAGATAAAATATAGGAAGCATGAGAAAAATGAACATTCTTATTCTCATTTAAGATGTCTTTTTTTTTCTTGTTTGTCTGCAGTCCTTTGTTCTGTGTCACAGTAAGGTCAAGCACAAAATAGCACCCAACTAATTCTTGTTAGTGTTACAAATTATTTAAGTAATATTAAAACTGAATACCATACGTTTTTTTCCAATTAGAAGTAAAAGTAATCTGTTTATTACTAGCAGCAAATAAAAGAAAAAAAAAGTGGAGAATGTGAATCCATTTCAAAACAATTGCTCACAGATCTTTGACTCTACTGGAATATAAATATTTTCTTTGGAGCACTGGAAGTCCATCTCATATCCAGGAGAATTTAATACGTATTTCTTAAATAATCTATTTCAATGCATACTTCTCAAAGTCCACAGAAGCTCCTTCTACCTAGGAAAAGTAGAGGGCATGTATCTCAATTTTACAGAAATTGAAGAGATAGCTGTCAAGGTTTTAAGAGTGGAGGGAGCAGGTGAGTTTGTACTGCTTATTGCAAAAAAGCAACCCAATAACATCAACAAAGTCTTCCTTGCGAGCTAAATTATGTAAATTGAAGAATGCCCTTACTGTCAGCAGGTATATTATTTTGCAGAAGACAGACAACTGTGTTAATCTTCCTTCTGCTTAATCCCTGTCTCTTCACAAATAATCGTGTCGACAGTTTAAACTGATTTAGATGTGACTGAAATCAAGAAAAGGAGATAGTCTCAGGATGCTGGGGCTGATGCAGGCCTCCAAGAGGTAATTTTGTTTGTGCTGGAGAGAGAGTGTGGGAGAGAGAGTAAATCTAACAAATCTAACAAAGCAGCCCTCTGGCCCAGCCCTGAGGATCAAATCCAATTCTACCAAGACACACATTAAGCCCTGTCTATCACAGCTTTGCCCTTGAAAAGACAAATAATGATGAGATTCACCTCGTTGTGCTTGTCTCTGGAGGGAAGAGACAAAAGACATTTAAGGAACCCGAACTACTGCTCATTTTGAACATCTTTTATTATTTAATTCTTATTATCTTAGAGTGGGAGTAAAAACACAGTTAAATCTCTTAGTTTAACCACTTGCTGCCCCCTAAGTGAGAAGTAATAATCAATAGAGTAATGGATGCAGTCAATAACTGCGAAAGCTGTGGTCAGTATAACAGTAAATCATGCATTATGCATCTTGATCAAATTATTTATTGCAAAGTGCAGCTTCTGTATTTCTTTCTGGAGAAAAAGGACCAATTTCTAATTAATGCTATGCTGAAAATCACTGTGGAAAATGTTCTCAAAAGAGTGCCGTGAACCAAAAAAGCTCCAGTGCAACTTTGAATATTTTATTTCGTTGTTTTCTGATAGTACAAAATTTAGATTCACTCATTTTCCTTCTATGCCTGGACTCCATCAAAACCTGTTCTTTTGCACCATTTTTCAGTACTCAATAGTTCAGTTTTAGATGAAAGAGGCCCTTTTCAATAAGGATTATTAGCATGCCACTCTTGAAGTTTTTAAAACAGAAATTCCATCATTTAATCAATTTAGCTTTAACTCTTATCTGATCAAATTAGCATTTGCTACACTACACCTAAATAACAAAAATAGTCTTAAAAATAATCTTCAATGCAAAGAAAATTACAATTACCTAGGTGGTCTGCATGATCACAGCTTGCATTTCTTTCTTAGAGGAAAACCAGAAAATTAATTAGTTAATGTTAGCGATACTCTTTGAAGATGAATAGCTCTGTGAAAATGCTAAGAATTATTACAGTTATTAGATAGCACAATTAACCACAGCTCACAATTAAAAAATTGAAGTAATTTCACTGAACTACAGGAGATGCCATTGTTTGCAATTTGTTGGATCAGCTTCTCAGAGTCCATCTGTTGCATAGAGGGGAAAGGCAAAAGAAAAGCTGAGGTCATCAGTGTACAAGACCATGAGGCCCTATAGGAATAATCAAAAGGGTGCAGAATTCAGCACCCAGCAGTGGCCGCCAGCCATGCTTCAACTGAGGGCTGTGAGAGCATAATCCTTACTGTCCCATTTCTGCTAAGTACCTCCTTCCTTTCTATAGAGTTTCTCACCCTTGAAATGAGAAGCATAGAGGAAAAATGTGGGAAATGCAATATGGGAAATGGAGTTTGTATTTCTATTTTCTTTAGAACTTTTTAGTCTCCCTTGAAACGCTCCTAGTCAACTTCATCTCAGAATATTTCTGAGAAAAACTTGAATTTTGACAAAATAGCTTTGTAGTGTCAAACAAAAATGGACCTTGTCAAAATTGCTCTGACCTATTCTAGATGTAGTAGCTCACTCTCTGGGCCCTGAAGGTGCCTCTTTCAGTCAGCACTGTCTCTTTACACACAATAACTCTGCTGTATTTCAACACTTTTAGCTGTTTGTGTCCTGTGGAATATGTTTTCATGTTATTCAACATGGTACTGTGTGGTAATTGCCACCTAGAGATCTATTTTAAGTTTTTTAAACTGCGTTTACAACATCTACTGTAGAATTCATTCTCAACCAGGTTTTTTTATTTCATGAAATACTATTTTTTTTTAATTTCTTAAGTGTTTTAAGATCATAGGAATGAAAGAACTAAGGATATAAAATACAAACCGCGAGTAATAATATTAGCATATAGTTCAGTGAGAATTAATTGACAAATTTAGATTCATTTTCAGTCAGCCACCTTTCCTGGAACTACTCATAATTCAGATATATTAAATGAGTCCTTAAGTGTGGTATTTTATGGATTGTTGAATATTCATAATTTAAACTATACATTTTCTTAAGGTTGCTCAAAGGACCTGCATAGCAAAGTTTCTATTCACTGATTGCTTCATCATAAACCAAGAACTGATTGTGTTTGCAAAATCAGAAATGAGTTTTTGCCAGTACTTTCTCATCAGCTTTAAAATTCACTTAGAGAAAACACATTGTTGAGTGAACTACACTGTCTGTAGACCTGCAACAATATTCTAACGTTAATGTGCAAGTGAAAAACAATTCCTGACAGCAAGTATAAACTAATCCCTTGCCATGGCCACCTTGGAGTTTTACTTTCTTTTTTTTTTTTTTTTTTTTTTTGTGTGTGTGTGTGTGTGTGTGTTTACTTTTTGAGATTAATATAACTTTATATTGTGGGATTTCTTTCAGAAAGTGTAAATGTTATGAATGACTGTGAGGTCTTCTCAGGGACAGTGTATCGAGTGCAAAAGAAACTGTCGGTGAGCAAAGATACAGACTCTTGAAAATGAAAAAATCATCCTGGCAAGAGGGTTTGTGTTTGCCAAGATCTAGGAAATTTAGCGATGATTAAACAGCGTAAGAGGAAGCCTCAAAGCTGACTACATTACTGGAAAAAGTAGAAAGCTGTCACAATCCTGCAGCTGTGAGCTCTTTCTATCAAAGAATGATCTCTACAGAAATATCCAGTGCTCCGTACTGCACTGGGGAAAAACGATTAAGGGCAGTGGCCACCTTATGTTGCCTGTGGTAAATGAAACCTCTTTAGAGAGTAAAGAATTTAGAGGTGGATGTCTGCAGCAGCTGAGCAATTCCAAGCCTTGTAGCACAAAACAGCCACACTTTATAACAATGGCATTAGACAAGAATGCCCTCTGGGGTCACCAGCCATCTTATTTGCCCTGATGCTACATCTATAACTGGATGCTGGGTATTGAAAGATTAATAATTCACCTTTCCAAATACAAGTAATAAAGGAGTTGTCTCTAGCTCAAAGTAAGGTGCAATAGCACAACATTATCATGAAATTTGATCAGCCAGTGTTCTTGCTGCCTGTTCATCCCTGAAAACTCGTCCTCATGAGACTGAGTGCAAGGGCTCAGGGTTGTGAGAAGGGGAAAGTATGCACTCACTGTTAGCTCGTGGCACAGTCAGTCCCATTCTGTAGGGAAATAAGAGATGTGATCTCTCCTGCTAGCTTTTTGCTAGCTTAACAATGTGCAACATCTTCTAAAAAAGGAGAAATAGAAGGAAATGGCCCAAAAGGTCAAAATATTTTAAAGAACCACTTGTATAAACACAGATGGCATTAACATGCCACTAAAATGTGATGATAACACTTCAGTGGCTAGGAGGACAAGGAAGGTGATTGTCGCCCTCAACTCTGCTCTTATGAGGTTCCACACTGGAGTATTGCATCCAGGCTTGGTGCCCCCAGAGCAAGGATATAGAGCTGTTGGATCAAGTCCAGTGCAGGGCCATGAAGATGATCAACGGGCTGGAGCACCTCTCCTATGAAGAAAGACTGAGGATTTGGGGATTGTTCAGCTTGGAGAAGAGAAGGCTGTGGGGAGACCTCAAGGTCTTCCAGTATTTACAGGGAGCTCATAAACAGGAGAAAGACCAACTTTGTACACAGCCTGATAGAGGTAGAACAAGGGTGAACACCTTTAAACTAAAAGAGGAGAGATATTAGGAGAAAAAAATTCTCTCACAGAATGCTGAAGCACTGGAACAGATTCCCCCGAGAAGCTGTGGATGCCCCATCCCTGCGGCACTCAAGGCCAGGCTGGATCAGGCCCTGGGCAACCTGAGTTGCAGGTGGCAATCCTACCCATGTCAGGATAGTGGAACTGAATAGTCTATAAGGACCCTTCCCACCTAAGCCATCTGATGATTCTGTGATTCTATGACAACCAAATAATACATATGTAACCATCTTCATTTCATTCCATCGCATCATTAAAAATTCCAGAGCAATTTGAGTCTAACATGTAAAAGCAAATAACAGTAATAACAGTGGCCCTCATATTACAGCATTAAGCCTTATAGTTTGATTTATTACTACTACCTTTGGCTGACACTAACTTCTTCAAAAAAACTGTATTGTATGCACTTAACTGCATTTTTGCATTAAATGCATTTTATGCATTTAAGTAGAACTCCACAATAACTGAAATATAACTTGTTATTCCTCTGGTCTGGAATGCTTTATATCTTATGAAAATCTTAATTGCTTAGTAACAATTTTCTTCCACTTCTGCAATAAATGTTATCCTAGGAAATTTTTTATTCTTGCAGTGTGCCACACATAGACACTTTTTAAATAACTCTTGCCCCTTTACTCCTCACTGCTGAGACCTCACCTTGAGTACTGTATCCAGATGTGGAGTTCTTCATACAGGTGAGACGTGGACCCGTTAGAGAGCATCCAGAGGAAGGCCACAAGAATGATCCCAGGGATGGAACATCTCTCCTACAAGGACAGGCTGTGAGAGAGATGGGGCTGTTCAGCCTGGAAAAGACTCCAGGGAGACCTGAGAGCAGCCTTTCAGTGTCTAAAGGAGGCCTATAAGAGAGAAAGAGACAGACTCTTAAGCAGTCTGTTGTGATAGGATAAAGGGAAATGGTTTCAAACTAAAAGAAAGGAGATTTAGATTGGACATAAGAAAAAGTTCCTTTACAAGTGTGGTGAGGCACTGGAACAAGTTGCCTAGAGAGGTGGTGGATGCCCCATCCTTGGAGACTTTCAAGGTCAGGTTGGTCAGGGCTCTGAGCAACCTGATCTACCTTCAGATTTGTAAGCTCTTTTGCAGGGGAGTTGGTTTAGATGACCTTTAAGTATCCTTTGCAACTCAAATGATTCTACAATTCTATGATTCAACAACATCAACAGAAAAACATCTTTTCATTTATCCCATTTTCTGATATTTAGAGCTTTTTTTTTTTTTCCCATCCTGCTACATTTTAAGGTTTTCCTATTCAGTCTGATTTTTGGCTGAATTTGCTCATTCTTGTTCTGGATATGCAACTGTCTTCATACGGGCAAAATTTAAGAACACTAGCCTGTTCTCTGCATCTCCATGAAGTTTTTATGCTTGTATTCATTATATTATAGTGTGTGAGATTAGAATACAATACTATTTAGATAGCCATCTGTCATAACTAGAGTGTAGTGGCAATATCACAATTTACTGTGGTTTCCTGACACAATTTTCCTAATTTTGACAAAAGCTACATCTAATTTGTAAAGTGCCAAAACATCTCCACTCCCATAAAAGTCCAGGCATTTCCCCTAATTCAAACTTAAGTCACTGCTTTCAAGCTCCATACACAAATAAAACCAAACTATGCATATGCATGCCAGGAAGATATTGGGTGTAGAGTGTTGATTTGGCATTTGCAAATCTAACCCTCCCAATGTTACACACCCAAACCATCACTCTGAGAAAATAATCAATTTATGATACCAATTAAAGTATCTCAGCATGTTCTCATGTAATAAGATTCACCAGAAGAAATGGCCTGCATGGAAGACAAAGAATACGACTTGCACTGAAAGCCATGCTCCAATAGGAACTGTCAAATTCCACTAGCTTGATCCTCGCAGCAGCTCCTGAACACTGCATGGAAAAATTTGTTCACAAGTATATCATGGAGGTGGGAGAGGGGGCTGACATCTTAAGATTATTCCATTATCCAAGTAGGTTTCTGTGCTAATCACAGATAGTAGCAAAAGCAGTCTAGTTCTGTTTCACAGAAATAATGAGATTAAGAAAGGATTCTTTCCTCCTGTGCATGATGGGAAAAACCTAACTTCATATCTTCCTGATCACACTGTAAGTCTTAATAAAGTGATAGAAGTAATTATAGATTATTAGTGTTGATGCGATGTTCTTAGATTTCTGTAAGGCCTTTGACTTAGTACATTTTGATTACGAAATTAGAGCAACACAAAGCCAATGAGAAATTCATTAAAGGATTAAAGCTGTCTAATAGTTTGTTAAAGGGGTATGAATAGCTCCCAGCTTCAAGCATCTATCTGATCTGCTAGTTCTTTGGTTCCCTTCGTTCTTTCTACAAGCAGCAGAGAGAGAAAAAAGAATTTCCATAGAGGGCAAAAATGTAACTGGTGCACTCCAAAATAGGCTTTTGAAGAACTCACTGCAGTTCTCTAAGGAACTTTGGGAAACTAATAATGGAAATAATTGAAATTACAGTGCATCAGGAAGAAAAGGTAAAATATCATCATTACTGCATCATGAGTGGACAGCACTGTGCAATATATCTGATTAAACAGAAGTAAGAACTTCTGGTAAGAATTACCAACAAACTTGTGGCGGACATAAAAGTATGTGTGAAATGCAAGCAGTGGGAACAGATCGCCAATACTGCAGCTGAGCATCATCATGAACACTCAGTACAGCTTTTGTATTTATTACTGAATTCTATACAGCCAAACTTACAGAATGGAAAAATCTGCCTCCTACTACTTACATGAGAGCAGGAGTATTGAGAGAGTTAACCATCTGAATAGAATTTCCAAGTTAAACTGTGCTCAAAAACGGTCACATAAACTTTTTAGGAGTGAAGAGGGTCTTGATTAGGAATAGGTAAGATATCTGGCAGTGGTGCAAACACCCACTGGAATATCATGCTGTCCAGTTTTAAGACTTGCAATAGGATGATAATTAAAAAGAAAATGCTAAATGAAGCTTTACTGACTGGAAAGTGCTTCTCAAAACACGTGTCCTGCAATAAACAGTTTATTCTATCTGTCTTTATAAAGGAAAGGCTAGATGATGGCACTCCCAAAGTCTCCACACCTACATGTCAAACAGGCATTTCATAAGAGAAGATTCATGAGCTTAGCAGGTTATTCTGTAATGAGATCCAATGATCTTGATGAAGCAAGCCAAATTCAGATCAAATACAAAGCATTAAAATTAAAAACTAATAAAACATTAAAATAATTTGCTACAGATTGTGGCAGACATCTCTGGAAACACTTTCAACAAGATTGGTCATTGCTTTAAGTGGAACATTCTAGTTCACACGGGAGTTAATTCAAAAATTTCCAATGGACTGTGTTACACAGGAGGTTGCAGTAAATGATCACAATGGTTACTCTTGGTTTTTATAATCTATGACTCAAGCTGCCTAGCTGCAGGTGCACAAGGTAATAGACTAAGCTTTCTCCTGTTCTTACACTGGCACCTCCTAATTGAAGCTCCCAGCAAAAAGACTACTGAAATAAATATTCATCCTGATATAGGTGGTTGGTGCGTTGGTGGTTTTATGTCTATATATCTTGGGTCAGAATTAAAATTTCCAACAGATGGGTAGTCTAAATCTGAGAGTATGTGGTTAAAGTGTAAAATACTCATTCAGCCCTTTCAAGAGTTGCCTAACACTAGTGAAGCAACTGAAAATGTGTATATATACTAGCCAAAGTTAGAGATCACTGTGATAGGAAGAGTTAAAAGACTGATAAGCCCGGCCATTTTCAAGCTTCAAAATAGAACTTAACCAGACTGCCACTCGTTAACAACACACGTGCCCAACTCTTACTGACTATCAATTTTTATCAGTACATACTCAAAATATTCAGTCCTTAACAATTGTATCCTAAATAAATTGTGACTACACAGTACTCTACTGCAGTACGGTTAGCTAGATGATAGGAATGGTCCTTAAAAGGCTTAGACACCTAGACTGAAATGATCAGGTCTAAGAACTCTTCATCAGATAGTTACCAAATATCTCTTAGGAAATTGAAAAAAAGGTATTAAGTTGAAAGCACTTGACTCAGAATTTTTATTTAAAAGAGAACAGTGTTGTTGTACCTGTTGGATCTTTCATGGGGAAAGATAAGATTGCCCAATGACATACTGTAATGGTGAAAATGGAAAAAAAAAAAAAAAAAAGAAACAGATAATCACTTTGTTAATTGGTTATCATAAGAGAACTGTCCTTCAAAACAGCCATCAAGTAAACAAAAGATTTCAGCTTTCTTAAGTGGCTGAATAAGCACCAGATTAAAGCACCTGGGCAGCTCCAGCATGTTTATTCTTCTCTCATGCATATGTTTCTTGATCTGCAGGTATTTTCATTTACATTGGGCTAAGACCTATACAAATAATTAGGAGACTTTTTACTGAGTTATTTTGTCCTTAACACTATGTGGAAAGGATAAAAACCACCAGAAGTTCCAGCTTTCTGCATTTACCACATGGTATTGCTTTACGCTGAACAAGATAAGGAAAAGCTTTCCAAATACATAGCATACAAGTACCAACACAAGTGCTATTACTGATCAATTACTGCTAATCTAAAACCTCAGTTCTGGTTGTAGGGATGGAATGTCTTCTAGGTACAGTGTTTGGTTGTCAGTACCCACAACTCTTCTGTTGAACAGAAACATGCCTCTTTTCTGCACTACAAGTGAGTGTCCAGTGAAGACAAATCCAGGAGAGCATCAAAATTTTTGGTATACTGCATACTTTAGATTCAAAACCATAAAACTCAGGTTCAAAGCGTAGATCTCTGCAGCACCCTAATGAGGAATCAAGAGTGACAAACTCGTGTGCTCCGAGTTAGAAAACAGTTTTTCCATTGGCATGATGAAGGAAAAGGATCAGCCAAAAAGGTAGGAATTAATTCAGCATTTATCATTTCATCATCGGAATGGCAGCTGATGTTCATGAAGAGACACAAGGAAGCATTTAGTCATAGAATCATAGAATGGCTTGGGTTGGAAGGTACCTCAAGTATCATCAAGCTCCAAACCCCTGCTGCTGGCAGGACCACCAACCTCCATATTTAATACTAGACCAGGCTGCCCACAGCTCCATCCAGCCTGGCCTTGAACACCTCCAGGGATGGGGCACCCACAACCTCTCTGGGCAGCCAGTTCCAGCACCTCACCACTCTCTTGGTAAAGTTCTCCCCTGATATCCAACCAAAATCTTCCCTCCTTCAACTCAAAACCCTTTCCCTTTGTCCTGCTATTATCTACACTTCTAAAGAGTCATCACAAAAAAGCTCAAGACAGGATAAGAAATGTATTAAAGACACTACAAAAATTCCCATAGAATTGGTATACCTTAAATAATAATCTTGAGATTCGGTTTTGTCTACAAATTACTTAAATAAGCTGTAGAAACATGTTAGCAAACAGTTGAAGAAATTTCCCTGTGTTCTTATTTGAAAAGGAAATTGCATACTGGTTGACTTAATCCTTTCAGTTCCTGTAAATTTTCAGAGACTTTGTTGGAAAAGGATCAGAATCAGTTTTTCACATTCACTTTTCCAATGATCTCGGAATGTTAACAAGAAAAAATAAAAAGGGAAAAAACTGTGCAAAGGCCATTGCTGTTCCCAGTGCATGAGGAACTGCTCCCAGACTGGATGGAAAAGAAAGATAACCTGTTGTGCACACATACATGCGAACACACAGCTTTTGTGTATAGAAGTGTGTGTATATGTAGACAGATATCAAAAAGTGTACTTGCTACAGACAAAGCTTACCTCAAACAGACCACCAAGGGAATGCAGTCAGAAAGGAAGGAAAGAAGAGAAGTGCTGGAATTAGAATGTTTTTGAGCACCCTGAAGTTAGCTGACAAACATCCATTCCAAGCGGATTCAAACACTGCGGCATGCAGCAGTGGCAGACACTTGTGGAAAACAGAACAGTTTGCAACAGTAAGATCTGATGCAATGCAGTAGCTAAGGTAACATCCTTGAATTTAAGAATCAAAACAAAGACCTCAGGAAAAAAAAAAAGAAAAAAGAAAGTAAAACTGAACAGGAAAAAAAAGATGAAATAGATGTGGTACAGCATACATAGCTTATTAAGTCAGTCACAACATTTCTGTTTTAAGCAGAGCAGCTATTGTTTTTAACCACAGATTTATGGTTTTTAAACAAAACTCCCGATCTCATGCAGGGTTAACCTGGATTTTAAATTCTCATAGAAACAGTTTCATACGTTAGAGAAAATTCAATAGTTGGAAAATAGATTGTTTTTCTTCAGTGATTATTTTATTCCATAGATCACAGAGTTGCTAAAGGCAGTGGGACGCTCCCCTGTGGTGCTTTTTGCTTGGTATTTGTCAAGTGAGTTGCAGAATTGTTCATCCGCTACTAATAAACAATCTCATTAATGCTGTCTGAGCCCTGCTGCCTGCTCCAGCAAATCTGTCCAAACCTTCATAGCCCAGTCACCTTTGCTGCAACGCACTTTCTCCCTGGCGAGCAGGGAGAACTCCTCCTCCTGCTGCATTCCATTCCTCCCCCACTCTCTCTTCATGGTCCCAGCCATTAAATTAACACAAAAACAACGATGTAGAGAAACCAACATATCAATTTCAGAGGTGCATACTGCTCTCACAAATTACATTACACTATGCGATACAAACCATATGATCCAGGGACTGATATTTTTTCATCCCCCTATTATTCACAGGCTTTGTTACTCAATGCAAACAGTTCATTTGAACTCCAGAGAAAGCTGATTTAAAAGCAAGGATTCAAATCTCATTCAAGTGTACCTCTTGGTCCCCAGTTTAGGAAAATCACATTAATTTGGTCTGTTAAAGCTTAGAGTCCCTCCAAACACAAATGAAGTCTCACGACTAACTCATTCCTGTTTTCTAATTAGTCAGCCTGGCAAAATCTACCCCCGTGAATGTTAGTGTGATGGGTCCCCAGAAACTTCCACTCCAGGTGGAAGACAGGTGAAATAATTAATAGTTTTCTGGAGAAGGCCCCAGAAGCATTTAACTAATTTTGTATCTCTTAATAGACAGGTAGCTAGATAGACAGTTCTATTTTTCTAAGATAAGACCCTTTGCTTTGAGAGTTTAGAAACTTCAGCTTGGTTTGTTCTTATTCAGCTTTTGTTTTCATCTTGTGCAGAGCCTTTACAGAGTGTATGTGTAAAAGACTACAGTTCAAAAAGATGTTTATCTGAGTTATTGAAACATGAGAATAGGAACTACTAATGACAAAATGACAAGTCAAAATACCCTTATAAGGAAGGTCTACAGATGTAAAGATATTGGAAAAAGTGTTTATAGCCTCTTTACAATGGAAATTTAAGATCTGAAGTCTTTGAAGCCTCGGGAGTGAACAAACCCAATGCAAGAAACATCAAAATAACAAGGAACTGTTACACAGAGTGTTTCTGTGCAGCCAGAAATCTCATCTCCTCTGTTTTGAGACCTGACCTACACACAAAACATCCAGATGACAGATTCCTTTGGGATTAGGGGCAGGCATTCATGTGTGTACGTGTCACATCATCCTTTTGCTCAGACTATGCAGGTACTGAAATTTCAGAATCCTTCTTGTACAAAATTGTGATGACAGACAGATACTCCTATCTGACTGAGATAGAGTGAATTCACAAAAGGTGTTAGTTCTTTCTAAAGGAATAGGAAAATAACTGTTTAATGAGGAGCTGGGTAGCATAGCTTTCCCTTCAAACCTTGCTCACAGCATCTAGGGCATCTGGATTTTTGCAGTCTTGCCCAGAATTATTCATACACATCAAATCTCATTTTATTCTTTGTAAAATATGCGTGGCAATTTGCTAATGCCAAAAGGGGGAAAAGGAAATGATTCCTTACCATCAGATTCAAAGTCTGCTTCAGTAATGAGAAGCAGAGATTTAAAAGAAGTGAGCTGAGTTCCATTAATAACATTTCATAAACTTTCCTTCTGCATTCTCATCCGAAACTCTGTCCTGCTCTGTACAGCAAACCAAGCAGCTGTCATATGACAGTGACACACCTAGATGTAAAATAATTCACTTGAGGCAGACAGAATAGGAAAAGCTTCATGTTCTGCTGTCATTCCTTTCTAAAACACATTTTTATACAGATTTATAAAACATAGAAGAGTTTTTCAAAATAGTTCTTCTTTAAAGGAGTAACGACAAGTGTGCATGCATGATGATTTTCAGTAATTAACTTTTAATGAATATATGTCTCCTCAACATAAACCTTGGGGAAGTTTGAAATAGACACTCAGTAACTAAAATTCATCATGAATTGAATGTAGGTACATAGAAAGTCCATGAAGCACATGACAAGTCCTGGAAAGAAATCCAATACATCCCACATTCTTCACTGAATGAGATACTTCTGGTATAATTGAGTGATCAGCTGACCAACCAGGTTTTTCATTACTCATATCCATCACAAAATCGTAAAATTCAATGAAGATGGTCCCCTCAGCTGTTACTGCAAAACAAACAATGAACGTATCATTTAAAAAAAAAAAAAAAAAAAAAGTTTGGTCTTGTTTGCTTTAATTGTCTCTATTTGCAAAAAGGAACACTGCAAAAGGGATTAATAAAACACGGGTTCTCTTTTCATTTTATGAGGTTGCTGACCATCAGGGTGAAATAATCCTCATGAGTGATTATACTGAATAACCAGATAGTCAGTTATGCCATTTCAATAAAGCCTAATCCAAAACAGTCCACCAAAAGGAGACATAAATTAGGAAACAGAGTTACCATCAAATAAAACAATTTATTCCTCACACAATTTTCTTGTTATTGCCACTGTCCATTTTTGTTCTCACCTTTCCTGCTCATTGTGCCAAATCCAATTTCACTTTATTTGATCTCTTCCCTTATTTCTGTGTTACGCATTGTTTAATCATTTTCACCCTTTCTAAATATCATCTTTTTTTTTTTCCTTTGCAATTATCTGATGGATTTCCTGCACTCATCTCTTTCCTATATAATTATTGTCTTGATTTCTGCATTCTCCTCTATACATTGTCTAAATATTGTACACAATCTTCCATCATGAACATGCACTTCAAATTCAAAAAATGCTTTTTTAATTTTTCAGCTCAGTCGCATTCAGCTATGCTCATACTACATTGTTCTGATTCCTAGGTTTCAATTCCAACAGACATTAGCAATGTATGACTAAGTTGTTGTTAACATGCTAACTTTCTCAATTTAAAAATAAAGTTCACAGACAAGGAAGTCAGATGTTTGATACAACTAATGTTAATGCTTTCAGCGACACTGAGCAAATGAAGGGAGGATCTCTATTAAATATCAGCAACTTAGCAAAGATTGTATTCTTCACTTTTACATTGGCACAACCTTTTAACTTTCAGTTTTGTCCAAATTTGCACTTGCATGGCTTTGATGACTTTGAATAAGGCAGTCCTACACTGCACACTGAAGCCCAACAAGTACCTCTGTGCTTCTGCACTGACAGCTACATCAGGTGACATGCTGGCAAAACAGCTCAGGTCTGGAAGCAGTAAAACTGCATCTGGGTGATGCTGCATCTGACTAAATAAGCTCCATCTGCCTTACATGACTGAACTACAGTATAACACAGCTACACTTCACTCCTGGACCCCTGGGTCTGCTCTGGTGCCACCCATAGGCTTGCCTAAACCAGTCCAAGTAGTTTTTACTTGATACAGTTGAGCTTTTAAAACGAACAAGGACAATTCTTCATCTCACTGATGGCTTTTCATTACCTGAAAATAATCAAATTTGAATCCATATCAGTAACAGTGATATAATTATGTAGTACTTAAGGAATAGCTAGTTAGGTTTAAATATACATTTAAAGAATATATAAAGAATATATAAAGAATATATATATATATACTTTTTACTGTTGCTGTGTGAGAAGTATATGAACCCTAAAATAGGGATGTCTTTCTGACTAGAAACATAACGGAATTGCCCTGAATTCCATCTGGAAAACCATCACTGAGACACTATGGCTTAGAAATGGCCTGAGGAAACGTGTGTCTGGGGATCATCTCCACTATGGTCCGCTCTGTGGGCTGCAGGGCAACCTCTGCTCTGGTGTCTGCACTTTCTTCTCTGACCCTGATGTTCACTGGGCTGTATCTCACACTATTTTTCTCACTCACCAAGGTGTTTTGCCCTTTCAACAGCACATTTCCCCAAAGGCACCCCCGTGCTGGCAGAGCGGCCCAACCACGATACTGGAGGGGCCATTGGATCCAGCTAGAACCAGAGGTTTGGCATGGAGCAGCCTGGCCTCTCCTCACAGAGCAGCCCTGCAGGGGCACAGACACACAGCACAATATTTTTAAATTAAATTCAAATCAGCCCTGTGGTGGAGGCATGTGCTGTCTGTTACTGCCTGAATGTGAACACAGGGACATTAAATGTGCCACCCCAGAGCTCAACACCCCAAAACGTGACAGAACAGCCTCAGATTATAGCTTGTTGTCAGACAGACAATTATGTAGAATCTGTCAGATTTATGTGATTTACACTGGCTAAGGCTGTGAACCATGAATAGAAGCAGCATTATTTGAGGGTTATGCAAAAACACAGCTGAGCAGATTTTTTTGCCATTTATTTTAGCATCTTTAGATGTTTTTGTCACTTTGTCCATGACCACAGAGAGATACCCTTATTACTTGAAATGTTGTATTTATTACATTTTCATTCCTTTGATTTGTTTAGCTCACAACAAGGTCAGTAGGATGTTTTCTCTCTGCCATATTTCTTAGTTCAAAAATACACTGTGACATACTCTGAAAAATGTGCAACTACAATTATTGCATCTTCCCTTATGGTAATAAAACACTCAAATATCTTGCAACAGTCATGGCATTTACATCAATTTGTATTTTAATACAGACCAAATAGCCTTATATGCTTACATTAGTGTTGTTTTAAGGACTGTAGTATGATAGATCCTTAAAGGATCTGAGCTGAAAGGTGAAGAAATATCTCCAAAGGATTCAAGCATATCATTGTATTCAGCAGCTCTAGCTTTAGCAAATGGCTCATTTTGAGGTATTACTATGAAGAATTAATACAGAATTATAGAATCATTTGAGTTGGAAGGGACCTTTAAAGGTCTAGTCCAACTCCCCTGCAATGAACAGTGACATCCCCAGCTAGATCAGCTTGCTCAGAGACACATCCAGCCTGATTTGAATGCCTTCAGAGACTTCACCAGCTCTCTGGACAGCCTGTTCCAGTGCCTCATCACTCTTATCATAAAAGACTTTTTTCAAAGATGAAGAAGGAAAAAATAGAAATATATTAAAATGAACTGAAGAAAAGAGGAGAGAAACTAGAGGAGGAACAGAAGAAAACTATGACAAAATGCAAAATACCTGCTAAAGATGTTGGAAATTCACTAGTAGGGAGGGCAACAGAAATGCCTAATTATCCACCCATGCCCACCCAAAAAACCCTCAGTTAGAGTAAATCGGCTTTTTAATAGAAGAAAAAAATGGATCATTTATCTTTGTATCTCTTGTGCATAAGTGTATCAGGTAGAAAAGTAAGCTAGCTATGCAACAGATCAGCTATTAATCAACCATCTTTTTTATCAAAGTTACTCTTGGGTTACTTCAGTGTGCACTGAAAGGGATGGGATGAACCCATCCTTTGGACTGTAGGATCAGCCAGGGACTGGAAAACCCTGTGCCTTCTTGATACAACTTCTTTGTTCTTCACCAAATCATTTCTCTCATAGTAAACTATTGGGTACTTTCATATAAAAAAAAAAGTTTCTCCCTTTGACCTACTTTGAGAAAAGATCAAAAGCTAAGTTAGACTAATCAGAAATGTAAATTTGCTTGACCTCTCAAATTAGCATCAGACACAGATAGCCATTTGCACAGTACTGAAATTGCTCAGTATGTTTTTATTTTGGTTGAATTAAGTCATAAACTTACTGTAATTAAATATATTCCAGAATTATGTATTATGAATTCTTCAGCAGATTATACTGATGATAACCATGGTGTTGAATATAAGAACTGTGACTTTTCTGTAGCTACATAATTTCGGTTTCAAAGATCTTATTTTATATTTACTTCATCTCATATTAAAAAAAAACATAAAAAATAAAAAATAGAATCCTTTAGCAGTTTCACTTCTACTGAAGTTCTTTGGCCTAATCTGAATATTGTATAAGATGCCATTCACCACCAGAGGATTGCAAAAGGTCTTCTTTGAATATATCAACCTTCAAATGTCTTTAAAAGACTTAAATTGTCCTTAATATAGTGTCTGGACTAAACTAATTATCCTGAACATCAAAAGGTTTCCAGAAATACAATCATTAAATATTTTTCCTTTTCTTGGCATTAAAAAGCAACTCCTGGCTTTATTAGCATAAGTTTTCTCTTTAATTGGGTGCTAATGATGGTGCTTTTTCAAGGATTTTCATAGCAAGTACCTTGGGGTAAATAAACACATAAATAGATTGGGTAAAGTTTGGGGCTGAAATCACAGGTTAACAGCATCATTATAAAGAGGATATACAATTACAAATCTATTTCCTTAAATCTGCTTTGGTGCTTTGCATTTCAAAATGACTCATAACATGACCAAAGATACTAATACATGCTCCCCCCCCCCAAAAAAAAAAAAAGCTTTTCTCACAGCTTGAGTCAACCTTGAAATGGCCATTTACTGAATTCTGGTAATGCATTATATAACAGCATCCTTGTCCACTGTTTTTCCCCTGAAGTGAATTCAAATTTGGATAAAATACTCTAGAAGAAAACTAGAAGTAAACCAGCTTCAAGCAAATGGAATCTGTAAAAATGTAAGAACAAGATCTTAGACCTATGTGCTTGATACACATTTTATTCTTCCAGATATTAAATTGAAGAGTTTGCTTATTGTAGTCACAACTGGCATTTGTTGGTACCTCAAGTCCTTCTATGATCCAATTATCTGCTATTTTGTTCTGAAAGATTTCACAGAAAAGATTAAATTTCTCTTTTCCTTTTTAAGTTATACGGGTTCATGATAAAACTTTTACCTTTTTCTTCCAGTAACACAGGAGGTATAGAGGACTGAGGGCTGTCACTGATGGCATTTTAGGCACAGGTTTGTCAGTGATAGAGTGCCACAAAGCTTGGTCCTGCAATCTCTCAGTCTAGTGGTACCACAAGTCATTATTCTTTAAGAAACCCGTAACAGCCTCCTGTCACCAACCTTCACTCTGTGAAAGCATTGTTTTCCACCAGAGAATATCTCTATTCCTGTTCTCAAAACGTAATAACCTCTGCTTAGATATTCCACAAGGAAAAGAACATGTCAAATTATTATGGTGTTTTATGCACTGACCTTAGCAGCAGTAGCTTTAACTGGAAAGATATTGCTGCCTAGTAAATATTCTTTGCTACAGAAGTGCTTTATTCTGTGTAGCAGGCTCAAACCTTCCCCTGATCAGATAAGGAAGAGGAGAAACTAGAAGCAGGAAAGCTGCAATTCAGCTACTTTCCAGATTTCTTAGGCCAAATCTCCCTTTGCTTGACATTTTTAAATGCTAAATAACTATCACTCATACTAACTGGAAGCTCTTCATTCTTCAGGAATTATGACATTTTGATCAAAATGAAAAGGCTATAAAATATAGATAATGGAAAAAATAAACCAGAAAAACAGAATATTTTTTAAGTCCCCCTTCAGATTTTGTATCTGTTTGTATGGAACAGATATAAGCCACTACATTGGTGAGGCACAACCTGTCCTTGGTGAACCTGCACTGGCTGTCAAGGATCACATTTTAATTTGCAGGTAATTTTTTCTAGCAGTCTTGTGGAAATACCAGCAGTAGGACCCACAATGCTGAAAATCTTTCCATCCTTAAGATTTTCTACAAACAAAAATTGCAAGTGCTAAAGTTTTTGCTAAGCTGTTCCATGGCCTTCCTTTTTTTGTGTGTGTTAAAACAAAGCAAGATTTCATTGTGACTAAAAAATGCAAATGCTACCTCAAATCAATTTCCATCTATGATTGAATAAGGTGAAATTCTAACAATTTGATATGCCAGAACGAGACCTGATCTACATCCTTTACAACCAAAAAGTTTTCTCATTCATTTCATTGTGCTTCTTGCTATGTGAATGCATCACCTTCTTTAACAATGGCCTCTGGTCTGCTGGCTTACTGCACTAGGCATTCAGCTCCAGATAATGTGGGGAATATTAATCATGTCAATGCTTTACCTCCTACTGCCCTGACCTTCACTGAGGAAAGCAAAGATCCCAGAAATAGGATATGTGAAGCAGTAGATTAATTTGGTATGAGTCTTCTTCATTTTGGGCCAAAACACAAGCCAGAATCAATCTAAAGACTCTATTTACGCCAATAGAATTATGTTATCTCAACCGGTTGAATACCTTTTCCAATAGTAGAATCTTTATCTCTCAGGAGATAAATGATAATAGGTTGTCTGAAATATTAAAAATAGAACAGTATTTATATATATATATATTTCTGCATATATAAGTAAATGTTGACTCAAGATTATGTGGGAGAAAAAATATAACTATCATGATTGGAACCTTGCTAATTTATATATGAATAACAATTAATTGTATTCTTGCATGCCATTTCTCAGATCTCCACAACCTATCTTCTAATAATTGCTTGATTTTTTTCAGCACCTTACTAGTACAGTATTCTGAGTATTCTTATTTTTAAGGGAAGTTTTAGCCTTTGCAGCTACAGTAGAAAGGAAAAAAAAAAAGTCTAATGTTTGAATGACATTAAAAGTCTAAACAGCAAATAAAATAAAATACATAAAAAACACAAAACCTCAGAATATTGTTAAGAAACCTGTAATAACACTGATAATCAGTTTAGTTTTGAGACTCTTACTGCAGCTGTTAGTCCCATTTCACAATTCGGGAAACATCGGTGGAGTTTTGGATGAAACAAGGTGATCTCCCTTTGAAAACAAGCCAAGTGCTTGATCCAGAGGCAGCAGGGAGCAGTAAGGGTCTTGAAAGATCCAGATAAAAGCTCAGACTGTGTTTGTCTACCTATTAGACTTTATCATCACATAATGAGCTGCTGCATCAAAGTAAATTAATCAGTCCTTACATTTTCAGAGTGAGTTTAGTGACAGGCTCCATTTTAGAAAGCCAGAGATCCCAGCTCCTGTGCAAAGTTCTCCAGGCTATTTAACTTTGTGTAACATTGAAGCAACAGCTGATAAGGCAAATTGATATGAAAGTAATATAATTAATTCCAGTATAAATAATGTAACAAATCCTCAGAGATTATTTAACTAAGCATGATACTGACAGTTGGCAAGAAGCATTGCTGACCAGGATAGAAATAAACTTTTGTTTGGAAAGCATTTTAATGATCTGTTTTTTTAACAGGGAATAAATGTTCATGAGATCTACTGTGTCAATAACTTATAATTTCCTCCAAAAGTGGCCGCATCTGAGGCAGGAGCTGAGCAAGCTGCCCTGCTAATGAGCCCAAGCCCTGTTTTGAAAGAAAAGCAGTGACAGAAGGTCGATAAAACTCTGACGGATGGGATGGGAGGGGGCTGCATGAGCAACCAACCGTGGTCACTTCTCAAAGCAGAGGAGCACCTGGCCTCTAGGGCAATCTCACGCATTGGCGTAAGCAAACACCTGCCATCAAAGGTCTCTGGTGTTCCAGGAACCCATGGCCCAGGAGCTGCTCCGCCATTTCTATACAGTGAGCACATCAGACAATTAGACATCAGATATTAGAAGGAGAAAAATACCTAAGTTGAGTAATGTAGCTCCTCCTGTGAAGGGAGTTCAGCTGTGAGGGGTGAGGTACAAGGCAAGAAAGGTTTGGAAAGCAAGAACCCTCAGCTGTGTGGGAGCCCCACAGTTCTTCAGCTGCGTGCTGTGTGGCTGCACCTTTAGGGCTGAGGGCTCACTGGGGAAGGCCACTTGTGTGGTGGCACAAGCATGGGTTCTTCAGCACACCTGCCCAGCTGCACTGGGGCATACCATACACACACCAACAGCGTGCCACCCCCCTTTCCAGATGCAACACCCAGCTGGCACACACAGACAAGCAGTGCAACAAAGAGGCTTTTGGACACAGCCTATGAGAATCAGTATCACTTATCAACTTTTTTTATTTTTGGTTTACTTTGTGAAGACAAAATCAATAAGCTTGTAGAGAAAAAAAAAATCAATGAGTAGATGTTCTTTTCCTTCTTTTTCTTCCCTGCTCAGTGAAACCTCCCATTGTTTAACAGTGGGAGTTGATGCCACATGAGGAAGAATTGCCCTGAGATGCTTTGGAGCCATGGTGGGAGATGGTCATACAGTTATACCAATTCTGCTTCCCTCAGAGTAGAAAAAAAAATGGTATTATAGTTCAGATTCAGAAGAACAAATATTTTCCAAGGTGTTGTTACCCAAATTTCAGTTTTCAATACAATGCGTTGTTTGGGGTTTTTTTACACTAATTAATTTTGGAAAGGTTTATTTCTTTTACCCGTACAATACTTTCAGAAGTAGCATTTTTTTCTGAGATAAGGACTGAGTAAGGACTTTAAAAGGAGTGTATCAAACCAATAAGCACTCCAATCACTCCTTGCAGTGTGATGAATTTTTTATACTGTAAATATTTTTGAAAGTCTTTTCTACATTTATATTACTTTCAGTAATAGTGTTTTTTTTTTTTGTGATAACCTACAAATCTGAACAGTCAATTAGGAAATTCATGCCCTCTGAAGTGATTTCTCTTTTAATTTATTTTTATTTCATGGATAATTTATATTATGGTTCTTAGTATATACAATAAATAAAAAGACAATATTGATAATGCATTTGTTTACTGCAGGGAAACATAATTATACTGCAAACAGTAGAGCTTTACCTGTAACAAAAAAACAGACTAGCCAATGAACACACAATCACCACAAAGTCATCATAAATAAATGGTTAAAATAAACTCCTCTCATGTGCACGCATTATAATGTTTCCTCAGGCAGTTTGGACTGAAGAAGAGCACCTGCTGGGACATTTTAAGAATAAAAGCAATTAACACAAATAACAGCTGACTATTTACATTCTCAAGACCTGATCTCTCTCTTTTTAAAAACAATGGAAAGACTCCCCATTATGTAACAACACGGGATGAAACCTTTAATTTTTCTGTCACCTTTCTACAGTGTTACGTGGGAGTGGTGTCACTTTACCAGCATTAGAGATGATAAAGTGAAAAATTACATGGGTAGGTTTTTCTTTGTGTTCACATTACCTTTTTTTACAAGCTTTAAACATGATTTTGTGGATCAGGCCTAATGTTCTCATTAGTATTTCTGACTTTCTTTAATAAGCACGAGATACTAAGGCAAAATTATTGTAGAATGTTCTAAATTCATTTCACAATCACTCTATAATTCAGCAATATTGGTTTCTAGTAAGATTTTTTTTTTTTTTTTTTCCCAGAAATACTAGCTGAAATGTGCAACGTGATTGTTCATGTACATATATGATGAAAAAAATATTGGAGGTCACGCGCAGAGGTGGGACAGATTTATTAAAACACTTTCTGTAATGTCTCATAAAACCTTAATATCTCCAAAATTAACTTCAATTGGAATAGCAATAAACATAATCGTATAGGTGGAAACTATCTGAATAGCCATAAATAGAGATTAATTATAAATACCAATGTTTTGATTTGTGGTCAAAAGTGTGAAAAAGACTGGCAGTAGATCAAGTTTTGCTTAAAATTTCCTTGTCAGATCTGGAATGTAGAAGGAGAACATGATGGCAACATAAAAGAAATTTGAGAAATGAGGATATTTAGGGAATTTAGGAATGCAGTACTGAAAAGAGGTATTGAAGGAAATACAGTCTCATACCTTGGAGTAAGACTGATGTAGATCAAAAGTTGGAAGAGGGAGAAACCAGGAAAGCTATCACATCAGAGATGGTCAGGCTGATGGCAATTTTCTGCAGCTACATGCTGGCACTGGTTCCTGCCAGGCTGCCATCACCATCATTTTCTTAACTAATCAAAGGCTGCATCTGCCCAGATATACAGAGGATGGGCATAGTGTCCAAAGACCTCAGAAAATGCAGTTCTCCTTGGCTATCTCAGCTTTTATCCTCTTTTCTGAAAGACATGGGTTTTGTCATTTTGGTTCCTATCAGCCTTTATCCTGTTAACTAACCCTGGTGAGAAAGAAGTCACGATGATCTCTATATACTTTGCACTTTACAGAAAGATAATAGCAACTCGTTTTGATCCTCAGAAACCATCAGTAACTCTAAAAATAAAAGTAAAAGCCATTAATCTTATTTTTGTTGCGTTTCTCCTAGATAATTTCCTTTTTATCCTTCATATTGGGATTTTGTCATTTCTGTATCACAAGCTCAAGTCTTGGCAGGTTTAGATGCCCTGAACCATAACAAGCAGGTACAGCTTGTTCACTGAATGAATGCAAATAAATTTCAAAACGAATATATATATATATATATGTATATATATGTGCTAAAGTGAATAAATGAGTATTCAGCACTGTCAAAGGTTTGGAGGGAACAAGCAGGCAATCAGTGTGTTCAGGAGGCAGTGACACTTGTGCTCTGCATGACCCCTTCAAGGGCTTCCCACTGCCCCTTTGTGAGCTCATTTACAGGAAGGCTAAGCCATCCCCTAGGACTACACTGTTGTGTTCTCCATGTTAAATAGTCTGATCTTGCAATTGGCATAATGCCTTTAAATCTTCAAATATCCCATGAAATAGATGAGCAAGGTTGTATAGGTGGTGGTTATGCTGAATTCAGTGAAGCCACGCAAAGTTCACAAAGTTAAGAAGCTACAGTTGAGCTGAGTGGCTGCTACCATTCATTTCACACTACGTACAGCTCTCTTTCAGACTCCCACAACTCTGGTTAATGCCAGTGTACATCTCAGGATATTTAGCCATCTGTCCATGTGTCCTCATTCTTTAAAGTGTCAGGCACCCAGCAGCTGTGGACAGCCATGCAGCTGATCCTGCAACAGAGCCACACCCAGGGCAGAGCCATTTGAATGATACAGCAGTCTGCAGTATGAAACTTCCTCAGTTTCTTGTTTGCTGTCAGTGAAGCCTACTGTATGTCTAAAGAGGTGTTTCTGCCTACTTTCCATCTATTTCCACAAGACATCAGCAGGATGCCCACCCCAGGGCAGTGACTTACCAGGTTTTGCTCCCCTGACATCTCCTGAGAAGTGCAGCTGGACAGCTGTGCCTGTATGTGATGCAGCTGCTATGTGATGAAAGTCTGCAAAAAATCTATCTCTGTATGGATTTCTGAGCCATCCAGAGGAAGAGAAAGGCCATTCATAAAAAGGAACAGCAGTACTTTCAACTTTATGATCTTCTCAGAGGACATTTGGTTTTTAAAACAGCTGTCAGGGCTTTTAATGCTGTGGTAGGAACAGGACTGAGCAACATTTACATCACCAACCAGATCCTGTAGTGCATCAAGCATGACATTGCTAGATGGGGAAAGTGATTGTCCTGGTCTACACTGTACGAGTGGGGACTCACCTTGAGTACTGCGTGCAGTTTTGGGCACCACAGTACAAAAAAGACATAAAGCTTTCAGAGAGTTTATAAAGGAGGTCTAGAAAGATGGTGAAGGACCTACGGGGGAAGACATATAAGTAGCAGCTGAGGTCCCCTGGTTTGTTCTGCCCAGAGAAGAGAAGACTGAAAGGAGAACTCATGGTGGGCTACATCTTCTCACGAGGAGAGTGGAGCAGTGCTGGCCTCTTTTCCTCAGAGGTCACTGATAGAAACCAACAGAAGCAGTGACAATATCAGCCTGGGTATCAGGAAAAGGCTCTTCTCCAGAGGGTGATTGGGCCTGGAACAGGCTGCCAGCGCAGTGGTCATGGCACCAGCCTGCCAGAGTTCAAGAAGAGTCTGGAAAAAGCTCTCAGACGTATGGTGAGGTTTTTGGGTGGTCCTGTGTGGAGCCAGTAGTTGGGCTGAATGATTCATGTGGGTCCCTTGCATTTAGGGATATTCTGTGATTCTGTGACTCTACATCCAGCTGACAATGTACAGTATATGAGTATGTTTTATGCTTTTGTTTAAATGCACAGAAGCCATTAAGTAGTCTTCGTGCTACTAAACAGCCTCTATGCTCATCTACTCTTTGTTTCAAAGCAGGCTGCTTGAATTAGAGTGAATCTCTCTCAAAAGTGGCTACTGCAAAAGGGCAGGGATTTGCATCGCCTGAGCTGCCACTTTTGATGGTACCAGAGCTCATCAGAACGTGCTGCTGCTTGCTTCAGGGGCGCAGGCTGCGGACCCCAGTGTGGCACATCGTGCTACAGATCAGCTCCTGGAGTTGCTGTGAACAGCAGCATGAATATTAGCAGAATAATGTGCAGAGGCACTCTCAGTCCAAGAATGCCATCTTGTGGTGTGTGGTTGCTGAAGGAAAATTCAAACTCTGGATTTGCTTTCAGTGATGAAGATAGATTTTGTGTAACATCTATTGCACTAAAAAAATAAAAATAATTTTAAAAAAAGATTATTTTAAAATCTTTAAGAGAAAAGTAAGGATGTTGAGTATTCCTGAAGCAATCAGAAAAGCTGCAGTTCACAAATAAATATTATCTAATAATAAATATTTTACAGCTGCACTGTTTTACGGTTACAGGGAGCTGTTTTATGTGTAAGAATTATAAATTTAATTTTATGGTTTATAAATTCAGATATAGAAGTTAGATTAATATTTTAGAGAGTGTCTTGGTAAAGAAATCTGCTCTCCCAAGAGACATTAACAAGTAAAGTAGATTTAATGCAGGAGAACTGCTCTCCTCTTGAGTTACATGGTAAGTTGCCCAGGTTTCTTTGAAGATATCAGTGGGCATTAAATATTTTGTTTACTCAACATTTTCCTCTAAACTATTTGAATATATCTACATCCTAGTTAAATAATTTTGGAAAGGTGATTTAAATATATGTATGCACAGAAGTTGGTGTGATAAGAGAAAAAATTAATCATTATCTGGATTAGAGAGTTGTATCCAGTAGGATGCAGCATTGAATATGTCTGATACACTTGATTTTGCCATTGCCACACTTTTTCAAACAGCCTACTTTGTAAGCAGCCTGCCCTCCAGTTGCCTGATTGCTGGGCTTGGGAATCTGAGGCAATCAGATGCTCCCAACAGCAGGGCACATCTGGAGAATGCAAGTTCATTATGGAGAGCGATGAGCCCTGCTCCCTGTTCTGTCATCTGCTATCAAGGAGACTATTTCATCCAAAGATAAAAGCTAAGAGCATTGTTTTATGTTTTCCAAGGCCCTGCAATGCGTGCAGCTCCTTCTTTATACTGTTATTGTATAACTTACTGTGAGAGCTCAGATTGCCAAATGCATTTCAGAACCCAATAAGCATATGATGAAAGGGCCCCTTGGTCAGTACCAACAATAAATTAGGGACATATGATTCAGAAGGTATAAAACGTCATTATTAAAGACATTACATTGTTATCTAAATTTATGGCATTTTTTCCACAGATGCAGTGCAAAACATTATATTTGAAATCAAATAATACAATAAGTAAGTATCCGGTAATAATCAGCCATTAGCATCCACGTGAACTGAGTTTCTCTTTCAGGTTCATTGTCTTAAATGGTAAAACTTTAATATTTTATAATGTGTTATAGTTTGTTTTGGGTTAAATTTATAACACCAGCTGGCTAACTGTAAGAGAGTTCTGATATAAGTTTATTTGTAAGGTTTTATATAACAGTTATTTGCTCTGAGTTAACTTTGCCTCTTATCTATTACTCTATTATTTATTTTGTTTATTAATACCTAGAGCTGATTCTAAGTTACACACACGGAAATTGAAAAAGAAGTTGAAAAATGCAAATAGATGAATTTTTAACAGTGAGCATTAATTTTGGCTTTCCATGATGAAATTCTTCATATCTGATTGCCAGAAACTCTTAACTTTGTACTGTTTAAATGAAAAAAAAAAGAAAAGTTGCACCTCTCTTAAAAAAAAAAAAAGAATCACAAATGTCTTGAAAGGGGGATGTAAGACCATTGTTGGAAACTGTCAGCACACCTGAAAGCCTCAAGTCTGTGGTGACATGGACATAGAGCTCTAAAGAGCAAAGAGAAGGTTGCAATATTCCAGTCCTTTGCAGCAAGAAAGAAAAACAAGCCAGGATCTTTCCACCAAGTGTTAACATTTGGATTCGGGTAGAGAAAGGCACTCCTGTACTAAAATAATCACGTCTCAGTACAGAAATCACAGAGATCCTCTCAGCAGTTGTTGAACCTATAATCAGACAGTAGTGGATATGCCATAAACAGAACTAACAGGAAAGCAACATCCAATTCTGGTGTTTGTTGCTCTAAGTTTTTCAGTTTTATTATTTTACCTTTTGTTCTGTGACTTTGCAACTTTTCATATTATTCAATTTCTCATATGAAGTCTGAGAGCAGAACCAGATATTTTCAGACACAGCAATAACAACTGTACATCTTTTCTTGTGACATATTTTGACATTTATATTACCATCTTTCTATTAGATCACTGTCACGTCAGATGTCACACCAAACTTCATAAAAAGGAAAATTGTACCTATATAGACTGACTGGACTTGAGTGGCTTGGGAGTGCATCTGCTCTGTAATATCCCTGAACATATCAGGTGCCAAAATCTAAAGTTCTGAAAGGAAGTTCTGACAATAACGACAACAAGCATTCAGTCTAATCCAGCACCAATTGCCTTTATATCAAAATGCTTCAGTCCATGAAAGAAAAAAAAACAAAGAATACAAAATCCTAAAATAAGGCTATCAGGGTGTAGTATGTATTTTATGTTGCCCATGAAACTGGTGGCCCTTCTACCAGGTGCTACAAAGAGAAAAAATGTGAGGAATTCCGCTATGGGTCTCACGTAATAATTCCTCAATTGAATTTTTTGGGAAATGAAGGCAGAATTCTGGTTTGTAGAAATGAAAAACAAACTGTAAATGTCAAAAATTTCATCTATTACTAGAAAACAATTTATTTGGATTTTGCTCCTCTGGAAAAGATCAAACATCTATGGAAATGTTTATAGATATGTGTGTCTTGGTTATCAATAACATATACCCATAGTATTTTAACTTTCAAGAAAGGGCTAAACTTTTCTATGCTGAAGCCAACAAAAGTAATGCAAAGGCCATGCCTATCAACAGTTAGAGCTTTCCAGGTCTGGAACATTTGATTACTGAAAGTTGTATGTTGTTTGTTTTAACATCTGATTTTAGCATGCATTAGATCCTTGCACTCCCTGGGAATCATTTTCATCAATCAAAGTAATGGGGATTTCTTGGGAATTTTTGTATGCACATGTTAACTATCTGCTGATCCATATGTTTGCTGCAGACACGTGCTGAAAATCACTTTAAAATTTTCTTTTATTAAAAAAAATCACAGCCATTGCTCAGAACTCCATTTTTCTGGAAGGACAAGCTTGATCTTCTGCATGCAGTTTAACAGAGCTTCTGTATTTACAGAGACTATGAACCATCATCATGCTAACAGAGCAAAATATCTTTTAAACCATCTTTGAATTCCAGTGGGTTTCAAACAGGCTTGAAAAGAATTTCTGTACAGGAATGCAGGTTTCAAAGAGCCAAGTGCCATCATCTATCCAGCATGCCTATAAAGGAACACATTTCAGTCTGTCTGTTGTACTGAAAACTGACCTTAGACTTATTTGCATCCACATGTACCTGTGTAAGTAGATAACTTTGGTGGAAAGATGGAGATCATTTAAAGCAATGCCACAACATTAGCCTTGTCATTATTACCCACAGGTGTGCTTGGTTATGAGAATTCTTTGTGACTCAAAAATACATCAATCCAGTGTAACAATACATATTCTTTGTACTTTGTTGCTATCCATTTTTATGACTCAGCTGCTGGATTCTTCTGTGTGAAAATTCTGAGCCATTCTCAGTTGCTGTGAGTCACTTCATGGAGAAAAGCAGCTAAGGCAGAGGGTGCTATTTTCCACCCTCCTTTTTGGGCCATTAGCATGAGCAAGCTGACCAGTGCTCTAAGGCAAGTGATTTATTTCACAGCAGTAATATCAGTTGTGTTCCCACAGAATCAACCAGCAGAAGAGACCTTGGTCTGCTCTTACTATTTCAGATGAAGTGAGCAGCTGAAAGATGAAGTGCTACAGTGTCTGTGAATCACAGAATCATAGAATCATAGAAACATAGAATGGCCTGGGTTGAAAAGGATCACAATGATCATCTAGTTTCAATGCTATGTGGAGGGTCGCCAACCACTAGACCAGGCTGCCCAAAAGCAAGGTGTGATTGCAGCACCATCCAGCAGCAAAACAAGTGCCACGTGTGGATCCCTCCTCAGAGCAACACCACTGCAGAACAGCCCGTGTTCTATCCATGACAGACAGGTGTCCACAACACACAGTGCTCAAATAGCAGAGCCTTTTACAAATGTTTGGGCATTAAATCAGTTGCATAGGAACCACTTCAGCAGTCTCCCAGATGTCTCCAGAAAAAGGTGGCAATGTGTTGTAATCCAACAAGATTGAACTCCACTGGTTTATCACTAAGTAACTCAAGTTCTGCATTCAGAACTTTGTACTATTTTATTCAAAGGAAGGGAAATTGATCTTGAGGTTCCAATCAAATGATCTGTGAAAGGAGGATGGTGGCTTGGTTTGCATCCAAAGAACCCATAGTTAAATCACGTAAATATTTCTAACAAACACTTTCAAAGACCTCGGAGAAGTACTGACTACCTGTCAAGAATAAGTAGAAATCCCTCCAGGCCTTGTTTTGGACAGGAGGCTGTGTTAACCACCTGTCTCTACATATGTCTGTAGAGACATGTGGGACCAGATCAGTATGACCTCCATGTTCTTTTAGATTTATTTTAACAGGCAATATGTTATGCTAAAACAAAGTGGTCCCTGTGGCATCATCCATCAAAGAGAATACCTGCAGCATAAAGAATAGGTCTTCATGGGGGAAAACACATGTTTCTTTTCAAAGTTGTCAATGTTTTTGAGTTTTTGCTAAAATAACATTTGGAGTTTTCTCTGGGTGAAAGTTGGGTGCAATTAGAAAGAGTGTGTTCATTAAAAAGATTAAAACAGGATTTGGATGTGAAGTTTAATCAAGACTGTCATGGAAAGAAAATCAGAAATGGTTACATTGTTCTCATTTCTGGTACCAGATTTAAGAATCCTTTAGTTCTAGATTTGTTATCATACCTTATGAACAAAGAGACTTATTAAGGTTTTGGTGACATCTAAACTAGGTTTGTAGAAAATTTTGGGTCTTCTTTATCTGTGTCTTTCAGGGCACATTCTGTATCACATTGGTTATACAGTATCATGTTAGCATAAAAGGATTTACACCTCAGCCGGAGACAACTTGCCTCTACAGAGCACCCTAATGAACCCACGCTAATGAACCATTTTTTTTATTACAATTATAATCAAGTGCACCATACAATGTTATTGTAGAATACATATGTTCTTAAAGGTTCAACCACTCTACTATTTTCAAAGATAACTCTAATACTGATAATATTATTCTAATACTACCACTGTCAAGTACTTTGTCATCCAAAGACTAAGAAATGCAATAGGGCTCATTATAAATATGCGTGGTAACAGTGCTAATGTGGATAACATTAGGCATATACAACAGTTGTTCAAATTAAATGTGTTAATTTTTAGCAGGTCAGACGGAGCATACTGAGCATGAATAAGTGCAGTTTCAACATACTAGTTTACTTCTGCTGTTTTCATTTTCCCAGCAGAAAAAAAAACTAAATCCTGCAAAAATTAAGAAAATTACTTACTTGGGTAACTCTCCTTTGATTACAGAAATGTTGATCATAGTTTCATCTCATAAAGATTGTTTATCTTTTTTTTTTGGCCAACAAAAATATTTGTAAATTTGGAGTTTTAAATTTCATCCAGAACTTTTCAAAAGCTTTCGACCGTTTTTAATATGTGGCATTTCAGTTTTCCACTTTGAAACATTTTACTTCAGGAGCTACTTATACTTAGTTTTAACTCTGTACATCGAGGGAAAAGTAAATATTCTTCACATCAGATGATCTTCACAAAAGAAGAGGAGTGAAGTATTATTATACAAAAAGAAAGAAAAGTGATCCGTCCAAAGTAGTTTAATTAATTCCTGAGTTAAGATAGCAACTTGTAAAAAAT
This sequence comes from Centrocercus urophasianus, assembly GCF_019232065.1. Taxonomy (NCBI): domain Eukaryota; kingdom Metazoa; phylum Chordata; class Aves; order Galliformes; family Phasianidae; genus Centrocercus; species Centrocercus urophasianus. The sequence goes on from NW_024884697.1 coordinate 17,088,181, forward strand.
CAGCTTTCACATACTCACATATGTATATATTTCAAAATTCACATACATCTCACAGCAAAGAAAGCTGGGAGTCAGACCTACCATAGAATTCTTATGGGTGCTAGAAGTCTCACAAAATCCCCCCAAAATGTAAAGTGGCAAAAGTGTAAAGATATGAAGAAACAGTCAAATAATTGGGGGGGGACACGACCCATTCTACAGCTGAGCAGACATATCCAACTCATCAGCTGCCAACTCTTGTGAATTTTCTTTTATAGGAATTCCAATTAAAATTAAAAGAAATAATTTTGAGCCTTTAGAAAAATCCAAATTTCAACTTAAAAAGTATCATTTCACTTTGAAAAAAAATCCTGTTTTGTTGCTAAAAAAGGCGACTTTAAAGTCTTGCTTTCATAGAATTTCTCAATGGAGAAATGAAAGAAAATAACAAATATTGCTTCTTTTTACTCTCATCATTTTTGAATGTTTGTGATCATTCTTCTCATTCGTAACATTTTCACTCTTCTTAAATTGCCCTATAGGATTCTCACATTTCAATGGCTATATGGCTGCATTTGTTTTCTATTGCATCTTATTGAATTACAGAGTGGAAAGGTCAAGTTACTAGAGATTTAACAGGCAGAATAACATTTGTAATGAAGGATCTAGGTTCAAGGTAATAACTTGTGATTGGAGGAATGGAAGAGATGAGTTCTCAAATAACTGAAACTCCAAATCAGCCATCTAAATCTAAGCTGCACACATTTCTTACTGTTCGGGGCCTTTTTCCTCTGATGTCAAACCTAAAACACCTTGACTGCAATTAAATCTTTTATTTCTTTTTTTTGTACAAAGTTGTAGTAGAAAAACATTTATTTGTGTTTAGCATTTACATGCTGAAGACTCAGTCTTACGATCTTGGAACTAATCACTAGTAGGCAGCAATCAAACAGTCTCCCCTGCCAGTTGATAAATGAAATCTGTCCTGTTGTCTGAAAAAAATCAACACATAAGCTCCACGCTGCATGAAATCTCCAGGAAGATGAGTATGGCAGAACTCATGCTGCTTTGTCTTTCCTGATCCTTCTTTCCTGAGCAAGTAAAGAACAGGAATAAAATGACTGGATGAGTAATATCATGAGAAGAAAACAGTTCTTTCACTTTTGCAAGTCCAAGTGTTTCTCACCCACTTATTACTAAAAATGTAGGTGTTTAGCATATATGATTTTCTTTGGTAAATCTTACTTATATGGGCCTGAATTCTGCAGTCAGATTTCTCATGTAACCATACAGGAGAGGAGTAGGACAATGGGCATCATCTATACTAGCAGCATCAGAAACTTGCAAAAATTCTCAGGTTTATGCAAAAGTCTTGGTAGGGTACGAAGTGCTTAAAATATTCTTTATGTGTATCTGTGTTTTAATGAACACTGCAGTGTAGAAGGAAGAAGAGGAAGAGCAGTGTCTGTCCTCATTCAAGAGTTTTGGGACATGGCTAGAGATTGCCTGAATCACTTCTCAGCTGTGTTAAACTTAGAGGCCTGTGCAGCATAAAAGGCACTTAGAATGAACAACCCCTATGTGAACTGGATTACATTATACAAGTTTGTCTACACAGCCATGCATACACAGAAAAACTGGATATACAGGTGGAGTTATCAGAACATTCCTTGTTATTAATTAGATACAGCTTCTTATTCCTAAACCAAGATGAACTGCCTTAATTCTTTGCTCCAAACTCAAATCAACTTCAGGGCTGCAAATAATTTCGAAAGGTTACATGGCATAGATTTTTTTTGTGTACGTTCTCAAGATACCTGAAATTGCATATTCCTTTGAGGTAGGAATCATTTCATACTATCTATTTCTCTAGCCTTGAGTCTCCAGATGCTTATGCAGGTACAAAAGAAAAGTTGTACTTTTTAAATTATGAAGCTAAAACCGTCATTTCAGCCCTTGAGTCTTGTTGCCACTTTAAAGCCTGTGTTAACAGTAGAAGAAGCCGTTTTAAAATACCCAACTTCAACATCAGCTTCCTCCCAGTTGTACTGTGTTGATTACATACACGCTAAACTGATGGATTTGCGACTCATTAGCCCCACAAATACCAATTAACGGAAAGTTTCTATGCATTTTAGAAGAAACTCTGACTAATGCATTTTGATACGCTGGGCATGCAGAGATTAATCAGCATGGGGAAACAGCAGCTTAATGAGCAGGAACCAGGGAAAGTGAGAAGTAATTTCTACCTCAGATTTTGGGCACAGAGAAATGACAGCACTCTAGACAAAAAGTATTTGATTAAAAAAAAAAAAAAAAAAATGGAAAAATTGAATGAAGAAGCAAAACAGAAGAAAAAAACCCACCTCAATAAATGGTATCTCCTGTATTTCTGCAAGTGGGGTGATCTATCAGGCATGAAAAGTCTATCATAGCACAACGTGAAGCTAATTGGCTATACATTAAACGTGTAACATCACAGGGAACTGGACTGCTTTTATAGGTATATAACTGAATATAACTTGTATTGCAGAAATAATGACATTTGGGAAGTAAACAAGATTTTGAAATAAATAAATCCAGTTACTTCAGAAGAAGATTTAAGTCTTTAATGTGAGATAAAATGCCTTTTAGTTATTTTCTCCAAGACTCTGAAAAACTTGAGAGAGATGAAAACAATGTCAAAATCTGCACTGTATGTTTGATTTTGCTTTTCACTTGATGTCCCTAAAAATCTATGAAGTTAATTGCTTTCCTGAGGCCAGTTTCACTCTGGGAGTCCTCATAAGGCATGTTGAGAGACCTGTCCATTCTTGGTATGCAATATGCCTCTGGTACACAGTAGATCACATAAGAATAAAGTCAGAGAAAGACAGCAGCAAACATCCCTTGCCAGCTGAGCAGGAGGTCTTTCTGGGTCAGAACTCATGCCTCATTTTGAAGCAAAGTCACACAGATAAGCTTAAATCGTCACGGTTAATTAATTTGCCTATAGTAATGAAAATTTTTCGCACTGCTGATGGAGTTATTCCACCTTAACTAAGCAGCTAAATCTCTGTCAGTGAAGGAGTTTCAATCCAGGTATCTTATTTCTCATGTTTGTTCCATGATCCATAGAGAAGATATTTGCAGAAATAAGTTAAAATTTGCCACCAGAAAAAAACAAAAACAAAAAAAAAAAAAACAACATTTGATTGCGCTGTAACCATGAAGAGAGCAGTAAAGACAGTGGTGTTAGATGCAGCACAACCAGATTCACATTCCTTGGCAAACTCAAGCAAGGCACAGCACTGATCCAACCTGTCCATACACACAGTTACTGCCAGTCTAGAGGGCATTGATAGGTGCTTCCTTGATAGGCTGACTGAAAAACACATCTTGGGACACAAAACACTCATCTACAGAACTAAAATTTCCCTTTTTAGTGGCAGTTTGGAGTTCAGCAAACTGATCTTTTTGATAAAATAAACTTCTAAATGGAAAAGTTGCTTAACAGTTATGCTATAGAGATCCATCCTTTTCCAGCATATCTTCCCTGGAGAAAAAGTCAGGATTTTATACTGCCACATCCTAGGGTGTCCCATGATTTTCTAAATAGTTCACTTCCATAATTTATCCTTCAAAAATTATCAGCTCTATCTGCCAAAGGTCTGTTACCATTGGTATTTTCTGTATGATCCTTTGACATCATTAGTAGCAAAATCCATGCGGTGACTTCAGTTAAAGCTGAAGGACTCTGCAAACTATCACTAATTTCTGCATTGCATAAATTAAACCATCCCAAGTAGTTATAAATTGCGTGAAAAGCAATTGGCATTGTATATCATAATGTTTTCCATGCAAGTGTTGCATAATCCAAACAGAGATGTTAATCTAAAATGCATTAATTTACAAGTACAAACTGAACACAAATCTATCCAACTTAGTAGAATGCAGGAGTATTTACTGAATGATAAATATTCTGATTACCTTTACATTACTACATGTACTGTTTTTTGTTTGAGCTTTTAATTGTGGCATATTTTCTGGAAACGAGTATCTTTGCAGACTCATATTTGTCCGTAATATATAATATTTGTTTTAGAAGTGCTTAGAAGTTCAATCAAAATGCTACTTTAAAGCTTTGCATTTGACCTATATGTTCCTGCAGTTGTAAATCTCCTAGTGCTAGTTTTAAATAGTATGAGCATTTTCTTCAGCAGACATGTTAGGGTGAACAAAGCACGGCCTAAATAAACTGTGACTGATGTACCTTGTTGATCTTTGTTGTCACTGTAAGCTGGTGTTAATGGCAAAGCTATCCCACAAGAAAAATCATGTTATCATCGTTCTCCTAAATCTTTGTAAAATATCTGTAGTACGTGAATGCTCCCTCTGTCCATCAGGATGAAGGACTCAAATCCCTTAAAGATCCCTGTGCAAATTCAGTGTTATCATTTGCTTAATACTCCATGTCTTCACTTTTCCAAAATATGGGAACATCTTTTTTTTTTTTTTTTTTTTTTAATTTTCATTCTTTTTACTATTTTAAAATACATTTTTTGGAACTGGAGTTAACAACTGTCACGGCTTTGCTTCGAGTTCTAGCAATATGAAGTGTACTGATATAGAAATTTAAAACATTCATATTTCAACTAGCAGATCAGGAAATGGGAAATATGGTTCCTAAAGGAACAAGCAGAGAGGGATTGGTAAAAAACACATTACAGCTGAATTTAAAACTCCTAAACTATATGTAGGAATTATTTCCATTGGTAGCACTCACATGCTCTCCCAAGATGTACAGTAGAATTTCTACTTATTTCAATCCCGTAATAATATACCTGTGTAGGCTGTACAATGTCATTAGCTAAAAACAGCAGTCAATATAGCAATTAATAGAAATTACCTAACATTTGCTTTATTAAGAATATTTCACATTATGCCTTGCATCTTCAGCAGAGAGAAGAGACTAGCAGAGTCAAGAGGCAATATGAACTTCAGACTGTCCCCAGAACTAATTTTAGAAAGACAGGTAGTAAAGCAGATCTGTGTAGTTCATTAACTACACCTAACTCTAGAACTGATTGAATACATCACTGTCAGCTTTAGTAACCTTGGACACAGAAGATACTGTCACACTAAGTAAGATTAATGAAAATACTGAATGTTAAATGTGAAACAAACCAGAGTTTTCAAAACCAAAACTTTTTATTGCTGAGGTGTTAAAATTGTAATAGTTTATTTTTATGCAAATAGCTTTTAAGAAGCACGGAACATTTGATAGACACTTTGAGCAATTGCAATAATAAGACAGCAGCGTGAGCAGGATCTCTGGCACCAGGGCATATGCAGCTGTGAGGAAATGCTACACTATTATCCACTGCTGCAATTGTCTTTGACCTTATTTGTTTTTTATTCTGACTTTAAATTGAGAACTCTCCGCCCTCATTTTCCAGACAACTTCATATTTCTTGCAAATTAGGAAATTAGAACTTTAAAAATTAATTAATTAATTAATTAACCACTTGTTTCAATGTTGTCAAATTACATTTTATTTGGCTGTTTTAAAGTGTTAAAACACGTTTCTAAACTCTGCACAATGAAGAATGAGATGATCTTCACATTCAAGAAGGTATACTGGGTTGTACTGGGCACTCACCAGCAGATGAATGGAGCTGATCCTTCCCCTCTACTTAGCTATAACAAGCCCACAAGTGTAATGCTGTATCCAGTTCTAACCTTCCCCACCATGTACCCAGTACAAGGAGACATGGGCAGTACTGTAAAGAGTCCAGCAAAGGGCCACAACTGTGGGTAAGGGACTGGAGTACTTTCCCATGAAGAAAGGCTGCGGGAGCTGGGATGTTTTGCCAGGAAATGGCTCATGGGGAATCTCATCAGTGCATATAAAATACCTGAAGGGAGAGTGCAAAGAGGATGGAGCCAGGCTCATTTCAGTGGTGCCCAGTTCTGGGACAAGAGGCAACAGATACAAACTGGAGGACAGGAGGTTCCCTCTGAACATGAGGAAGAATTCCTGTGCTGTGTGGGTGGCAGTACGCTGGCACAGACTGCCCAGAGATTGTGGATCTCCTCTTTGGAAACCTTCAGACCTGCACATGGGCCTGGACACCCTGCTCTGGGGGTCCTTTCTTGGGCAGGGGTTGGGTGAGGTGAACCTTCTCTTGGCCATTCTGTGACCCTGTGACACCGCCATCATGTTCTAATTTTTCAGCAGTTCAATATGATCCTCCATTCGCCATACCTAAAGCTCTCAGAATCAGCAAAAAAACAAGAAACAGGGCTAATCTCATGCAGAGTAAAATGTAATGCCCAAAATAAACATATTCAAGAAAACACCACTTAAAATGTATATGTACTTTTCTTCCTCCAGTCAGTTGTTATAAAAAAAACATTACCTATTTACACTGCTGAAACCCCCATTCAGAGATTAACATTTCCATTAAAAGTTAGGATCATTTTCTAACTCAACCAACAATGCAACCAAAAAACATATTTTTTCACCAGGGAACACCTGCTGACAAATACTGTTTGCCAATATTTTTGGAAGAAATAAGCATTTGTAGGAAGACGTAAACAACCATGAAGCAAATTAGATTATCTGATAAAGTTGATCTGAAAAGCTCATCTTTAAGCTTCATCAGCATCCTAACTGCATCCAATACACTCACTGCATAATCATCACACAAAAGAAGTGCCGTGGAGTAACTTTAATTTCACTTTCTTCTGGAATGTGTACATTATGGACTATGCCATTTCATTTCTGCAAATATGGAAGTCACAGAAAAAGACGAAAATTTAGATTGCTAGTGAAATTCTTGTGCAATCTATCTGTAATTTCACCTTTTTTCTGCATAAATCCACTCATTACTGTAATGGTTGTCTTTTTTTTGTTGGTGGTTTCTTTTGGCTGGGGGGGCAAAGATAGCAGCTTTCACTGAGAAAAAAGAAAAAAAAAGTACCAGAAGCAACAGAAAAAAATACCTACTTCTTAGCTCAGGTCTTAATTTTACTTTCTAAATGAACTGCTGCCAAAATGCATCATCTTCTCCTGGTTTGGACACACAGAATCTCTTTAAGTTCTGCCTGTGCAGGTATTTAAACATCAGATTTTAAGGCTTCATGGAAGTCTACATGCCAGTCTGTGAACAAACTAATCCTGGGGCATCCACAGCATAAATAGAAAAGTCACACCAATTATGAAGTGAAGTGTTAGTCTAAGAACTACTACTGCAAAATGAAAAAAAAGTTCAGAAAAAAAAAAGAGAGGCAGATACACACAGATCTGGACTAATATTTAAGAATTTTTTTCCAGAAAGTGGGAAAATGCTTTGCGCTCTCCCTGCCCATTTCAGATGTTTGTTTTCCACCTAAGCATTACCCATTGCAGTTTATTTCATCATATCCTTGTAGAGGCTTTACCTGTTCTTCACAGCAGAAACATCAGAACATAAAAATGAGGTCAGCTTATACAGATTGCAAAATGAACAAGCTGAGCCAATAGAAAAGCAGTCTGGCCAAAGTCTGTTTTTTAGAGGTGTGATCACACCTTTCGTTTTTAAATAAGTATCTATTATTCAATCCCTTCTGTCGATGTACTACTGGCAGAAAGTACAGTGGGATGACCAATGCAGCACTGGATTTTTAATTATATGGAAACAAACCATGAGAAAAGATCTTGAATAAACCTGAAGTACAGCTTGCATTTTCCTCCATTATCAACAGAGATTCTAAAGAAAGTCAGGGCTCTCCAGCCTGCCCAGGTCTTGCTACTAGGCAGCACAGCCTTCTGCTGGGTGAGGCACTGCTCCCAGCTTTATATCGTCAGCAAACTTGCTGACTCATGGTAACTCTTAACCCTTCATCCGAATCACTGATGAAGATGCTGAGCAAGCCCAGACCCAGTACTGACACCTGTTGAACACTGGTTCTTACAGGCCTCCAACCAGACTGTGCCACAGATGACAACACTGCCAGTCAGACAATTCTCAATCCACCTCTCTGCTCATCTTCCTAAGCTTATGCACAAAGATGTTAGGGAAGGCACTGTCAAAAGCCATGCTGAAGTCAAGGCACACAGCACCCACTGCTGTCTCCTCATCTACCCAGCCAGCCATAGCATCACAGAAGGCTACCAGGCTGGTCAAGCATGATTTCCTCTTGGTGAATCCATACTGAATGTTCCTGATAACGTTGTTCTCTACCAGTTTCTTGGAGATGACATCCAGAACAAGCTGTTCCATCAACTTTCCAGGTACAGACATGAGGCTGACTGGCCTGTAGTTTCCAGACTCCTTATGTCCTTTTTTGAAGACTGGACTGACATCGGCTTTTCTCTTGTTCTCAGGCACCTCTCCTATTCTCCATGACCTGTCAAAAATGATAGCGTGTGGTTTGGCAGTCACTTCTGCGGGCTCCTTTGAGATGGCTCACCTTCTAGCTCAATGTTATGGGAGGTAGATAAGCAACATTTGTCACTATGCTGGTCAGCTTGGCATATTCCTATCAGTCACAACGGCATAAGCATGGCCATTTTGGACCCCATCCCCTTCAGTTTAAAGCACACCTCACTAGGTTGGACAGCCTGCTGCCCGAGATTGCCCTGCCACCCCTAGACAGGGGGATCCCATCCCTCCCTAACAGGTTACAATCTTTATAGAAAGTCCCATTGCCATAAAAACCAAAACCCTTGAGCCAGCACCAGCCATGAAGCCAGGAATTGATGAACGTTATGTACCTATTCCTGGTTTCCCTCCTTCCTTATACTGTCAAAATTGTAAAGAAGAAAACTTGGGCACCAGTGTTCTTCACTTGTGCTCCTGGCACTCTATGGTCATTTTTGATGCTGCCCATATTCCACCTCTCATCGTCAGTTCTGTCCACATTAATTTTATTATAAATGATTGTTATATAAAAATGTACACAAGGAAACTGAGAAGTGTTAAGCACAGGGTGGACAGCAAATACTTCCTGCATTTGCACTTTACTTCTGTATGTATTACACACCTAATTATTTTACCGTTAAAAGATAATGACCTTCATCAATGCAATTGCACAAAAGAGCTTTCATTTAACCCAGTCCCCTGTGAATATCCACGACACGACCTTCCTTTACCAGCCTACAGGGCAGAATAAGTGCATAATCTTTCACCTCCAAACTTGAATATTTTTGTTGGTAACTGCTGCGTGCTCAGCATTCATGATGTCACCAGCACAGCAAGCAGCTCTGGGTAATGGTCTGTTCATAATGCTCGAGAATGAACCTGGAGCAGAACCCTCTGAGCAGGAATTAACAGCTAAATAAACTGTGTGAAAAGAGAACGAGGTAACATGCCTGTCACATAAGATAGAAAGCCAGAGAGTCGGGAGTTGATGCTCTACCTATCAGCTCTTTGGTGAAAAATAAACATTCCCAAACTTGCAGCAAGACCTGAGAAATCTATTTGTAATGGATTACAAAAAGTAGAAGCAGAAAAGACTGTTTAACAGCAAGAAGTTTTAATAGCAGCATTTTAAAAAGAAAATATTAAATATTTTTGTGAATGTTGATGGTCTGTGTGTATTGCTCCCTCTAGTGTAAAAATACAAAAATCACAACAAACATTGCAAAATCCACTGCATTTGGTAACAAATACAAACTTTTTTTTTTTTTTTTTCTTTTTTTAAAAAAAAAAAGAAAGTCATTACACCCCTTTTTTCCTTAAATATTTATAACATGATTTCTCACATTTTAATACAAGAGAGGACAAATTAACTTTGTTTCAGCTTCTGATCCGGGATAATCACTCTTTATTAGCTGGGGATGGTCACACCAGAATTGACAAGTGAGTATGCAAATCCACACCCTGCTTTTACTGCTGTGATGCTCCATGAGAAAACAGTAGGATACTGCTCCACGCAAACTTTATGATGTTGTTCCCTTCTTTTTCCTCCACTAGAATACTAATTTCTACTCTATGATTACTTCAGTTACTAATGGTCAAGAGCAAGGTCTGAAACATAGCAAAACACATCCTCAGATACATACGCATTTATCTGACTATTGAGATAGGCCATAAAATTAGGAAATAAAGCAATTTTGGGGATCAATCTTCCTTCACTAAGTAAGCATGCATCTCCTTAAAACACATCACTGACGAGCAACAAGTCTGAGAAATCATTTTACACAGGAAACCAACCTGAAGAACCACTGGATAATAGTTTACTTTGGCATAGTGTAGGAAAAGCTGTAGCCACTGCTGCAACCTGAGTTCTGGGACAGTTTCCACCACATGCACAGAAGAACAAAAAAAAATCACAGCCTTCCATGCCCATTTACTCCATTCACAGAGTAGTTTGTATAGGTATTCTCTCAAAATCAATAAAAAGTTACCTTCTCCAAGAACTGACAGGAGATGCCTGCGTGTGTAACTTATTAAGTGGAAATTTATACTTCGGAGGTATAAAAGTTCCACCCATATGAAATTATCATCTTCCCACTCTGAACTCCAATTTATTTTCTCTTCCCTTCCTACCAATCATTATTTGTTTTCACACACACTGATTTGGTGGCCCACATCTGAAACATGACCTGGCACAGGCTATCTTTGAAGGTTCTCTTAATAAGCAACCCTAGAAGATCAAAAGAGATCTATTGTCTCAATATTGTGCAAGTTAAGCTCAATTCCCATCAAAAATAAGCATAGTGAAATGGCAGATCCTTAAAGTCATTACACGAAAGTACTAATTAAAGCAAATGAGCAAGTTTTCATTTTATTTCTACCTGATGTGTCAATCGTTTCTGTCACAGCAGAACACCTGCCATCACTATTTCCCCTAAAGCAAAGTTTACTGTCAAGACTGGGAGAACTGTTTGCTCGATCATTTGTGAAACTTATCCAACTTTGCAATTACTGTCGTCCTTTACAGGCAATTGCTCTCAGCCAGTAGGGCATAACTAGAATATTTAGCACACGGAACGCTCAGTAAGGATGGCAATGCATGCTGCAGCAAGAAAACAAGGTTCTGGAACTAGCACCTCTTCAACAATTCAGTCATGGATTAAGAGAATGGGCGCTACAGCAAAATTTCAGGGGCCAAATTCAGGACAAAATTAACAGTTGAGAAAGAAATTTTATTTCAAGCTTCTAAGGGGGTATTACAAACAATAGAGAATAAAAACATTAAAAACTATTTATAAAGTAACTGTCCCTTTAAAATAAAGACTCAAGCAGGTTTAACAATGAAGTATGCTATCCATGAAGTTTTAAAAAAAGGTTTAAAAAGTACTGGTTTTGCTGTATTTTTGCTAATCCTTTATAAAAAAAAGCTGGGCATAAATACTTGGTGCATTCATATGCATTATTTGGTGTTTCATATTATATAACTTGGTACAGTATTTAAGATATCACTGCAAAAGAGTTCAAACAGTGCATTTATAAATAATGGAGTCATTATAAATCACATTGCAAACATACCTTGCCATTTTCATTGTTACAAATTCTGTATTCTCAGTGAAGGTAGGAATAAAGTAGCTACAACAATCAATATCTTGACTTTATTTTTTTTTTTTTTTTAATATAAAAATGCAATTCTGGAAACCCCCCTCCTTCTTCCCCCTGCCCAAACATAATGCTTTACTTCTTAAAAATAAAAATAAAGTACTAATTCTATATACATCACATGTACCATACAAAAATGTATCCAAAGTTTCTATTGCTACCAAAGTGTTCTAAATTAAAAGTTACATAAATCCCCTCCGTGGAAACAGAAGATTACAAGTTACAAAAAAATCAAATTACACACAAACCATCAAGTTATTTTATACAATTTCCAATACATTTTTTCTCCCAAAGCAAGTTGTCTTCTCATGTGCCTGTATAAAAATGCATATCAATATATTTGTCAATTTTATTTTTCATTATAAAGCAAATTAATACATTTTCTACAATAAATAAAACACAGGGAGGCACATATATCAATAAAATAAAATCAATGGGAGATAAATGGGATATGGTTGTGAAAGAAATAATGTGCTTGCAGGCTTTAAGCCAGATTTGTTTAAAACAAAAACAATCTCAAGCTATTTTGGGCAACTATGGAGTGTTTTTGGTGATTTGCAAGTGATGTACATAGTAATTTTTTTTTTCCTTGATGCCTTTCTCACAAAGTACCCTCCAAAATAATGCAACTTCCTTTCTTAAAATACATATTTGTAATTGTAAATTTACATCAATCTTAAAATATGTGGTACTTTGTGCAAAGAGCAATGATTTACACAAACATTCAGAAGTCTTTTTCAGAAGCTACAGACCAAGGAAGAAATGATACAAGCAGCACCATATCGTATATGATTTAGGCAAACATATATTTGATGTAATTTTGATATTAGGCTTTACAATTCACTAAACACCTTAAGCTGGAAGATGGTGCTTAGGTAACTTAAACTTAGAAAGAAAGAAGAAAAAGCATGGAAACAAAAACCAACTCCCTCCCCAGCAAAATTATAAAAGAAATTAAAGAGCTATCTAAAATCAGAATAAGTTAAGTGTTGAATATACAGTTATGTACAATTATGCACACTATGAACAAGATGTTTTAATATGTTTAGTGGAAAATCCTCCAAACTATAATACGATAAAATCATTTGTCAATATGGCAATGGTGATTTAGAAGAATTGCTCAACAATTTCAAGTTTGCAGAACTGAGCCACTGAATCAACAATTAAGGGGTTGTATCTTCAATACATTCTTTCAGACAAAGAGGTTCTTAAGTAGAGTTCAAGTCTGTGGTACTTTTCACGCCTTGGTAGAATCTGTTAGTCAATATCACTGAAGTCACTGACTGGTTCTCCATGTACTCTACTCAGGTGGTTCATAGCACGATCAAAAGCAATCCTTACTGCTTTTCGAATGCTCGAGTTGCGACCTTCCATCATTTTTAACTTGTCTATGGTCTCATCTATCCCAAGGGGAACCATTTTGGATTTGGGAAGCCACTGCCTATAAGAAAGGGCAAAATAAATAAGTTAAATATAAAATAACATCATAAAGTTTGTATAGAACTGTAAGGCCTGCTATATCATGTTTCCCATTTAGTGGGTCAGATTTGCCATCTTAAATACGGTAGTAAAATTTCTTTTATGTTATTACTTATATTGTGTATTTTTTAAAAAATACAAAATATATCTTCCATGAAATGAAGAATACATGCTAATTCAACAGATAACGTATTATTTAGTGACAAGTATCAACTGACTGAAATTAGCATGACAATTCATGCAATTTAATTTGCAATCATACAATCACAGTATATCCCGAGCTGAAAGGGAACAACAAGGATCATGGAGTGCAGCTCCTGGCTCTACACAGGACCACCCAAAAATAAAACCTTAAGTCTGAAATTACTGTCCAAGTGCTTCTTGAACTCTGACAGCCTGGGACCATGACCAACGCTCTGGGGAGCCTTTTCCAGTGCCCGATCACACTCTGGTGAAGAGCCTTTTCCTAATATCTAATCTGACCCTCCCCTGTTGCAGCTCCATGCTGTTCCCTCAGGTCCTGCTGCTATCACCAGAAAGCAGAGATGAGCGCTGCCTTTTCGCTCTCCTCATGACGAAGCTGTAGGCCACCATGAGGCCTCCTCTCAGTCTCCTTTTCTTTGGGTTGAAAAAAACAAGGGATTGCAACTGCTCCTCATACGTTCTGCCCTCTAGATCCTTTATCTTCACAGCTCTCCTTTGAATGCTCCCTAACAGTTGTGACCTGCTTACATCATGGAGCCCAAACTTGCACAAAGAGCTCAAGGTGAGGCTGCACAAGCACAGTGCAGAGCAGGACAATCCCCAAGCCCTGCTGGCCTGGTACATTCCTGAGTTCAATATCAGCACCAGCTTGCAGATCAAACCAAAAGACTATTTAACAGTTTATATTATTACCTTTCAAACAGCCCACAAATAAGTACCTGTCATGGTTTTGTGATTTTTGGTTTTTGATATTCCACATCATAACACTGGGCACTGGGAGTTCAACTGTTAATGTTGTACCCTTCAGTAAAATACGTCTTAGTCCAAGAATTGACTTAAACATGAAATTTTAACATTACAGTTGCTATAATCATGGGGAAAAATATCTTTAAGACAGCATCTTAATCATTTCTTAGATTTAAGCTATTGAGTTAAAATTTTAAGTCACTGCATCATGCAGAACATTTCAATAACATACCAACTTCTTTTATTGTCAAAAAACAGTACTAAGAATAGTTTCTCATCTGATTTGGTCTGCATTTGTTCTCCAATCTTCAGTACATCCAAAGGTGGCACTGGTATAGTAACACCATTGTGATGACCAGCAACACGAGGCATTTTAGGGTCAATGATCTGTAAAAGAGAAGAAAAGAGATTTCCTAATTTTTAAAACTACATTTTATGTAAAAAAAGAAAAAATAAACCCAAACTGTATAACACATCCCAGTATGAATATTTGTTTCTGCAAAGAACAAGTCAGACACTCAAAATCTGAATCAAGAACAGCTTTGAACAAGGAAAAAAAAAAAAAACAACAAATGAAACAGGAAAAAAAAGCAGGAAAAAAAATGTAACTTTCAAGTACTTTGCATAAGCTATTTAATTATCAGAAAAGGCAACTCATTTTTCAGTGAACTGTATTGTGAAAATCACAAATGAAACTCCTTTATAAGTAATGTACAGCATTAACAATTGCTCAACTGCCACCAAAAACAGTGTCTGTTCCATACACTTCCTGTCCAACAAACTCCTGTTATTTTTCCAGCTTCTGCATTAGTATCTACCTTAATTTACAATAAGCTGGTAATGAAAATCAACAGAAAACTAATACTGTAGAGAATTCATGGAAATCACAAGAATCTTCTTCTCTTGACTGAAGTTAAAACATCAATCAACTAATCACACAGAGAACTATCAGTGTTTACGTAGAGGAGGGAAAAGGAGCCTTTAGGCACTTCCTACTTATGATCAATTTAAATCTAACAAAGTGCACCATTCAAGAGGCAATCAATCACAATATAAACATCTGATCCAGGTGTGCTTGGGTCACACCCACTGATGGGTGAAATTCATGCTCAGAACCTCATCTCCACTAGCTTTAACATGACTGCATAACTACAGTACCTGATCTCTCCAGTATATATATGTCAAAGCAGTCATATGATCATCTAGTTTATTTTATTAATAAGAACAGGCTGGACTGCTGGGTTGAGGCCAATGGGATGAAGCTCAACAAGACCAAGTGCTGGGTCCCACACTTTGGCCATAACAACCCCAGAAACACTATAGGCTTGGGGTAGAGTGGCATGAAGACTGCGTGGAAGAAATGGACATGAGAGGTGTTGGTCAACTCTCAGCTAAACATGAGCCAGCAGTGTGCCCAGGTGGACAACAAGGCCAAAGGCATCCTAGTGTGTATCAGAAATAGCGTAGCCAGCAGCAGCAGGGTAGTAATTATGCCTCTGTACTCAGCTCTAGTGAGACCACACCTCAAATACTGGGGAGTGTCTAAAGAAACTGTGACTCTAATCTGGAGAAGGCTCAGGAAAGACCTTACCGCTTTCTACAACTATCTGAAAGGAGGCTGGAAAGAGGTTCTCCCATGTGATAGCGATAGGACTACATGGAATGGCCTCAAGTTGTGCCTCCAGAGGTTCAGGTTGGATATTAGGAAAAATTTATTCTCTGAAAGAGTGGTCAGGTGCTGAAACAGGCTGCCTGGGGAGGTGGTTGAATCACCATCCCTGGAGATGTTCAAGTAACCTTTAGATGTTGTAATGAGGGACATGTTTTAGAGGGGAAATATCGGTGTTAGGTTGGTCTAGGTGATCTTGGAGGTCCTTTCCAACCTTGGCAATGCTATGAAAGTGATGAAAACAGACTATATCTATAGCACCAAATGCCCAAAGCCATTCATAAACAATATTTTCTCTACAAGCTGTTGATTTAAGCAGAACTGCATGTATTTCTCCTAAAACCACAAACAACAGCTTCAAGTTTATGCATACAATTCACTGAAAAAAATCATTCAATTCATAGTATCAAATATTTTGTTTCTTTAATAAGCTTCAGAAACAAACAATATTTTATATTCATTTTGCAGCAGAAAATATCTCTAATTCTAATACTACCAAGATGCCTGTCAAATGCTTATTCAGCTGATCCTTTAAACAAAAGTGTACATTGCAGTAACAAAGCCTAGTGAAATACATGCAGTAATAGATACCACTGGCTCAATATCTGTCTGGTATTGTAATAATTTTACAAATAGAATTCATGGAAAAGCTATAAAGAGGGGCAAATTGATCCCCTTTTACTCAGGGCAATTCATAACTTCCCTTTCAGGCTGAGCTCATGGATCGAGATTTTCAAACCATAAACAGTTTTGTTGTTTGTATCAGTATGTGCTGATGGAAAACTGCACACTCACCAGAGCTGGGTAAGAGGGATATCCACTGCATTTGGCCCATACTACTTTCAGAGGCTCAAGAACAGATGTTGCAGCATCAGTCGAAATCCACATACTGCTATGACCAACTTCTAAAAACAGAAAATAATTACATGTAAGATTAGTATTTTAAAGAACGAAGCCTCAGACAAATCTTCTGTAGTTGTTTTCTAATCAATAAATCAAACAAACGTATGCCAATGACACATTCCATAGAAACATCAATAAAAAATAGCAAAAAAAAAAAAACAAAACCTTTTCGTATCTCAGAGATTTCAGCTGCACAGTATTTAGAAAGAAGACAGTGCTTGATGGCTTTCCAAGAGCCACAAGAAAATTTATTCCTAAATTACTTCTAATCTGCTCCTATTTAAAATAAGCAGTGCTTATTATGACATCTGATGTGCAAATATACATTTTGACACTGAGAAAAGAGCTAAAAGAAAATGGCTTCAAAACATGCAGAAGAAGTAGTAGTGGGGGAAAGATTCTTGAGCTGATCACTAAACAAAGAGGTCACACATTCTCCACAGTATATTCTAGGCCAATTTTCAAACACAGGCTTTCCATTCAATTATAGTTTACTTCAATTAATAATAGTATCAGCATCCCAAGAAAATACTGCACTGGGAAGTTTAACCTTAGAGATTCACTGTCCAGTAACAAAAGTTATCAAAATGCAATAATTCATAGTAACCTGCCACCACAACTTAAACAAGATGTTAGATATTTCCGAAGCTAAAAATTGTTACAGGTTCTATTTCAGCTTTATACATCAGACGAATAAAAGAACCAAACACAATTTTCTACAGCATTTAAGACCTCAAACAAGTACTCAGAAGAACACGGGGATGTTTATTATCAATTCCAGAAGGCTTGCTCCACCAATGAAACTTTTAATCAGTAGATTTCATTACATACAACCATGGAAATGACTTATTTCTATTGGTTTTTGCCCTTTTTTTAAATATTTTTTTTATTTTTTATTTTACTGAACTATGTAGCCTTAGAAGAAATGATACTAGATCTATTTACTGGCTTGTTTACTTGTTCCTTTCTATATATTTTTAGAGAGATTTTTTTCAGGATTTTCTTTATTTTCTCAATAAAAGCCGCAATATTCTTCGGATATATAAAAACATAAAATAAATTGAATATATAAGAATACATAAAGACATTCTTATCCTTCTACAGCTGAATATATTAAATATTGGACACTATGGAAACACACGTCACTACCAGAATGGTTTATCAGGATTAATCTTGAAACAATTGATCAAAGTAATTTCTATCACCACAGAGAAAGTAATTTAAGCAATTTTGTATCTGTTTTATTAATATTAATATGTTAAGCATTCACAAGGAAGCTGGACAAAGTTCTGTTTAAATTCGTATCTGTATCTGCTACTTAAAAACAGTGCAGGCCCTCTTTTCTGGGACAGCTAATAGAAGAAACCAAAGAAACCTACGTTATTCTTAGCTGCAAAATTGATATAAAATGAAGAAATGATATTTTAATGCAGTGTAGAAAGTGATACATAATCTAAATCTTGCATGCAGCAAGGCTTCTTCAGGGATTTCTCAGGTTTAAGAATAGGGAAGAATCTCAGAATATTTTTCTAGTAAGAATTTATTTCAAATGATTTTAGGAGTTTAGTATGCTAGCAAACATGGTTAGTACTTTTCTTTCATGCCATACAAATCATTTATTTCCTCAATCTATAAGAGAGAATGTATTTAAATTTGCAGTCATGACAATGTACTTTTATGTTTTTTAAATAATAGTACTCCCAATGTGAAAACTGACAGTAACGAAATACCAAACACCAGACTTCAGAAACAATATAAAACAGTTCAAAGACAAGGATGTCTCATTAAACATTTCCTCCCCTTACATACTTTCTACTTCTTACAATACTTCAAAAACAACTGATAAGTCGGGTTTTCTGCATGAACATTCTCACAAAGAAGTTCACAGGCTGAACTTTTCAAGGGTAGGTTGAGCAAAACACCCATTAGGTGTCAGCATCACAAGCTTCAGGACTTAAGATACTTTTGCCTTCAGAAACTGAGCTAAGAATTTCAAAACTCAGTATCTGCACAACTTTCAGAAAGGACAGTTTTTTTCTGTATGGCAGTTACTAATGAATTTTGTTTTAAACCAGAAACTTCAACCTCAAATAAGAAAGCCTTTTTTGACTGAAATATGATCGTAGTAGTTAAGAGCGCACAGTGCTGTAAGGTTGCTTTCTGGTTGGGCTTTTTTTTCTCCTTTAGAAACAACTTTGATGTTAACATTTAAATCTGCAGATAAATCCACAGACACTGAGCATATTTATGCTCCACAAATGCTGCTAAGACAGTTGTGATTCCTCCAGAGCACACAGATCACTCCTTAGCACAAATGATATATTGGGGAGCTTCCCATTTATTGTCTTTTAGCTGAGCAAAATGTTCCCTGCTGTCAATGACTTACCATCTGAAAAGAAGACCACGCAAAAGATAAAGCAATTTGAATAAAATGCCATGAAATGTCCCCCTCCCCACTCCTGCTCACCAGAATGAAATGACTGAAGGGAGAAACAGCATCTAGACACTGATAAAAAAAAAAGTTGCTAAGATTTACCAAGGAAAGAAAAAAAGTCTGACAAGGTGAAGAGACTGACTGGTAAACTGTGGGACAAAGAATTTACAAGCTGAGACAACAAAACAGAGAGAAACAGAAGCTAAGAACAGGAGAGGCAGATGAGAAGCTTGGATAGGTGAACAGGGAACACCTAGAGAAAAGGAGCAGGCAAGATTCAGGAGACAGGCAGAAGAATGCTCTGCCACTTTGGCCCCACAAATTCCCAATCCTGCAAAGGAAGCCAGAACATAGAAATCTCAGCAAAGCCCTGTATATTGCAACTGTTTATAAAAACCCCTCATAGCACACATCTCTACTGTGCATGTATTATATGATATTATCGTCATAACTGTACTACTACAACATACCATGCCAGAGGTTTCGAGAAAGCATCTTGTAAATAAAACGAAAATATGCTTTGGACCTTGGAACAGTGCAACTGTAAGCACTGTGTTTGGTCCTAAAGCATGGACACTACTGCCAAGCAAAATTCTTTGAAACAGTTTGCAAATCTAAGAAAATCATGGCAAAGTTCTAGTTATGCATAGAACAGAAACAGCACAGTTCACTTCACTCCTGCTTGTTTATTCCTCTTTATCTGCCAGTGCAGACAGCGAAGAACTCAAATTAGACAGAATATCTATTAATATACAAAATAATGCTATTTCTCCTCCTTTTAAGCAGCTACATGGTATACCTGAGAACAGAGAAAGAGCTAAGATCAAGGAGAGTTCTGAAAAAGCATGTACAGAAAGGGGAAAGCATTAAATGCAAGGCTCCCCAGGACAAAATAAGAAAACCAAATGGGAAAAAAAAAAAAAATAAAGTCTTGTATAATAGGTTACCATACAAATAATAAAGATACAAACCCAAGACTAATGAAACAGCTGAAAACAGATCAGCTGCAAGAAGGACAATAAAATGCATCATACTGGAAGGAAAGAACAAAATAAGACAAACAAAGAGACAGATACAAGCACTGGAAAGACATGAAAAAGTCCTGGTTTAGAGGAGAAAAGCTTCAAGGTCAGAAACTAAGGACAGGCCTGCTAGACACAGCAAGCCTGATCCCCAGCATCAGTGTAGGAACACTGTATTCTACAAACACAGCTCTACTCACAGATGAGATAACTTGTATCTTGCAGTGCAATAAAAAATACACAAAAAAGGAAGATACATTACCAAAGCATAATATATTCTCTAAAATCTGGTTATTATACACTACGCTCCTAAAAATTTCCACTTTTTTCCAACTTTTTTTTTTCCTGAATCCAAGCAAACAATGTCTTACTCATCAACCGACTATTCTGTCAATACAGAATAGTATGGAGGAGTAAGCTCTAAAACAAAAAGTTTAGGAAAAATGCTAACAGACCCACTAGCAGTACGGCAGTTCAAGTTTTGCTTGTATTACTGGAGTAACCTAAATCACTTCAAAGATCCCTTACTGATCAAAAGGAACATCTTCTCTCTTTTAAGTTCTTAAAAAGTTGAAAGCAAAATCCAGCATTTTCTGCTGCGCTATCAACATCGCTTTCAGAACTCTTAAGATGTTTTTCAGCAGAGAAAATAATATTAGAATCATTTAAACTAACAGATAAATTATGGTTATAGAGCATTATTAAAAAAACAATCATTTATAGTTACCAGCTGCAATTCTTGCTGCTTTGGCATAGTTTCCATTTTCAATGCAAGATATCAATTCACTGCGATCCTCCAATGTGTGTCTTCGTATAAGTGCTGGTTTACCTTTACCACACTTTGGTAGGCTGAAACTGTAAAAGTATTAATACTGTTACTCAATGAATTAACATAGCTCATTACAAATGAAGATAATGATGATAATGAACATGAACTTAAAATTCCATAAGGGGAAAAAAATATCCTACCAGCAAACTAGTGAATTTCATGTGATAAAAATTAAACAACATAAAAACTAAAATTGGAAAGTACTTTTACACACATAACCCACTAGTTATCACCAAATTAAAACAGTACTCAATTGCACCTTTACTTTTGAGCATGTATGACCTGCACCTTGTAGGAGCAGCTGCTTCGCCTCCAGAGTTACAAGAGATACTGGCCAAATGGAAACCTCTGCTCCAACAGTCCCACTAAACTGAAATTATTATTTTCTTGCTTTTTTCATTACAAATCCGAACTCTTAAATTGTGAGAGCAATGTCTATACACAAAGTGAGGAAGCTGTGCTGAAGAGTTTTTATTGCACATCTGAGTTTTCTAGAGGAGATCAAAGAATGTGAGCAACTAGAAGCAAGTTGTATCCTCAAAATATCGCTCACAAGAGATGCAATACTAAATTCTCTTTGTTTCTGAAAATCAGTTTGACACAAATGCATTAAAACCACTTCCTTGAGCAATTTAATACAAAACATGAACAGATAAATGTGTCTTTTAAAAACAAACAAAAAACCCAACACACGAGAAACTTCAAAAAAGTTTCATCTTATACAACTCTACGTCCTGTCCTACTGTAACAAACTCATTTCATCCATTACATATTTTCAAACTTCTTCACCTCTCTCATCATTGACAACTTAATGAAGTTTATTAACAACTGAAAGAGTATTGACAACTATCACCTACCACATTCCTACGCTAAGAGAGCACATATTAGCTACTGTTATTCCATGGATCCTAACAAACCCACCCAGTTCTACACCAACACTTCACTGCCATGTTACTTCCTTCCTACTCTCATAAGCCCCAAACTGGAGACAGTAAAAAGGGCTGCTCTGAAAGTAATGCCTCCTATTTTATTGCATTGATCCAAAACATCAGAGGTGGATGTCGTGGTATGACAGCAGTGACTGAACCTTCCTGACAATATTCCATTACATTTTATTGCTGTGTGACATATGGCAGCAGAGGGGCAGTCTGACATGGGAGTGTATACGAAGTTGTCATCA
The DNA here is from genome assembly GCF_019232065.1 of Centrocercus urophasianus. Lineage (NCBI taxonomy): Eukaryota > Metazoa > Chordata > Aves > Galliformes > Phasianidae > Centrocercus > Centrocercus urophasianus. The sequence goes on from NW_024884697.1 coordinate 17,110,170, forward strand.
AATTCTTCCATGTGGGAAAAAAAAAACAGATGCTTTCTTAATATTTATGGAAACCAAACAGTGGATGTGAGCTCAGTGGGGCGGCAGATGGCACATTTCAGCAGTGGTGACAGTGGGACACCTCTGCTGGTGCAGGTTTTTATGAGTGGCATGCAGACTCATCACTGGTAAAAATGCATAGCTAATAATGGTGACTTTGTTGAAATAGGAGGTGTTATATTCGTGCGTTTTTGGAAGATGGTGCACTGTAAGTGATGGAGAAGTACACATCACTGGTGACAGTGGTGACCATCCTGACAGCCTTCTATTTTGCAAAAGACTGCACAAAGAGACAACGAATGCTTGGTATATAGGTATTATAATCACTGCAGAAACTAACCAGTGACCTGAGTCACAGATCAATAGTCTACAGTTTCACAACTGCTGAATTTGCCTTCCCTGAGCACAAGACTCAGCTGTAGATTGCTCCTTCTCATCATGCCTACAAATGAAATATTTGCATTTTTGAGTTCAAGACTGTGAAGGTAATTAAAACAAAATTCTATCCACATAAATTTGTGTATGCATCTATCTGTAAGTATTTATACTGAGCAGAAAAACAAGACAAGCACAGTTAATAACATGTTCTCAGATCTGCAATAACCCAAATAGAATAATGGAATACCAGTAATCCTAGAAAGCACATCAGGTTTGACACAGAACTGAGAAAACTGAAACTTTTTTTTTTTTTTTGTAAAATGTATACAATTCTTCAAGGTGTATCAGAAGCATCAAAAAAAAAAAAAAAAAAAAAAATTGACAAATTCAACCTCAAATTTATAGTTGAGATTTAGTTTTACCTGGTGTTACACAAAAGACTGTTACTAGATGAAATACTAGATTCTGATGCACAGCGGCGACGAGGTTCAACTTTTCTCCCTGCAGAATCATCTAACGCTCTCTCTTTACTGCTGTCTCCAAAACCATTCGAAAGACCTACAGAACAACACAAAAATAAACTGCATCAAGCTGGAAAGCACACTGTTTTCATGAACAATTTTATATACACAAGCATTGTGTCATTACTGTTCTTAATTAACTGTTACGCATTTTAATGTGATGAAAAAGAAAGAACAAAATAAAACAAAATACTCAAAAGACGAAAGTATTACAAATAGTAGGATCTTGTTATCTAGTTTTAAAAGTTAGGATGGAAATTTAGGTAACTGAAAAATGGTGAAGATCACAATATGGAAAATGTCAAATGGAATATCAAATTAGTCTCTGCAATGTTTCCAACATGTAGTTTACTACAACAGTCAGCCTGCAGAAGCTGGGTAGAAAAGCCAAGGAGAAAGAAATATTACACATCAGTCAGATTTACCATGTCAACAAAGACTCATTTCAATAAAGTTACCAACAGCAATCAAGAACTACTGAAAATTATTTTCAAATACATCAAGAGTGGTAGGGATTCTATCCTGAAGTTATCTAGTTCTTCCTGAAAGTCTTTTAGTAAATTGAAACTGACATCATAATGTCCATTTTCTGAGATCGAAACTTACTAGTATACATATGATTTTATTTTTACTATCTTTCCCCAACACAAGTTTAGATACTGCACTTTTACTTCACAATTTTAATGAAAATTTAACAGAGAACTCTTGATTTGATGAGCTGTCATTAACCCTTTTCTGGCTTGCCAATTCAGAAAACGCTTAGAGCTTGTTAAGCTATTTGATTAAACAGATCACTGAAAAGGTTTGAAGTAGCTTTCATAAGAATTCTGTTTTCTTTTTTATGATAGAATCCAACATCAACTCCAAAATATCAACAGAAAAAAAAATGGCTGAAGACAACAGAACTAATATGCAAACAGCTACTGCAAGCTGCAGATCTCAAAGAGAACAGAGTTTTAACACGAACTCAATTCTGACTACACTTAATTTTTGACAATATTTAAAGCTTTCACTTAATATTTATGGCCAGCATACTTCTCTTAATGCAAGAACGAGCCCCTTATCGCAGCCATCCTATTATTGGTCTTAAAAGTCATCATGATTTTTGTTCATGGTTAATTAACTGATGCATTTTCACATGCATCTCTCTAAGGCATTGAGCTAAAAGAAAATTAACACAAAATTCCTTTTGTTTTGCTTCAGTTTTTTCTACTACAAAGACTTCTGCAAAGAAGGATGACAACTAATAATCTGAGCAAGTTACTTCATATTATACAGTTATTTCAACGTGTTCCCATTTAGTAACCTCACTCCCCCACAGACACAGCTTTAGATTAACAATAATATTTAAGAGTTTAATCGGTAGTCTGTAATATTTAAATATGAGCACTGTTTTTCACTGCTATTTAGTTTACATTACAGAATATTTAAGAGTGTTCCTGAACTTCTATATTTGCCTTAACTCCCTACATAAGAAGAAAAAAAAAGTAGGACTTTAGTCCTAGACTATGTTAAAAGACCTGTTAAAACAGAGCAGGCTTTATGAGATAGCTTAAACATCCCCCTAAAACTATCATTGCATGCTTTATACACTGTCCGAAATGAAAAACTGAACAACTATTCTATGACGGTTAAAAAAAAATAAATCTCTCAGGTCTCTACAAATAGCTTTTCTATTCCCCAGTACATCAGGCCTATTTTTCAAATGAGTTGCAGAAACTCACTCTTTGTTTTCATCCTGCCACAAGCCAGGCACACAATACTTATCATGCAGGCATCTAGTTAATGTACATCAGCTATCAGCAGAAACAAGTTAGATCACAGATTACATTTTAACTACATGACAGACCAAGTAAACATTGCTATCAGAGCCAGAGCAGGGTTCAGGTTCCCAATGGACTAAGAAAGTTAAAGGAAATATATATTCAACATCCTACGAGTATTTAAGCGTTTAACTACATGTATTTTAAATACAACTTACATCAGTGCCATACATGTACATAACTAGGACAAAAAAGTGTCAGAGGTGGCTTCCCATTTTGACTGCTTCAGTAAGTTTACAATTATGCTGCTACCTCCATGGACAGTTCAGCATCCTTGGTTCCTTGCAACAGTTTCTTTTCATCTGCACCTCCTCAAGAGCAAGAAATCTAACTGTGATTAACTAGTTAGCAGGCATACAGTGCGAAAAGCAACCGTGTGATTTCAGGACTGCTGACGTTGAGAAACAAGGAAAGCAACAGGAACATGCAACCACAGCAACAGAGACAGCTCTCTGCAGTCACAGTCCAGTTTAAACAGACTGCATCAGGAATATGAAAACCCATTCTACAGCAAAGTTCTTCTAATCTACAGAATGCTTGGCAACACTGGAGGAAAAAAAAAAAAGAAAAAAGCCTGTTTTTCTGACTGTCTTTCTCCCCTTCCCCCCAGACACATTTCTCTCTAGCATGGGGAAGTACGAAAAGCAAAGAACATGAGGCCATCTGAAGGAACAGTTTTCCTCAATATCAAGCCTTTAACATCAGCTTACACAGACCATGAGGCTCAGTCTATGCAATGTGCTCTTAAAATATTGCCTGCTTCTTACAATTTCTTCAGAATGGAACACTTCAACACTTTAAGCAAAACACTACTATCTTCTCACAGATGCAGCAGTTCCCAAGTGACCACATAACAGAAAAATCCAGACAGCAACCTTTTTTTGCTTTATGATATAACCAATGTGCAAAAAATGAACAAATATACTATGTAGGTCACTCCAAAAGTAATGCCTCCTATTTATTGCCACGAATACTACAACACATACAAAGAGCACAATAACACTGACAGAACAAATTCTACACTACAAAACTCTTCTTCAATACAGTTACCACCACTAGCTATGCATTTTTGACAGCAATAAACAAGAGCCTGGTAAAAATCTACACCCACTGTTGCTGTCACCAGTGAAACACACCACCACCATCTCACTGCGCTCGTATATGCTGAGCAGTCTCCACTGTTGTTCAGCAAATGTCAATAAATGCCAGTGGATGCCATTCTTTTGTATGGAGGAATTCAACAACACACCTTTGCTTCATATGAACTTCCATTCATGTCAGATACCATTTTGACAGACTACTGCCATCTGTTACATGGCAACAAAATGCAACAGAATAGTGGGGGATGGCTCAACCTCTACTGCCATACCACCAACATCCACCTCTGACATAATGGGCCAACACAATAAAACAGGAGAAGCTACTGTCAGAGCAGATCATTCTCTATGCATTCTGTAACCAGGAATTTGCCAAAGGCCTTGCAGGTAGTCCAGGTAGATGACATCCATCGCCCTTCTGCCATCCACTGAAGCCATCACTCCATCACAGAAGTCCACCAGATTGGTCAGGCAAGATCTGTCCTTGGTGAAGCCATGCTGGCTGTCTCAAATCACCTCTTTATCTTGTATGTGCCTTAACATAGCTTCTAGGAGGATCTGCTCCATGATCTTCCCAGGCACAGAGGTGAAGCTCACCAGCCTGTAGTTCCCCGGGTCATCCTTTCTCCTTTTCTGGAAAATGGGAGTAACGTTTCCCCTTTTCCAGACACTGGGGACTTCACTGTACAGCCACGATTTTTCAAATATGATGGAGAGCGGCTTGGCAACCACATCAGTCAACTCCTTCAGAACCCTAGGATGGATATCATCTGGCCCCATGGACTTATTCAATTTCATGAGGAGGACTCGGACTTGTTTCACTATTAGAGTGGGACAGAAACCTCTCCTCACACCCTCACTTAGAGGCTCATGGTCCTGGCAGACACAGGAAGCCTGATCACACATGAAGACTGATGCAAAGCATACATTGAGAACCTCAGCTCTTTCTATGTCTGAGGAAGCCAGTTCCCCATTACCTTTCATCATGGGGGGAACACTCTCCTTGGCCTGTCTCCTCTTGCCTATGTAACTGTAGAACCCCTTGTTATCTTTCACACCCTTTGCCAAGTTCAGCTCCATCTGCACCTTGGCTTTCCTAATCCTATCTCTACACACACGGACAACAACACTGTATTCCTCCCAGGCTGCACAACCCTGCTTCCACTTTCTGTACGTTTCCCTCTTTTCTCTCACTTTAAGCTACAGGTCCTTGCACAGCCATGATGGTTGCCTGCCTCCCTGTTCGACTTTTTCTCCTGGGGGATGGAGAGCCATTGTGCTCAGAAGGGTGTCCTTAAAGAGCTGCCAGCTTTGTTCTGTACCCATGCCTTGAGGACAGGGGATCCCACTCAGCAGCTCCTTGAGCACCAGAAGTTTGCTCTCCAAAGCACAGGGTCCTAGCTCTGCTTTTTGTCAAGCCCACATTATTTAAGATCACAAACTCCAAGACATGGTCACTACAGCCAAGGCTGCCTGCAATATTAACATCGCTAATGCTCTCCTCTGCATTAGCGAGCATCAGGTCCAGTAAGGCTTCGCTTCATCTCAGGTTGGTCCATCTATTACCTGGACCAGAAAGTTGTACTTGACAGACACCAGAAATCTCCTGGATTGTCTGCTACCCGCCATGCCGCTATCCCAGCAGATATCTGAGTGGTTGAAATCCCCCATCAGGACAAGAGCCTGCAGGCATATCACCTCCTGCAGCTGAAGCAGGAAGGCCTCATCAACAGCCTCCTCCTGATCAGGTGGCCTGTAACAGACCCCAGCCACCAGATGCCCTTTACTGGACTGATCCTTGATTTTTACCCACGAGCTCTTGACCTTATCATGGCTGTTCCTCAGACACAGCTCTTCGCAATCTATTCACTGCCTAACACAGAGGCCAATTCTGCCACCCCTCCTACCCTGTCTATCTCTTCTGAAAAGCCTGTAGTCCTCAATCAGGGTATTCCAATCATGGAATTCATCCCACCATGTTTCCATGATAGCAATTAGGTCATACTTTCCCAATTGTGCCACGGTTTCTAGCTCCTCCTGTTTCTTTCCCATGCTGCACACATTGATATAGAGGCACCTGTTGCCCTCCTGGAGGAGCTCTCCCTAGCTCCTTACCACCTCCCAAGGTGAGAGTGTTCCCACACGCTTCTCTGTCACTCAGTACACCCCCTTCCCACATATCTAGTTTAAAGCCCTGCTAACCAGCCCAGCCGGCTTATTTCCAAGAATATCTGTGGCCCTTCTAGCCAGTCGGCTCCTATCCGCCATCAGCATTCCCCCTTTCTCTTTATGGCTGCATCCCAAGCCACAGTAGCCAAAGCCCTGAGTGTGACACCATTTATAAAGCCATTCCTTCAGCGTGTCCATGCTCCTCCTTTTGTGTGGATCCCAGCCACCAACTGAGAGGACAGAAGGGAACACAACTTGCGCTCCCGATCCCTTCAGAAGTCTTCCCAGAGCTCAAAAGCCCCTTTTGATCGCCCGAAAACTTCTTTTGCCTACCTCTTCATTTCCAATGTGGAAAACTAGTAATGGATAATAATCAGAGGGCTTAACCAGGGGCGTGATGTCTCCTAGCAACATCTCCCACCTGGGCTCCAAGCAGGTAACACACCTCCCTGTGGGATGGATCCGAGAGGCATATCGGGCCCTCGGTTCCCTCCAAAAGTGAGTTCCCCTATGATGACAGCCCTCTTTTTTTTCTTGACTGATGTTGTAGCAAAATGGGGAGCAGACTAACTTGGCCCGGAGTTTGCCCTGAAATATCACTCGCTTCACAGTGAGATAACACTCCTGCCTGTGTAGTTGTGCCAATAGGTGGCTTACCATTTCTCCTCATCTGAACAGCTCACGTTATTCACACACCCTGACTCCTTCTCTCCATCCCTAAGGCTTTTTCTAGGTAGGGGGCGTGGATGTAGAGCTTGCTAGGCAACTAGCAGGTTGTCCTTAAAGCGAAGTTAAGACAGACTGCTTACATCAATCAACTCAGAATCTTACCTTTCCATATTAATTGAAGCAGGAAAAGGTAACTTCACAAAGGTGGTATAAATTTGGAAAAATGAGAAGAGGAACAAAACCCAAGATAATCCAAAGAGCAGCATGATGAACAAACATACTAAATGCTACCACAGAATACACAACTGTGCATTTCAGACTGCAATCGCAGTTTGCAGTTCTGCTGCAACAAATTAAATAAGTAGAACTTGTATAAAATTATTATAAAGCAATTAGAACTTCATTATGCTTGTCTTTGCATCAGGCTATACATATAAAAAAAATGAGACAGTGTGCTAGTGTGCTGTATTACCACAGCTGAAGAGCTGAGAACTGACAAAAACAGTTACATTTCAATCACCCCCAAAAAGTGGGAACATTCAAAAATGCACTTACATAACACTATTTTGATTTTACCAAGCCAGGACTAATCAAATCCTGACTTGTACACTTACCCAAAATGAGCAACAGTCTTCAGTGAAATACATATACAAAGAAAAAGATGCATAAACACACAAAATAAGTAGAACATTCTACTGCACAATTTAGCTCTCCAAGGAAGATTTGACTGGGTTTTTGGGCAGGGAAAAAGATGAAGATGGAATATTCTTAACTAATTCGCTCTCACTGAGCATGTTCAGGGAAAAAGAACACTGGGACTGGTAAAAATCTGCGACTAATTTGAGTCACATATACTACAACATGTACAACTTCATAACTTACGGAAATGGGGCATTATATTGAATGAAGAGCATAGTTTCATATATGTCAAAGACTTCCTCCAACAGTGTTTTTTTGTTTTGTTTTGTTTTAAGGATGGCTGGTTTCTCCAACATGATCCAAAATAATTACTTCAAATGTAATAGTCTTTCTGCGTTCCAAAATGATCATTTAATTGAATTCCATTCCATGTTGAGGATAACAGAAAATAATTAGGATCCAAAGAGATAAGTACCCAGCATGATATTAGTTAATATGAGAACCTGGAAGACAGTGAAAAAGCAATTAAGTCTCTCTGAAAGGTAACAGACCTCTTAAATAAATAAGCCATCCTTACAGCAGCGTCCAGAGACAGTGAGAATGATGTAAGTGTTCCATTTATTCTAATATTCTAATACTCAGCTTTAGTTTCCAAAGGAGGAAACTAGATTTAAAGGTTTCACTTATTTTCTATTTCAACAAAAAGGACTGAATCAAAGTCAGTGAATGCATACAATACAATCTCCAAGTGTATGATATGCATCAAGAGCAGCTTTGAAATGGATCTAAAAATCGCCGTAACAAGAATTAGGAGAAGATGATCCTATTCTAAGTGTATGTAGGTATGCAGAGACAGGGGATAAAGGGATACTTTAAGTCAATAAATAAATAATCAAAAGATACTGTACTCTTAACTGAGATCTTGAAAAGACAAATATTGTAGCAATAGGAAGACATCCAGAAAGTTTGTAGAAGTGAATTTCATACTAACGCTATGAATGTCTTTTTCCTACTGTAAACTCTGTGCAGTAACAATTTTAGAAACTATTAATTCTTTTCAGAATATTCAGACAAATATCTGAGCATGACAGAGTTTACAGCCCTTCAAACAGTCCTCACAGAATGCAGACAAAATGGGAATCAGCTCCTCTTAACATGAAGATGCCAAAGTTTGGGGTGAAGTGCCCCCCCTTGGAAATGAAGGTTTTAAAACTGAAGTTATGTAAAATTTGGATATGGCCAACTACTCCAAGACGCAAAAAAATCCTGAATGTGAGTCCGATGTGGCACCTATGTGATGTACAGCAGATTTCAAGATCCAAAACAGAAAAAAAAATCACCCCTGTTGGTTTAGATAATAAATACAGTTCAGTAGCTCATAGAGGACTCAGTTTGATAGGTTTCAAAAGAACGCTTAAGAATTCATCCTCTCTCTACTGTTTTGGTTTCAAAACTGGGAGTAAGAAGTCGCTACATATCTGTTAGAACAGCTGAATAAGAACTGCACAACAGAACGGAAAACTAACCAATATTTAATAATTGCAACTTCCACAAGACAAGGATTGTCTGTTGCACTTTTAACTGCAACACTGGGATTACTGTATTGCAGGATGATTAAGACAATTTAAAATACAGCTGAGAAGCAACACTAGTGGAAGAGTTTTTTAAACATTCCAGAAAAAAAAAAAAAAAAAAAAAAAAAAAAAAAAAGAGCTAGAGTACACATGTGGAAATCTCTTTTTAAAAATGTTACTTTTTCCAGCGAGTATCAGAGTGTATCAGCTCTTTTGATGGCACAGAACAAGACTGATGAGTGGCAGTAGTAGTCGGTATCAGCAAGTGCAAGCACAAACCTAAGGAATTTAAGACTGAGATTTCAAATTTAAAACTTGAATTCTTTAGTCAGCTTTTGTTGGTATGCTTTACAATATGCAAAATATACAGAGACGACTGCAAAATACAAGACCTAAGCGTGTATTTATAAACAGATAAATGACAGGCCATCCAGGACACAAGAAATATAATGACCACAGAAAGTCATTAACACTTAGGACAATTTATCTTGGCAAACTATTTATGAAGCCTTGAGATCAGATTTCTATGTTCACAGCCTTAAAATCCAGATATAAATAAAACAAAAAAAGAAAGAAAAACCGAAAGGTCACTGTTAAAAGCTTAAGTTTAAAAATATTATTTTTGTTCTCAATATATAATGTGAAACAACATGAGAATTACCTGTCAACTGATCTTACATAAAAAAACCAGTGCCCAGCAGTCTTTCATGGTTGTCCAGCAGGACCTACAAATGCAGACTAAGAACTTACTTTTCTTAAATTATCATCTTAAGGATTTTATGTGGAGATCTCATCCTTTTTTTTTTTTTTTAATTCTTTGATGGTTAATGTTTCCCTTTAATTGAGGGAACACAATTACTGGTCACGATACCCAAAGGAAAAAAAACACAGACAAGTGAACTTCAGTGCTATTTTTATATAAGCACTTCCAACAATTGTGGCTTATTAAAAAAAGGCATGCCATTTACAATTTATTTGCCTCTTACAGGTGTTTAAAAAGCAAATTACTAATTTCTGTTTCATTCCAGAAGTGTAAATAGAAAACGCAGTTTGCCCTATGCACACTTAAGAAACTATGTCTGATTACTGCATGGGAAACATGGAAGAGAGTTATCAGTTAAAAATTTCCCAAAACATTTTTGCCTCCAAACAGTTCTGCTGACATTAAAAACCTACCTGTATTCTTAAAATTACAGGACTGCACATACATACATGATAATGACTGGAACTCAGATTTTATGTACAGTACGCTGATGTACTGAGTCTGGCTAGCATGCAGTTAACTTCCCCAGCAGCAGTGCATACACTGCTGTGCTCTGCAGCTGTGGCTAGAAAAGTGGCGAAATTGCTCAACTGTTTTGGCTAGCGCTGAGCGGTGCCGGCAAGGCAACAAAGCTGGCTCTCAGGGCAAGCAGGCAAGAATGGGCAAGATATGGAGAGGGAACAAGATGACTGCAAGTGACCAAAGGAATACTCCATACCCTATAACGTCACGCTTAACAATAAAACCTAGGAGAAATAAAAAAGTGGCAGGAACATTTGCAACAAAGGCCTTTGTCTTCCAAAGCAACCACTTCATTTACCAAGGCGCTGCTTCCCAAGAAGTGGGTCGATACTGCCTGCTGATATGAAGGAGAGTAATTTATTTTTTCTTTTTCTTCTGTGTATGGCCTATGTTGTTGTTGGTTTCTTTTTTTTTTTCCTTTGTCATTTACGTGCACGTAACATGAGTTTTTTTTCTCATTATATTTTCTCTCTATTCTTTTGAGGAGGCAGAGTGAGAGAGCAGCAGCACAAACGACTACCAACCCACCACAACTGACTGCATTCCACTGGCACAATATTATTTTCTCAGCAGTCAACCTTAGTTTCAAAGAAGTTCACTAGGCTTGTTTTTGTCAACAGAGTTCAGTGAGTCTTCAAATTAGCATTCATAGTTGAAACACATACACTGTGTGCCTTGATCAACAAATCTGTGGATTTTACCATCTCTAATGGGGTCCTGGTGAAATAAAAAGCTGAAAACCAGTTACCAAAGAAATGTAACTCAAAACACTACTTGGTACTGACATGCTTCTCAAGTTCTGAAAGACAAAGTAGTTATTATTTCCACCTCCTTATGCTGCCTGACATGTAACCTAACACTGATTAATACTGTACATATTCTGTGGTCTTCAGCAACTACCAAAAATAAAGCAAACAGAAAAAAAAAACCAACCAATTATTTACAGTAGAAGGTGCCTTTTCAGAGAAATCACTGCTTTTACTTCTTTTTCCTGAAAGATTAAGTAATTTATAGCAACAGTTCCTACTGAGATCTAGCCACAAGAAAAACTTCAAAGAATAAACCGAAGAATTGCTACACGTAGGGGAGACAGGGAGATAATCAGCCCAGAATATCTTCTGCATATTTTCCTCAGATTTACAGTATTAACTTAACTGTCTTTTGCTAAATCAGCTGGAGATACTGCTGCTACTTAGAAGATACCATTATAATTTCATGAACATTATGATTTCAGAGGGGACTGTGAGCATTAGAGAAAAAAAAATATAAGCAATTTTCATTTTCGTATTTTCCCATAGCATGGAGCATCAGTGCCAGTTGCCAATCACTGTACCTGTAGAAATGTTTACACACTCTTTTCCATTTTAAAAGTATACACAAACATAAATTCACAAATCAAGTACTATATCATTTCTTCAATTTCTTTCTATTTTCTTCCTACTTGGCTCAAAAAATCCCTACTTCTTACTTGGCATTTCCAAGAGAAAAAAAAAATCTTGTCTGAGGTCTGACTTGAAAGGCTGAAGTCAAACTTTTTAGGAGCTTTTGATGAATTCACCTAACAACTCAGAGAAGAGGTTCTTCTTTGAGAGGGTATCATGTAACTGCCACTAACAATTTTCTAAACAATTTTTTCTCCACAGAAATGAGCCTTCAAACACAAGTTTCCCTTTACTTCCAATTCTTATCTCTGCTTACAGTACTGCCACAGCAGAAACTAATCAGTCATCTTCCCTTTGTACCTCTATTTTGTAGAGTATTTAAGTCAGCACTCCACAGTGGCAGGGTGTCATCCAAGTCATTGTAGAGGACTGTTAGTTTAGAAAAACATATGGGCACAGAAAGACTGTGTAATAAAGGGAATGACTGAAGGCTGATAAAACACTAAGTTGCTCCTGAACTCTGAAGTTTGCTCTATCAGAACAGAAAAGGCTAGAAATGTATCACTGATGGAGGTTTCATAATTTATGAGTTCAGTATTTTTTTGTTTTGTTTTGTTTTCTATTTCAGCGAATGTGCTGGAAAAAAAAAACAACAACAAAAAAAAGAGCAGTAACATACAACCAACTGATTTGAAGACCAAACTAGACATAACAATTACATCTCGGAAGGGACAGACTCAGAGGCCATATATGATACAGTGAGAGAGTACATAATACCGAATTCCATAATCTCTCTTTATGAGAGAGCATCTCTTTATGCACATAACCATACAATTTTGTCATCCCCAAAGGATGTGAAGGAAGCAAAAAACAACGCAGGTGTGTGTGGGGGAAGAGAGGACAGGGAGCGAGATTTTCATATTGCAGTCATTTTATGTCATATTACGGGAACCTTCTCTCCAATCATACTAGAACAAGCCTTAAGACACATGTATTTTTCCCTTACATGTTCACTGTCTGAAGTTAGTGTTGGAGGCACTCCATTCTTACGATTGTTCATTTCATCCAGACCTCCAGGCAAGTACATCCGAAAAGGGTCAAAGATAAGGCTCATCTGTGAGATGCTAATTAGATGAACTCCAGTACAAAAAACTTCATAATATCAAAGTCTGAATTTTAAGAAAGGTCATTTACACAGAGCACCACCACCAAGGCAAGTGTTATGCTTAATTTATTAGCATTAAATGGATCTCCACTTTTTTAATTTTACTATTTTTTAAATATATTCAACAGATCTCACAGTTCTTATCCCATTGTTTGCACCACACAGAAAAAAAATGAATTAGTGTTATACACCACAGATGAAGCACATAGTGGGCTATGACATTTTATCTTTTAAAAGGCAAAGCCTGGGAGAAGAAATGAGCTAAGCAGTCCAAAAAACTTGAAACACAGAAAAACTCTCCCATAATTTCAACAGCATCAAGAAAAAACAGAAGGGCATTTAGAATATATATATTTTTTACTATTATTACAGAAAATTCAGTTATACTAATCTTAGAAAACAATTGTAAATCGGGTGTTAATAATTAGTATCTTTAAAATAACCCAAAAGATAGTGCTTTCAAGGAGACTGATGAGACTAAAATCCAAGAAAATCTTCTTAACTGCACACTTTAACTCACTCCACTTTCGTGGACGTAATTCACGTTAAGACACAAACGCTCTTCACCCTCCCCAGGTCCCCCTCCAAGAAACAGACATTTTCCCCAATAATTTAGGTAGTATTTTAGTCCAACTTAGCTTTCTCAGCCTGCTTGCTACTTACATGCTGCTGTGCATAGTTCTATCCTGACAACTAAGCAGTTGAGCTCCCGTAGTTTGTACACTGGCAAACTTAACAGGAAAGCGGAGAATTCCTTACAAGCTTACACAGTCCTCGATGCTTTCTTCGAACATACACCTTAAAAAGTCTTATACTTTCAGCAGGCAGTTGAAGATTTTGGACATCACTAAATGCTTAAATATCTAAATTTCAGATTTTACAGGAAGCAATCTGTATGCATTTAAAGAAAAAAAAGTAGGCATAATTCAATGCATAAGAGGATTAAAACTACTGACATCTAGACCAGTTACTGACTTTTACTCTTCAAGACAAGAATGACAGTGTGTAGGTTAACTAGACTTCAATAGTTCTGTTATCTGATTCCCACCAAGCCATCTCTGGCTTAGAACGTTGTTTAAAGTTTCAGTTAAGTTCTTAGATATGCATTAGTTTTATTATTTTCTCCCATTTACGGAATGGTGACTGACTTCTACACAGAAGTCTAACTCGTAACCCAGTTGACTTGTGTTCCAGAGTCAAAGATATAACAGAAATATCTTGAAGAATCCTAGAAATAACCTGTGCTCTGATTTACTCCAAACATAACCTGTCCTTACTACGTTAAAAAAAAGTTGAGTAAAAATGCTCATCACTACAATAAAAAAAAATGTATCAAGTACAAGTGGAATTCAAATACAGGTTACTTCAAGACAATTCTTATCTGCCAAAGAGCATTTTTTAACAACCAGGCAGAAACGAAGGTCAACACTTGCTAGTAGATTTAATAGGCATAATCGTGTTTGCTGTATACTGACAACTACGTGCAGAGTACATACTGCAAAATGACATTTTCCCCATCCAACTTCAAATCTGCGCTTTTTGCCGCATTCATACTTGAATTCATGCTTGTGTTTGTTGCCGCGTCCTGAGAAAATCTGCGTAATGCCAAGTGTGAAGAATACTGAGTAACTGAACTTACACTAAAATACCGTATTACTGTTGTCTAGTTAAGAAATACCAGAAAACCACTGTACTGCACTATAATAGTCATTATTTGCAACCTTAAACCTATGATAAGTTCAAGTGATGGCTTTACAATAGTAAATTTTGCATAGTCTGTTTCTGCGTAAAAAAAAAAAAAGAGGGTGAACACAGTAAGTATAAATTACTACCCTACATTTATGAAAGGTGACCAATAAAATCAAGACCAACTTGAAAATTTAATCTGAGCTTGATTTACCATTTTTTAATTAAAAGTTATCATGAAACAGTTACTTTTTTCAGTTTATCAGAATTACATTCATTAATTGATAACTGATAAAAGCAAACTTTCAAATAATAAAGCTATTAATTGTTAATAAAGCTATTCATTGATGAGCTTGATTCTCCAATCAATTTTCAGATGCTAACCCAACTTGATGAAAAGGATTCAGCTTTACAACAAAACATACGGCACGTGTGATATAAGTACTTCATGAAGATCATTTACCTTGCAGTTAAGATTTGACATGTCTGAACTTCAAGAATTACAGTGATCTCCAGTGTGACCAAAATTTCTTAAGTAAAACTTCTCTTCTTTTTGACATTGTTAGATACTATACAAAGCAATAAGATGCCTCAAGCATGTATCAAACATTTAAAAACACATTTCCTTGTTACGTAATTTTCAATCTCCACATGGCAGCTATGAAGAAAGATGCATTACACATCCGTGGGATAATGCCCTAGAAGAAAACTACTGTTCAATCTTTTTTTAAAAAATGATTCATATAAAAAAAAGAGGGCCAGAATATTAAAGACAGCTTTTGGTCTTTCTAGAAGTATTAAGTAATGCTGTGCAATAAGCAGTTATTTCTGTCAAATGCTAGAAATAAAGCTAGAGTAGAAACTGATCCATATTTTTTCTTTCTTTAAATTAACCGGCAAGTAGACCAGCCTCAACTGTACTACTGGAGAGAACAGTAAATGGCACTTTATGAGAGTATGGCAGCATCAGACAAAGTAGGCATGGTTTCACCTAACTAGGCAAGCTTTGGAGACTCGTTCTGAACCTCATGCAAGAAAACTTAAGAGTGACATAAAAGGAGGCCTCCTGAATAAAAGGAGAGTGACAAAACAAGTCATCCCCAAATAATGTGCAGGAAATAGGGAGGAGAGCAAAACAATCCACCATATCAGAAAGGAAGGAAAGAGGAAAGAAATCTGATATGCACCCAGCAGTCTGGGTGCAGCTCTTGGTCAGTTATTCTTTCTAGAGATGAGTGTTCCCAAGCTTTGTATATTCAGTTCTTATGGATATTTAACATTCATACCAGTAAACCGCGCAGTGCGATAATAACTGAAGTTACAGTGATTGCTCATGAAGGAACCAACTCCAAGAATGTGCATAAGGAGCCTGAAGTAAGCCTTATCTGTTATGCCATGTCTTTGAAAGGAAAAGAGTCATGTCTGCTGAATTCTTTCAAAGAACATTCTTCACAGTAGTACTAAATTAGAATTCAGTGAAAAAAAGAGACTGTATTACTGTATACATCATCTTATTTCTTTTGAATCTTACCAGAACACAGACATCTGCATGAATCTACAACAGCTTGCATATGCAAAAGTAGAATAATTAACTAATACGATATCTTAAAAAGCAAATAAGACTTAGCTGATTTCTTGCTGAATGGTAGCTCAAAATAACTGTCAATTGCAGATTGCTCAAATTACCTTGAAGGCATGTTTGAAAATAATATAAGGAGAAAAATCTATGATGTAAAAGCAAAAATTTTGGTTGCAAATGAAAAAAGAAGCACATGAACGAGATTTAACAAGTTGGCACATTGGAAGAAACAATGCAAACTTCAAAGAAAACATGTACTTTTAAAGAAAACTATAATACTTTCAGGTGAAAATAACTTCCATGCATATTTGCATTACTTTCAGGAAGATTCTACAGATATTTTTTTAAACAGGAAAACAAAAAAAAAACCACCTTTTTGGATTTTATTCCTATCATTGATCTATATATTATATTTAAAAAAAAACAAATCAAAAAAACTGAAAAAGCAGACAACCAAATGAAAAAACAGCCTGAAAATTCTGAAATGGAAAGTGTACTAAAATTAGAAGGAGATTAAAAAAAAAAAAAAAAAAAAAAAAAATCAACCCTAACAACTTTGGATATATATATTTTTAAACATAATTAAAAGCATATTTGTCCTACATACATGTACTCCACAGAGAGAAAAGGAACATGATAGATTTTAAACGTAGTCAAGCAGCTTGATTTACTTATTTAAAGAATGAAGTCAGTCTTCCTTAAAAAACTCATTTAAAAATGCTTAACATAAAAGTTTCAAGCTTAGGACTAGATCCTTGCATGATCTAACATAAAATGATTCATTGTGCATACGATAAAATACAATCTGTAGAAAGATATATAATGTTAGTGTCTCAGATCAAAGATTGGTAAATTTGAATATTTGGAAATCAAAGCTTTTTGCATCATTAACATTGTTTTATGCACTTCTCTTATTGCACAGGCTACACGCAATTCCTTCTTCAGAACTGAAGTTTGGATCAGATCTGTGGGCTCTTCCCAAGCTTTCAAAGAAAGGAATGCAAACGAAGGTTTTTCAGTGAGGGGAAATAAACAAAAATCTAAGCTGAAAACACCACTGTACCACATCTTATTATTTTCACATTCTATTTTCCTAGCATTTGAATATTTTCCCTTCTTATTTGATCATTAACAACAAAAACTTATATCTTCTTAACAGAAGTTTTTAGTACATTCCTACGTCTTTCATTCAAAGTCAGAAAAATTGCATGCTCTTCTCCTATCTACATATGGCCTTTTCAACCTAACAATAGAACAGAGTACTTATTTCAGAAGGCAGTATAAAAGCCATAGGAAGTGCCACATATAGCATTAAGGAAATACATCTATGTAATTTCCTTATGTTGCTGTTCCTCCTCAAATAGGGCTTATTCAAGTACCTACAACATACAGACTATAGGTTGTCTTGAGTCACAATTAATTGCACTGCACAACCAAAATAGCTTTGTTATACAAAGGTTGTTTAGGTAAGTCTTGCTAGGAGTACAATGTTGCATTTATTCTTTATCTATTTGAAGTTCATAGACTTCAGAAGGGAAGCACAGAAAAAAATCATTATCATTTGGGATTTTAACACTTCCATAAAATACATGGTTGTACAAAGCACCTCATACACTATCATCAGTTTCCCACTGTGAAAATGTGCTCAGAGTAATATTATAGCAAAATGAAGTCATATATGGAACACACATCTTCCATGTTCCTTGTAAAAACCCTAGTTTTGACATCACATGAAATATCCTTTTAAGAGGGATATCTAAAAAATAAAAACAGAAACAAACAATAACAACAGCTGATTCATATTTCCCACTGGATGCAACAAAAGGAAATCAGAATAAAAGTAAATAAAAATGAAAACATCACCCACACAGACATGTAAACTTAAAAGATTCCATTGCCAAAATGAAAACTGTGAAACAGGAAAACTTGGTTAACTAAGTCCAAATGCTAACATAAAAATGATTGAGTAATTTTCTGAACTATAGCTACATCTGATTACTCAACTACAAGGGAAATACTTGTGCTAGAATCGGAACATTAACAATTACAGGTATGTTAACTTTTGAGATGCATCCATTCAAATAAGTTTTGTAACATTTACCTGTATCCAAGCGCTTTACAGGGGACTCATCATCAACCTCAGAATCTCCACATGCACTCCTTGATCTTTTCCTTGGGTGCAGAAGTGTCTCCAACCTTGGAAGGACTACAGACAAAAAGGTTTTGGTCCCTAGCTGTGGAGAAGTTGGCTGGGTTTCAGTGTTCTTTGCAGACTTTTGGGGGCTTATACTTTTCGATTTGCAGAAGAGAATGGATGTACGTCTGTTTACATCAGTTGATGACTCAGCTACAGCAGAAACAGTCGACTCATTGAGATTACTGTCAAGTAAGTGTTCTGGAGTGTGTCCATTTATTTCTTTCTGAATGCAAGTGCTATATAATTCATTATCAAATTTTACTCTTTTGTAAAGCTTACTCTGCTCTGGATTGAGTTCTACTGGTTTGAGGGTTGGTGGTTCTGAATTAGTCTCCAAGTTTGAAGGAAGAGGTAATGCATCTGATGGTTCAAGTTTAGGGGGAGATTTATCTCCTGAAAAAATTATAAATAGAGTGTGATTTTTGAAAACTTGTAGTTAGAAAGTCTATTATAAAACTCACTATAAATGTGCAGCCCACCAAATAAATTGTTGTTTGGAAACAAAGCATAACATTTTAAAAACAATTCTTGACTAACAACAATCTGTCCTAGTTAGTAGTTCCTACTTTTATACTGGGCATGTAACACGGATAGAAAAGTAGGTATTTATAGTTGGTGTTAACAATTTACGCTTGGTACTTCTTCTCATGCAGTTATGTTAGTTTCATTAACTAAGAAAACTTTTTTTTTTTTTTAAATAGAAAGTTGGGGTGGTGGATGATTATGTTAAAATGCACTTACACTGCCATTCAAGTAAAATATTTGATAAAATACATTATACAATTTTTTTTATATACACCTTACCTGCCTATGACAAATTTTAATCAGCTAATCGTTTAAAAATTGTATCTGTAACCTGATCTACCAGAGTGAATTCAAGTGCAATACAAAATTCACGAAAGGCAATTTCTGCAAAGCTGCTTTACAGTTTTCACTAATAGTTTAATTCACAAAAAAAAAAAAAAAAAGCCCCAAAAAAATCTCTCTCTCCCCCCCTCTCTCTCTCCCAAAAAAAAAAAAAAAAAAAAGCCCCTCAAACAAAGAAAACACTTCACTCCTAAAGTCTTGCAGCTTTACTAGGCACTAGCTGGCAAATACAGATGTGACAGCGTAGACCTGACAGAAAACAGAAAAGACATCACCTACTAATTTTCTTTCACCCCTCCCCCTTTTTTCCCCATTATCCTCTCCCAGTTTATTTAAATAATTTCAAACTGAGAGAAGACAATAGGGAGACACAAACGTGAGCATATAGAACCAGATTCAATTTCTCATCTCAAATGATGGGAAAGAAGCATTCTACTGTTGTAGCACTCCTAAATAAAAGCAAGAGGACTACCCAACCTGCTGAAACAGAGACCTCAAAATCTTTACACTTCCCACAATGATCTTTTAAGAACTGAAATGAGACAAAAGATGGTGCTTATTCTGTAAGAACAACGGTACGATGCCAATGTAATGTTTACACTATCAAATGAAATTTTAAAGTTTAATTAATTTTGTGTCACCGGATGAAAGGTGACACAGCAAGATGTAACAACATGGATTTAAATCCTCTACGTGTAGAGGCTTAAATACTACTCTTCTGTGCTTTGGTTTAGCAATGGTTACTTTGAAATTAATGACTTCTAGGGGTAGAAGTGCCACATCATTTAAGGTATATCTGTACAGTAGCACAATTCATATTAAAAATACAGTGTTTAACAAATAGTGTGACTACACTCTCATCCTTTGAAAGCATACAAGTATTACAACTGGTAAAAAACGTTCAGAATAAAATTTAGCGTTCAATTGTGTTACTTAAAGTGCCAATTTGAAAAAGCCCATGGTTTAGAATATCCAATGTCACTGTCATTTTTGAACAAATTGTAATTTTCTCTCAATTATAGTTAAGAGAAGATTCTTAGAAAGATCTACGCACTGAAGAAAAAAAGACTATTCAGACATGAAAAAATAAATGTCACTGGATTATTCTGCTACTGATTTCTCACATAATCAGAGACTTAAAACAGAATTGTAAAATTACAGATAATTCACAGCACTTCTAAAGTCAGCTCTCATAAAGACCCTGGGCAGAGGATTCCAATCTAATCTGGTCCCTTTTTTTTTAGCAATTTGTTCTCTTTCCTCTACGTAACTTCCACTTCAAAACTGCAGCTTGAACTGATAGCTAACTACTCTTCACTGTAACTGTAAAAGCAATGTCAATCAACTCTGGATCATGCCTTTATATATATATATATATATTTTAACCTATTATAGAATACAGAAACAGTTACTGCTCACTTTTAGGACTAGTATTTGCACATTAGCTGCAGAAGTTAAGGGCTGTGTAATGAAAATGTTAAGCTACAAGATAGTGTACTTATATGACAAAGTACATTAAATTCCTAAATCACTATGTTCAGAGGCAACATTGCTTGAAAGAGGTTGAAATAAATAAAACACCATAGAACATCTTAAGAATTTTTAACAGCTTCAGAACAGGATAAGTCATATGTCAATTCAGCTATAAATTTTTTTAACTACTGTCACTCAAATCTCAAGCGAATTATATATCTGAAAATCATTCTTAACCACAGTAAGAAACAACCACTATGTTACTGTTTGAATGGCAGTTAAGGACAGTCTTTTTATTCACTTCGCCTCTCAAATATGCTGACAGCATTAATCTGCACCGGACTATTCTTTTTTTTTTTTTTTTTTACTAAACACACTTGCACTTTCCCTTTCGCTCTTTCCTCCCCCCACTCAATGCTGTTATTCAAAATGAAATACATCTATAATGCTCCTAAATAAAAATAGGTTAGCTTTTCAGAGAAGAGCTGACCAAGAAACAGAAACTCAAAACTTCAATTTATTTTGCAAAGTGGATTTGATTGCATCCTTTTAACTCTGCAACTTAGGTTACAATAGAAGAATCAAATACAACAGTGAATTGTAATATATAGTTAGGTGTTTCTAGCAAGTTGTTCTCAGTGGAATCAGTGGGGCCTAGCAAAGAGCTGGTATAGTTCTGAAACCACTGTTTTGAGGAGGAAGAAAGGCACAAGGGAAAGGGCTGGTTAGATTTAGGTGCCTTAATTCAACAACATGAAGTTTGATGACTCCTATCAATAGGTAGCTACTGTTATTAAAAGGGAAACAAACACACAAACCTATCTACTCTCCAAACTCCGCTCTCCCAGAGTCTTCGCAGAGGAGAGGATAGAAAAGCTAGAAAATGCAGTACAACAGCCAGCATTCTCAGCACTATTGGCTTAGGCTCACATGATCCCCAATATACATTTTTTGGCATTTAAGTGGATTTGTAAAGTATGAAGATGCTTTCTACTCAGACATTCTCAATTCCTTTTTCGATCAGATTTTTTCTATTTTACCTTCCTTAATATCCAGATTTTTAAAAAGCCTTGCTATTGTGAAAGGAGGTTTTCATTAAAGGGATCATTCTCATATTCTTAAAAATTTATTGTACATAAGTAGTTATCTGTCCATTTAAAAATGAAATAAAATATTCAAGTATCCCGTTTAATTCACATGATTAGAGCACCTTTACTGAAGAACTACTAGTACTAATTAAAAAAAGGTTTAAAAATCTTACCTTCTTCTTCTCCATCTTGTTCTAGTGCTGCACTTTCTTCTTCAAAACTTCCAATACCTGATTCTATTTGAGGAGCTTGGTTGTGTTGCTGACTTAACTTGTTGCGAATACTGCTGATTTCCTTCTTTAACAGCTTTGCTCTTTTGCTCCTTGACCCACTGGATTTCATTGCACAGGTAAGATCAAGTTTTTCTAGCAACTCCCTCAGCTGTTCTTCCAGGGACATATGCACTCGGTTTGCAGGATTCAGTAACCTATCAACTTAAGTCAAAACACGTATAATTCAAAATGTGTTTTATGTTTCCAGATAATATTCCAACAGGAAAAATGAGTAAGTAAACAAAAAAAAAAAAAAATCACATGCTGACTAAAAAATGCTATCAAAAGCTACTTAGATTACAGTATTAGTTAGCTTCACTATCTTCAGTGAAGAACCTACGCTGGCGTAAGTTTCTATTGTACAATATTGCTACTGTTCTTCTTGAGTGGTATTTTTCTCAAGAAAGATAAGTAATAGAGCAAGGTCAGAAAGAAGACAATTAACCTCTTCTAACCTATGATGTGATCTCTTTCTTGTCAAGGAACAGACCAAGATTACACTAATGTAAAAAGAATGTCAATCATTCTCCTTCATTTTCAAAACCTCAGAAAACCAGTCATTTTAAAGATGTCATTTTAATTCCCAGCCTTACAAGCGTCCTTGACTGTTAGAACTGAATAGGTTATTTAAGAATGCACTGAAATTTATGTGTGCTGGTAGTCATCTTCCATGTCCTATGACCATATATAACATGTAAAATAAGGCACTCAACTTAAAAACCTTCTTCATGCAACTTGTCAAATTAGGCTTTAACACTGCCAAAGTAAGAATCTGGAAGACAACGCTTTCCAATGGCAGATCTAGCTGAAGAGAATCAACTTAATCTTTCAAGAACTGTTTGCAGTGGAGAAAAAGAATTATGGTGAATAACCTGAAGAGCTACAATTACAAACATCTGCATGGAAGGCGAGGAGCCAAAAATGCAGGTTTTAAAAATAATCCAAAAACCTTCTTACCATCTTCCCAAGAGAAAGGCTGTGGTGACTCAAGTTTAGGCCGTTCAGGTAAGTGCATTCCAGTTTCATTATCATAACCAATTCCTTCAGCATCTCTCCTAGCTTGCCTGAGAACTACACCTCCTTGATCTCTTAACCGCACTGCAGCTCTATAGAATATTGTGTCTTTTGCATTGTACTTCATACAGTTATCTATGATAAGATTGAAGTCTTCTTCAAATTCACTGAGGTTTTTATAGCCTTGAGCATCTAACCGTTTTCGCATGGTGGAGAAATCCATAGGATGTTTAATATGATCCAAATAGTCTGGAACCTTTGAATAAATATTTAAAACAGTGGGTAAAAGTACAATAAAATTTTCTTGATAAAGTAGTATCAGCTATTAACTGTTTTGCATGTTTTAAGAGAATAACAGCTCAAATTACTAAATGCAAAATATACCTAAGAACAGTGTATCTTGAGATAGTAAACATTTACATACCAACATTACATATTACATGACTTTGTATCCATGTAACAAATCACAGTTCTACTAACAGATGCTGAAACTACTCATTTTTAGAATTCATGTATGCATATCCATATATGTAGGTATATAAATGCATTTATACATGTATAAATGTATAACATATATATATACTTATAAATGTTACGTGCATACACAAATATACATGCAAACATATGCATATATAGAGACTATATATAACATATTCTATATATATATTTTTTTTTTTTCAAGGTAAATGAAAAGGAGTTTTACCTCCAAGTGAGAATACAGCATCCACATTTCAATTTTTAAGACACTGTTCAAATTTGCTTCATCAAATAATCATATAGCAGGAAATAAGTACTATTAATATAGAATACTGCCACTTCATTCTGCACAAGTATTCACCAGAAATTACTTTGGTATATGAATATACTTTCACAGTACCAAGTTATAAAAGGCATCAGAATGGAGGTTAGAAGGTAACAGTGCTACCAATTACATGATGCAACAATTTGCTTCTTCTACTGTGGTGCCACCAAGTCATAGCTAAACATAAGAAAACACTAAAAAAAAATAAGCTTAAAACATACCTCTTTAAGGTTCACTGGCTGAGCAAATATACGAGCAGAATCCTTTTCCTGCAGCTGATCCAGGACTGATCGAAGGAGGACACTGAATGGAGTAAGCTGAAGTTCCATAGCAACCTGCTCAATTTTGACCTAAGAGAGTAATGAAAAATAAATAATTGCATACTTATTAAAATACTGTTCTAACCTAAGTTGTCTTGCAGCAGTAAAACATAAGATATGAAACACTATATAAAAACAGTGCTTCAGCTTAAATATAAAAGAAAATAAGTTGTCAAAACTAGTATTTCTACATCTTAATATTACTTTCAGCATTATCACTTTGAACTGGTACGACGTATGCTTTCAGTTAATGAGAAATTATTCTTACTCCTCTGTTGCAGACTCAGTTTCAACTTCAGCTTCCCAGCTCAAGTTTTTATTGTATCTACAATGAGTTTTGCAGCATTATTTATATTTTTAACATAAATTCTTTATTTGAGACACTGTTAAATAAGAATAGGTTCGTATACGACAAGCAAAAGAAAAATTAAAAATTTAAAAGTAACATGTTTAAAATTAACCTTCAGTTGTCAGCACTGAAATACTTTCGATATGGAAAAATGAAATTCTTATCACACATCAATGGTGTGAATATACAAATAATATAAACACACAAAGTGAGTTTCAAAAAAAGAACAATTTAAGACTCTAAAGGCAAACTTGTTACTTTCACAGTTTCTATAGAAAAATGTTATCTTTCTGCAGAATCACTTTCTCACATCTGAATCCCAGCTATATTAACTCTAATGTCCTGTGAATTAGATGCAGTGGTCACTCATTTGTCAGAAAAATAAAAAAGTGCTGCTCAGAAAAGGCTTTTTGTTAGGAAAATGTGATGATAAATTTTGCTACAGCTCTTCAGAAATCAAACAACTTTGAAAATACAGCTGAATGGCTTGTTAAGTAATTGTATATATTTTAATCAGCTTGTGTGTGAGCACGCACACAAACAGCATACTCTTCGTATTGCAAAACCTGCGTGAGAATACTTAGTCATCTTTTCTTCAGAAAGGTCTCACCAAATTAAATCATACTCCATTTACCTGCTCTCTTTTTAATTTCTCACGCTTACGTATCAGCTCAATCAGTAAGCGTGCCCTTTCAAGATCATGACGCAGCCTTTGCCAGTACTTCAATTTTTCTTTTAAGGCTTGCATTTCTTCATCATCTTCTCTCTAAGAAAAGAATCAAAAAGATCGTCAGGAAGTGAAAACAACTGATCACTTTCTATAAGCTAGTTTTACACAATTCCAGAAGTGCAGTCACAGCAAAAATGAAGTTTATTTATTTATTTTTTTTAAATAGAGCACTTGGTAATAAGGTTCATAATATCGTAATACATAATACAGCTCCTAATACAGTTCTACTTTTGAACTGTCTAGCTCAAAGCAAAATTTATATAACTGAAAAGCAGCCCTATAATGAAGATTATTTACACAAGAAAAGCAATATAGCAAATAACAACCCAGCTGCAAAATCAGATACAGTATTGTCACATCAAAACCCAAACCAGGAGAACTAGTCCTGAAGTACTCAGGTACTTGATGGTCTTTGCGGGTCCCTTCCAACTGAACTATTCCATTCTAGTATCACCCAGCTTCTCCACAAATATCACATAAGCCTGGTAAAACAAAGTTCTCCCTGTGGTCAACACAGTCCACCTCTGCCACTTTCAGCCATGCTAACAGCACGTTTCTAACAGCAACAAGACCATTATGACTCCTGAATACGGAAAATGAAAAACAGTTTCTCAAATAATTTCAAATAGTACTACAAATATGCAGTGTAACAATACATCAATAATGAACTGGACAACCTGTCCATAAATACCTGTAGCATTGTAGTACTTAGTTTGTTCTGCATACACAGAAAACAGCCTTTCTTGTTTGTTTTTACTATTTTTCATAAGAAAAGGTAAAACGCTGGAATAATAATCACAGTGTTAAATAGGGTTTTATAATTCACCAGAAACAAGGCTGTTAAGAAGTACAAGTCCTGATACTAGGACCAAGTACAGAAAACAAGCATGCGTTAGAGGATTATTATATTTTATGTGAATATCCTAACTAAGAATCCCAGGAAGAAATGGATAGCTTTGTATGCTTGCCCAGAACTAGCATGAGGCAATATATATATGTAGTATCATTCTTTTGATGGTTTTTGTTTGTTTGTTTTAAACAAACAAGTGATAAATAAATTCCACCAGTTATAAAAAATAGAAGACAGAAGACAAAGGAAAACTGGCTGAACAGGTGAACAATAACCACGCATTACAAACAGTGACACTCATAGCAAAAACATCCCTAATAGCATGAAATTATAGTCCTGTAAAAGAGCTTTATGAAATTTTTCAGCTAGAAGGTTCTAAAAATAAAACTGCAAAAAATGGCAGTTTAAAAATAGCTAACAGATATGTGAGTGCTGCCCAGTATTTTAGCACTTTATATATCTTGGAAAATGAGAGGCAAGTAGCTATGGAAGCTATGAAGTCAGTTTTATCCAAATCTCTGACTTCACTGAAAATCTTTTACCTCCAACTAGCTCTGTATATTAGTACAGCGATCTAGTAACAAAAGCTCATTCCTTTTTTCAAAAAACATAATTGAAAAGTTCTTTCTACTTTGAAAAGAACTTTCTACTTCCCAATGTCTATTAGACTGACAATCTTTTTTTCTTTACAGAAATTAGAACTTGACTTAGACAAGTAATAATTTAACTGCTGAAGGTCCTAACGTTTCCAATTGTGATAGCAGTACAAATATTATTATTCACATTTTCAGTTCCTTAAAATTCCAAGAGACCCGCTGAATCAGGATGTCTACACTGCCACTATGCCACTTTTGCATACCCCTTAATCTGTGAGTGCAGATCCCGTGGGGGGGGGGGAGAAGAAGAAAAAAAATCAACAACTGTTAATTGACATATTTACATTTTCTTTTTTTCCCCATAGTTTTAACTGTTTTTAAGAACCGAAATTTCGTTCTGGTTCCTGCCAAAAGCAGAAAGCTTGTTGTCTGCTTGCTTGCAGCCATATAATAGTCTGCTCTTTTGCCCTGTGTAATTGCATAATTCATCAGATTAGGGAACTGATCCTACTGAAAGTCAACAGAAACACACCAGTTTTAAGGTGGGTCAGGAAACCTAGATGCAACAAGAAAAGAATGCAACTCTGTTAGAGCAAGTCTGACATAGTTCATGTGAAACTTAAGTACTTTGCTAAATATGAAAGTGCAGTCGCAATTAAAAATATTTTAAGATTTTTTTTTAAATTGAATCAGTTGTTTCACCTGGTACAGACAAACGTAACACTTACTCTCTAATGTACATTTATATCTGCTGATGTGACCCAAAACATCAAGAGCACCTTGCTTTTTTTTTTTTCTTTAAGCATACATAGCCTCCTTTCTCTAAAATCAGTTTGGCTCATGGTTCAATAGTGAGCCTCCAATTCTGCATCACTGCTATGCAGAGTAATGTTTAAGTTATACTAGCTGACACCAATCCTCTTTACACTTCATTACCTGATGTATAACACATGCCTCAACTGAAACGAATTCAGGAAAGCTGAAAAGAGTTCAACGTTGGAGTGTTAGTTTCCACTATCTGCCTAGTGAAAATTCTGACTAAATGTTTATTTTAAATATTTTACTTCACAAAAACTTTCTGACAAGCAGATCTTTATATGACTTTCTTATTAAACAGATCTTCCTCCAAATCTTTCTATACCAAATCCAGAAAGGACAGAAGTTAAATTCAGAAACTGTGGCATTTCATCTACTGAACGCAAAGCACTGTATTGTTTAGAAAAGCTAAAACCAATATTTGTTAATGCTAAGAGGGACTCATTTCTAAGACATACAGATCATGTATCAATTGAGATCTCATCTTCATCCTATCCCACCATAAAGGAATGTCATATCAGTAGGAACACTGTCACTGTACCAACAAATCACTCATGCTGGATGTGAACATGAGGGAACAGCCTCATTCCTCACAGAAACTGTAACTTAACAAGAGCCAAAGAATTAATGTGATAGCACTGCATCTTGATCAACAATTTCATTAACAGTTCTGCTATTATTCATAAGCCAGCCAAAACCATTTTGTGTCTGCAACCAGTGTTATTACTAAAATCTTCACTGCAGATATGACTTTAATCAGCAGCACTTTTAATACCTATTTTCTGAACAGCAGCTTCAAACAACCTTTACAATACCAGCAATAGCTCAACTTTCACACCTTATTTTTACTGAAAAAGTATTTAAGTACTGGAAAAAAAAATAATGGGGCTGCAAGTTTTTTAAACTCCAGTATCTGTCATGATATTCTAAGCAGAGAAAGAAGTGACAGTATAAATCATTCTTTCAGAGGTTTCCTTGTTCCTCCAGCAGGTGAGATGTTACATAAGCCAAGATCTTTGGGGTTTAGTGCTGCTCACTGATGTATCATCACCTTCAAAAGCATATCATTACTGAGCTCTAACGCACCGTCATTAAAAAGTAATTTGAAACCGTGGAATGCTTCTTCCCCCATCAAATTTGTTTTAGTAAACAAACATTACACAGGGATCACAAATACCTTCCACTTGACATTTTGAAATTGCTTTCAGAAATTTTGACTGGTAAATGTACACAGCTTTAAGAAATTTAATTTTATTTTTTAATAGAACGCATTTTATTAGAATAAAGCTTCAGCATAAACTTGTGCTTGTGTGTAACTCCACTGAACTGTGCCAAAAGTGAATCTAGAAGTTGAACCAACAAATCCTTGAACTTCATGTATTTCTCTTAGTTCTCTTATTACCAAAGAATATAGACAATAAGGTTCAAATTTCAACACTGTAAATTATTATGTTTAATCCTTACCCCATAAAATACCTGGTTTTGTAAATGTCGAAGAAGAAATTTGCTTTGAATCTTTTAATATATTTTAGAAATAGTTTCTTTTCTTTAATCTTTCAAACTCACAGGACACTGAAAAATTATTTCCAAAAAGCATAATGAATCAATGAATAAAATCTGATCAGTGTAATTAGGATAGTTTTAGTGAACGTTTTGTAAAACATTTAGTAAAACATAAGGCTATCTTACAGAAAAGAATGTGTGTGTGTATGTGTATATATATATATATATATACATATATCACAACTTAAAAGATTTATATATTGTGACTTCAGTTTGTAACTAGACGTTAAAAATAAGGTAAAGCTTTTACTCAGTGCTGAATAAAACTAAGTTTTTACTTGGTGCTATGTTTCCTGTTAAATTTTTTTATTCCCATCACGTACCTGTTGCGTGTTTCGTTGTGACTGCAAACTGGACTGTAGCCTTCTCAAAAGAGGAACACCATTCCTAGACAGCCTTTTAAGCAACCAGTAACTGTGCACTCGTTCAACAAACTGCTTCTTCCGCTGAATGGCCACCTGATTCATAATCTTATTTAATCTAAAATATAGAAAAATTGATATTGTATTTTTTTCCAGCAAAAACATATTTGTCTATGGAAGTTAAATATCAATACATATATAAACGAATCATGAAGCAACAGCAACAACCATCAGGCTAATTTCAATCAATTACATTACTTTCAGTACAACTATCTTGTAGCAGTAGACTATAATCAAATAGGTCAGCTTGATACCGTATTTCTATCAAATATATTAAGGTACTTTAATGCTAACTGATCCTAAAGGACATAAGTTTATCATGACCATCTATTTTCTGAAGAACAATCCCAGTTTAAGGCAGAGAATAAATTCTAATGTGCATTTTAGAATAATTTTCTTATTGAAAATAAAAAAATAAGCTTGACAATATCTTCACACAGAATTAGTAGTTTATTTCAGACACAGTACATCTTTAAAAAGTACAGAAAACCCGTGATGGTTGTAGAAGTTTGTCTTTGTATGATACTAATGCCTTTGCAAAATTAACACGAGATGTCCCAAGGCACCAACTACCTTTACTATTAGGAGGGTTGTTCACTCCCCTGGGGGCAAAGGGTGAGCCAGAGACAGAAAAGGATCTCCCCTGAGCTGGATGTAAAACAGTTACAGAAAGGATAATATGAATGAACATAAATCTGTTAATTATTCCTTCAGTATATTTCTTCTAAGAAAATTATACAATGCATAGCCATAGAGCTATCGAAGGTTGTCAAGTTGACTGTAACACCAAACCAAACAAAATTAAGTTCAAGAGAGGTGTCTGTTTTGTAGGACACTACCAACAGACATTTAAATAAAAATTCTAAGCATGCACATATGACTGTTTTTCAGTTTTTCCCTTTAAGCATTGGGAATGAAGCAGTATCTCAGCTAAGTGTCAGAAGAAATGTTTTCAAATACCTAAACAAACAGCAAAGTTGTGAGAAGCCTAGAGTAAAATGATTTTTAAGAATATTTTGGAAGCTTGTATGGTGTTTGACAAACAAACATGCATGCAACTCTACCCTGAGTTAACCAAAGGGCATCTGTCCCTAGCTGTTTTTCACTATGTACAAGGCAAGGTGCAGTAGGTCTTCTCAAGGCTATCCTAAATGTAGCTACAGAACTTTCAGTCATCACAGGGTACAGGCAGTGCCAACACAGGCCTTCAAAATACAGTGCCACTGTGTCCTTTGTTTCTTCAGTATTCTTGACAAATTCTAACTTAACCTAACGGAATCTTAGAAAGCCTTTTGAAGCCTTGTGCTGACTTCAGAGAATGTATCACACACAAAAAAAAGACCTTGCTGTGACCATAATAAACGTCATACACAACAGAAACAGTTAATTATACAATGTACTAAAAAAAAAAAACAAAACAAAACAAAAAGCGAACAACAGCCAATCAACACCACACACACACAGAAAAACTACTGCCATGTCACTCTCTTGGAAATAGCAAAACATACTGAAACAAGATAAAACATCAGCCAAGTATATGCTTGGAGAGATCTCAGAATCATAATTCTATATGAAGCAAAGTGCATTGGCAAGATGCCCATCAGATGTGGCAAGACTAACCAAACATCTTTAATTACAGCTTTGAGTACATTTTCCCATTCACATAATGAACCATTCTTTTCTGAGATAATTATGATAGCGAAGTGTTAGAATAAGCTCAGGAGAGATGCCTGCAGAAGATATCCAGCTCTCAAAATACAAACAAATAGAACGTAATTCACTGCAAAAACTACCTAGCAAGCTGTAGCAATCTACTATGCTCTTCCTATGCTCCAAATAAAACCAAACACTGGCTGCTCGTATTTCATTTAGACACCGGGCTTCAGCAGTAGCAAACACTGCAAATCACCAGTTCACTTCTCAAAATACAGAGGTCAGATGTTTTCCACACGAAGAGCCTTCACAAAGCAGATTATCTGAATGATACAACAAGACATTATATCTGCTGCT
Organism: Centrocercus urophasianus; assembly: GCF_019232065.1. NCBI lineage: Eukaryota > Metazoa > Chordata > Aves > Galliformes > Phasianidae > Centrocercus > Centrocercus urophasianus. The sequence continues at coordinate 17,141,545 of NW_024884697.1, forward strand.
ATACCCTAAAACCCCACTAACTATAGCACAGCCCTGTGATAAGCTTTTTGCTTAGTCAGATGCTTCCATCTGTCTTGCTTCTACTGTTTCTACTGTCCAAAACACTTTAGATGACAGACGATACAACCATTTGGGAAAAATAAGACACCTTCTTCTGCAGAACCCTAGAAGTAGCACAGACAATTAATGTTTTTTGAGGCTCCCATTCTTGGCATGGCCTCCTCACCAGGAAAGTCTGGCTCGTGCTCACAAAGATACATTCGGCTGCGCTGAACTTGAACACTCACCTGAACTTACGCACGTGTTATGTACCAAACTTTAACTAGTCTCTTTCTACTACATGAGCTAGAATCAAAGTCTGAAAGTAGTTTCTCAAACAGTTTTTTAAATCCTTCAAGGTCTTGAAGGAGCTTGCTGTATACTCCACTCACACTGCACCGCCCCAAGAGATGTTAAATTATTGAAGAGTGTGAAAAACAAAAACCATGACACACACAAAAAAAACCTTATTTATTCGGGGCAGGTAAGAGAGATCTGTTAGAAGAGTTAGTAGTTTTGCAGGATCTGACTTGCACAAGACAGGACTAACTGGTAGCACTGTTGGACTCCCCAGAAAGAAGTGAGACTTGTAGAGAAAGGTAGGTCACCTCCCAGAACTACACAAAATCCCATAGTGATTTATCTTTAGAAAAAATAGACAAGGCTCACTACATGGAACAGGCTTTTCTTTTTTTCCTTTATTGTATACATCTCTTTTGGGACTGCCAAAGAAACTAAGATTATTATTTCTGAGATCTCGCAATGATGGGAATGTAGAACACACATCTGGAAGATAATACAAGTAGTATCACCTCCTCAATCGTAACTGACCTTACATATCTCAGACAAAGTCACAGCTACAGTGATCACAGAAAGAAAGCAAAAGAGATCAGAACTGTCCTTGGTGTCCATGTTTCTTAAATAAAAGGGAATTTGCTAACATGAAATGCCCAAGAAACCTTGTGAAATGGACCGTGTTAAATACTAAACATTATCCTTTCTAAATATTTAAACAACTTTCACAACTATGCTAAACTCAGAGCAGAACCAGTGGTGCTTCCATGACACTCAGTATGTTAGGCAACTGGTCTTACAATAGAAGTGCTCATTTTCAAGCTGGTAAAACTGACAGTAACAATACATGAACTGTCCCAGACCAGCCATTTTCCTCAAGCAACTCTGACCACTGCAGCCTTTTGGATGCTCTGACACCACCAGGCATACTCTTTGTACTCCTCACATTCCAAAACTAGGTATAAGAACATTCTTCAGAACTGCTGTGTTGGTGCCACAGACAAATGGGAAAGCTGAGACAGTGCCCCAGTCCCATTTGTATCCAACTGAAAAGCACTGCCACGTGCAGTACAAACACAATGGAAAAGCAGCCTACAATGCCCTGCTTATCTTTAAAAAGAGAGAGGTACTTTTTCAGTGGAAGCTTTCCAACACCAGCTTTCGAAGCCTGAAACTACAGTCTGAGGGTAAATTACAGCGTTAATTACAACACGCTTACAAAAACAACAAAAGGATCAAAAGGATCAGAAGAGAAAACTTTCATTTTGAAAATGTCCGACAGACTAAATTTATGTAAATTAAATTGAAAGTTAATACGCAGTGTCTTCAGCCAGATCTTTCATTTTAATCTATTGCTCTATGCTAATCTGCCAACAGTGGTGCTCAATGAACTGGTCAAAGAGGAATAGCTTGTGAACAGTAAAATTCAGTTCTGTGTTTCTTCTTTTTTTTGTCTTTTTTTCCTTAAGCTAAGTACCTAATATATTTTTCTCCAACCCAAGAAATTTGCTGCTGTCATACTAGCAAAGTCATAGCTTCCTCCTTCCTACTCACAACTGCCTTCCTCTCCTAGTTTCAGCTACATGTCACTGTGGCAGCTATGACAGTTACAAGAGTGAAAACAGCATCTTTGGTGACTAACCATGCAGCAGTTTCACACAGGAAAACTGCTGCTTTTCTATGAATCATCTCCAACAGCTCTGCAGACCACACTTGCTTTCTAACATCACAGAGTATTAAGTATTCTAGTATCTTATGACTTCTACAGCATCTCTGTCCTCAAGTTTTAAAAATATAAATCAGAGAGAAAATTTCCACACTAAAGCTAAGCATATTATTTTTCCAGTATTACTAAAGTAACTCCAGCCAAAGTCTTCACATAAGAATCAGTAAGACCAAACACCCACTAAAACCATTTTTAATAGTATTTTACTATCTGGCCCGTGAGCCTCCAGTTTCATCAACCTGTAATTTTGTATCTTCCTTTACCAATCATGGCTGTATTAAAGCTACATGCAAAAGACCAGCATAAAACTGTACTTAGGATCACCAAAATGCCAATCAGTATACCCAAGGACAATAAAATGAAATCCCAGGTTGCTGAGCAAATAAAATACCCCTATTTTCAAATACAAATACTGCAGATATGTTTTTAAAAGCTGTCACAACAAAACACAAGAACTCTAAATTGAATAAATTGTTACTGAGGAGACTCAGTATCAAGAGGAGTTTAACTTTTAAATCTTGCTCAGTGAAGTTTTGCAGAACACAGTGAGACTCACGGGAAGCAGAGGGGAAGAAAAGACAACTACAGATGGTAACAGTGATTGCACTGACACTAATTGGAAGAGAATTAGCAGAAAAACAAAGTAAAAAAAGCTACAGAAGTTTCTATTTTGGGAGTTGGAATGAATTCTGGGGACTTGCCAACTATTCCTCCTAGCTCTGTACATGAAATCTTCAGCTTCTAGAGACGCATCAAAGCTTTATGTTTTAAAAATCTACCTAACAGATTTGTCCTGTACAATCTCTTTTTCAGATTCTCAGAAGATCTAATAATACAGATTTTATTCACTGGTACACTTTCTGAAGTCTCAAAGTGTCTTCAGGTTACTGGACCGAACATGAAGGAAACACTTTTCCATGCTTCAGAAGATTATGAAACTGAGCACCTGTATCTCTACTTGCACAAGCAGCTGAGAAAAGTTTCTCTGGACAAGAAAGTAGAGTGCTGAACTTAAGCGTTAAGAAAATCTACATAAATTCTGGCCAATTCCTGATTCGTTATGACCAGCTACTTAGTTCCTACCGTAACAATTAACTTTGTCACCTTTCAAACTTTTGGACAACAAAATGAACAAAATTAACTAACTAAAACAAAACCCAGCAGTAACAGCAGCAACAAAACGCTGCCTCTAAGGAAAACTTCCTTAGTGCTCTCAGTAAATCACATGCATATACTTTCACCACTTCCTATACAAATAACTTATGTAGTCATAACTTTTCAAGCGTTAAAAATATTTTTCTGTACTTTTTTTCTTGTATCTGTCACAACCATACTATATATGAGTTTGAACTATTATCTCAAAAGCTAAATTCCCATTAAAGTACTAACCTAAAGAATCAAGTAAAACTACCTTTTCTTTGTAATAAGAGAAAACTTAATTTACTAATTCTTGTGCATTCTATAACTTGGGTTACTGAATAAAAAAAATTGCAGGAAATCATTCTTCAAACAGTTCCTACTGAAATTCTTATTTTTGTACAGTACTTAAAAGATGCATCACTTCTAACTGCCACAAAAACAAAGTTCATACACTTGGTGAAACACAGAAGAACTGAAGGGGAAAAAAAAAACCAAACCAAAAAACACCACCACTTAAGATGTTTTGAAGTTTTACTACTGTTAAATTCAGGTAATGAATTTTAAATCCTCCTAACCGTAAATCAAACACTCGGAGGATCACAGGATGCTAACCATGCACCTGAACAAAATGCCTAACATATTTTAATTTCTATTTTAATCTTCACTGTTCTGCATATGTGAAATAAAGACAAAAAAGAAGGAAATTATATCTATTGATTTTTCCTCTATCCCCCCTGCAAAAAGAAAGTACTTAAATATGAGACATCCTTTCCAACATAAGGACGAGGAGGGGGAGCGAGGGCTGCCTCTCAGAAATCAGTCACATCTGATTTTTATTGTCAGATACACAAGTTACCTTATTTTTTTAATGAAAACTTACTTTCACAACCTATTAAAGTCATATTTACTTACATACATGTACTGATTGTTACTAGTAAGGCAACCAAAGTCAAAATTAACTGACTTGAACACAAGCTCTAAAGCCACTGTACCTTTTATCATCATTATTGTTGGTTTTAAATAGCACCGAGGCAAAGCTAGGAATCACTCTTCTACTCTTTTTCTGGTTTGGGTAGAATTATGTTTTTAGTGAAGAAAAAAAGTAGGCTGACTTCACAAGACGATTTCTAGATGTATCAGAAAAGGTTCTGATTTGATCAGTCCTACAAAAATCATCAGTGAAGTGAATGACTGCTTACATCCTCTTCTGCTTTACACCCAGGTGGTTCCACCATCTAATTATTAGGTACAACCATAAGGTGACGTCGTGTTCTCCTGTAATTAAAGTATTTCCACATCATTGTGTGAAAACACACATACACGTATATTCAAGTATAAATAGCTAACAGATATCTGGACTTACATGGCTTCAATTGTGTAACACTGAGCCTCAAAGTATTACTGAATGCTTTTTCTGATGTTCAACTTCAAGTAGTATTTCTTATTCTTGTCCCCGTGCTTAGAAACTTTTAGAAGGCAGAGAAAATCAATGCTCTGAAACCCAGAAACTCACACACCACATAAATGATTAAGCAGCAACATCCATGAATACAAACTGACAGTGTCTCAAACTCTTTCCTAAATGTTCCCTTCTGGTTACGCTGTGTTTCACCACTCTCCCTTCAGTTATTTTTCTGGTCCATATTTCATTTTAGAGGCCACGAAGATTCCTGTGATTAGTATACCATGACAGCATTACGTTGTTATGAAATTCTAGTAGATAAATTATGAAACAATAACAACAAAAAAATTGTTTCTGCATTGATATAGCATTTCAAGTGCTTTCTTAATTTCAGGCACTACATATACATCATGTAGAAACAGAAACTAAAAATGAAAGTATCTGCTTCCAGTTAACAAAATACCTGCATAAATATTACAAAGGATCTCAGAGCGTGTTTCCAAAATACTGAAGATTAAGTATTTTATTTACTTCTTCCTCAGGTATATGCCTACAAAATCCTAGTTATACAGCATTTTTTCAAGGACACAAATACTAATACTGACTTTGTTTTGCATAAAACAATCACATTTTGAACACCTCTTTAACAACACAAGATCAAGAGACTACACCAAAATTATGGTATTTGTACCACAGAATCAAGCACTGAAGAATAAGAGAAACACTGTAATGTTTGCTGTGAAGAACTGTAACTTATTCACAGGGTAAAGCAACTATTATAAAGGACAACGATAGCCAACAACAGGGGAACAATTCACAAGAAAAGGAGTACAAAGCCAGTATTGGGCAACTCAAACAGAAAGCGAGACTTCGATTGTCAACTCAACTGTATCACTATTTCCTACCTTGGAAGTTTTAAGACCTGAAATATAAAGAAAACACTTTTCATACTTAATTAGAAGAAAAGGAAAAAAAAGACTCAAATATTTATACAACTACGTGCAATTCAACCACCACATACCATTCAGTGAAGTATGAGCCCCGCACACATTTGGTGCAAAACCGATCTGCCACTGCTTCCCGACTGATCAGCTGGTGGCTGCAGGAGGCCCTGCACTCTGACTACTGTGTCAGTGTGCCAAGTACTGTCCATACAGCATAACTGACAATTCAATACTTCATATTTAAAGAAGAATTGAATAGAATCTCTGACTGAAGAAGAACATTTACACAGCCAAGAAGGCCAGATGCAAATCATATCCACCCAGGAAATTTCCCCTGGTTTACTCCAAGTGCTAAGCAACTTACTGAGAAGAAAGCAATGAATTCACCTCAACACTCTAACATGACACACCACATCTCTGGAAGCAGACACTCAAGTACAGACATCCTGAAAAACTGAGGCACAATAAATGGATGCGCAGAAATAAAGAAGTGGAAGCAAACATTCATCTCCTATTATTAATTATATAATTTGACAGCAAACAGTTTCAAGCACGATATTTGCTAAGAAACAATGATAACTGGAAAGAATACAGGTCTCAAAGCCACTCACAGGAGAATCTAAGGAACAGAGAAGTAGATACAGAAATTCATGAGTTACAAAAAAATTGTGTAGAAATGATGATACTGTTTTACAACATTATTTTTAACGTATCTTAAAATGAATACAGGCATTTCAGAGAACAGAATTACTAAAATGGTGTTAGTAAAATGTTCATTTTTTGACATACATTCCTTATACATATAAGGAAACAAAATATATTCCTACTACATTCAAATAAACACAAATGGCAAGAGGAGTTTCTCCAAGCAGGTATGTTCAAATTAGCATGTATGTAGTACTGCAGCTACCATCTCTAAAAACCAGCCATGGACACACGTAGTGTAGGTATTAATGATGAAGAAAGTAAACCAAACCAAACACTTCCCCGGGCATTTCCTCAGTCTTCACAGATGTAAAGAACAAGGTTCATTTCAACTTTTTTAAGGAAAAAGAAAAAGCACCAGTGTTTACAGTTGGAGCATATGCGTTTCTTCTCTAAATGTGAATAGTTTAGTTGCTCTTCTTAAAGTTTTCTGGAAAGGCAAATCACATTCCAACTCCAAGGAAAGAAAAAAAAAAATCCATGTATTTAAGAATAGATTAAAGGTACAATTTAAATGAAGACAGATGCAAAATGTTCCACATAATTCATTATTAGTATGAATTAGTATTAACTATTCCACATCAAAAACACAGCTTTTCTAAACAAAAAAAGAACAAAAAATTGGACGACTGAGAGTTGGGAAAAGAAAACTTCACCTTTTCATGTGCCCATTTCTATTTCGCTTTTAATTTAGATATCAGTTTTCCAGGACTAAGTTTATTCTTATCAAAAGGAATATTTAAGAGTCTTCTTGCATGACGACAATAAAATTTATAACAACGTTAAAAACTAAAGCAGTTCTAAACTATGGGTGGGTTTTTTTTTTTGTTTTACATTTATGATATAAAGTAGCATTAAAATGTATTATCTCAACAAATATCCATCTATGCAGTAACATGAATCTGAACATACACGGAATCTCTCAGCAGAAAGAAATCTAGAAATCAACTGTCTTTATATACCTGTTCCTGGCAACCAAAAACACTGTTAAAAAATTCTGATGATGGCATCCTTTCTGTGTCAGGGTCTGACTTTAACAAAAGTTATCTGTGGGAAGAATTGCCAAAGCTACAATTAAGAATACACATTCCAATTCTCAACTCTCATTTAATCCATGTTTTTTCTTTTGGCAAGTAGACATAAATACAAATCAATCAGGATGGTCTTCATTCAGTTAAAGGCAAATCATTTCTATAAACTTTTTCCCATGGACAACAGTATTAGTTCCAACAACAATACCTATTGCTAACTGTCAACTTAAGCCCTTCACTGGCACATCACTTAACAAAAATAATTCAATGTTACCAAGTAAGCCACGACACAGAACAGTGCAATCATCTGATAATGTGATCACACGGGAGCGAAAGGCTGACAAAATTAGTCAGTTAAGTACCTACATACATCAGTAATTCTTATTACAGGAAAGGACTGCCATCTCAAAACACTGTTCAGATTAATTTAACTAGTTTTTAAATGTTCACTACCTGACGCTTGGCAGCCAGCTTTCAAAAAGCATGGTTTATTCATAGTATCTTAAGAGCCTCATACATGATTAACCCGCACATGGAACTGGTGCCTCTACTGAGAAACTTTTTATGTACTGTTATTAAATTCAGTAAGAACTTAATTCAAGGGTTAAACAAATATAATGCTGTAGTAGATGCTGAAAACAAAACAAATAATAAAGACAAACTTGGTTTTAGTCCCAACAGTCCAATTTAACGCTTCTTAGCACATCATGCTTGAAATGCTCAGCAGAGCCAAAACCTTGTTTTTCTAACCCAGAGCTTTATTCCATTGCTCAAATCCCATAAATATATATTTCCACTGCTGAAATGCATTATAACTCAGTTTAAGTGACAGAAATCTGAAGTGAGATGACACTGCTCTTTCAAACTACAATGTAGTTAATTTAACCAAAATTCATTTAAAAAATCTTTAACTCCTGAAATAAAAAGCATTCCAAAGCCACCATTATTTTCCAACTCTGTTAATTACATATGAAAACAGACTTTATAACATCCCTGCTTTTTCACTCAAGCATCACTTCACTAGCCTCACCAGATCTAGAGCCATCTGCCAGCCCCCTGATCATCACAGCTAAAATATAAAAATATGGCATGTTAAATGTAAAGGGCATCCTTCAGCTTCAATGTTTACATTTTGCACTTAAGTAACAGCTTCTGCGAAAACTGTGATACGCTAATAAAAGAATCAGCAGAAGTTCTTACAAAGGATAAATTCATAAGCAAACACATGGTGTTAAGATTAAAACTCTTTTGCACACACATTAGTTTTTGTTCAACGAGAAAAACTGTACCAATGTTATGGGACTACAGATCTGCTAGCATAATTGTGTGGCAGAGAACATTCATGTTGGGTTACACAACTGAGACTGCATTAGCTGAAATATGATGGGTACCAAATTCACACAACTCTTCATAAACGCTACTGCATTTGCAAAAAGTAAAAGAAGATGTAGGAAAAACTTCCTGAGAAATTATTTTGTACCACAAGGAAAATACCTGTTGGAAGACTTTTTGTACCTGCATAGATCATACAGTACATGCTTATATTTAAGTTAGACGAACTAAAAACAGTATAAAAATCCTATACACGCAAACCTGTTTTTCATTTTGGAACTCTTTAGTTAGGAAAAGAAGTTCAGATTACCAGCTTGTAAAAGACAGTTAACTTTGAGCCTGGCTTTTTAAAATAAAGGTCAAGTACATATGCTATTTTGAATTCTGTGGTTAATTTTCAAAAGTACAGCAGACAACAAGAGAACAAACAACATGATTTGGTGTGACAAAAAAAAAAAAAAAAAAAAAAAAAAAAAAGACAGGACTCTTATTAACTCCTCTAAAGAAGTTACGGCATTTTTAACATATTACTGCTGAAGTGCATCATACATAATTTACATTAATCTTCTGAGCATGATCTTTAAGACATAACAGAAACGGACAAAAACTTTTAAGCCTCCATCTAAAAGCAACAGCATAAAATTAAACAGATAAATTAAGTAAAGCTTTCTCTAACTTGGATGGTTTGCTTACCTCTGGGGGGGAATATAAGGAGCAGATACGGTTGGCATAACTGTACAGGGTTCAACAACTGTTTTCTTGGCTTTTTTTGTCTTTTTTCTGACTTTTGATGTAGACCTAGCAGTTCTGACTGATCCCTCCTTTCTACAAACACCGTTTTTGATTTCAGCTTCTCCATAAATATTTAGAGGTCTCCGTATGCAACCTGGCGGAGTATGTACATCACAATAGGCAGTCTTTTTTACAGAGAACGTTGTCCCACTGCCAGTCAGTTCTTTCACAGGTTCCATTTTCATATACAGACCAGCCTTTTGAGCACATGTCACATGGAATGCAGTGTAGCAGTTTGCTTTGTGGCACTGGATGCAGGCACCAACACCTTTCTGTTTACAGAGGTAGCACGTTAACTTCCATCTGGCTGGGGGAATGTTCCTGACACCGTCAATTGGCTCAATAAAAACTGTATTGGCAAATCCAACCTCTGGAATCCACAAAGCACACACAACATGTCCCCAACGATCATCATCAGTCTTTTTAAAGGCACCTCCCTTGTTTGGGCACAGCACACAGTCTACAGGCCGAGAACGGGACTGCAGACAGTGTCTGCAGAGCCATTGGCCCTCGGGTATATATGGCACCCCATAGCATTCCTGATGTACTGCTAAATTACACATATCACAAAACAGGATTACATTGCTGTTCTGACATTCACCATCCATGCATATACAACATACCGCGTCTTCATCAATTAAAGACTGATGATCACCCTGTTTTTGGTTCTCACAATAGGACTCTTTCTCAAACCTATCCATGAGGAATTCAAACATGTTCTGGGAAACAACTGACACTCCATCGCTTTTCCGCTTTTCGTTAATTATTTCTAACCACGCATAATCTTCCTCATCCATGTCGTACTCGACTTCATTATCAAGTTCTTCTGCTGACTTCTCAATGAACTTATAATAAACCGGAGGTCTCCGAGGAGCTGAAGGGGGACTGTACTCAACAATCCGTACTTTTGGTTCTGGAAGAGGAGCTGTTGTAGCAGGTATGCCATGTGAGCTAGGAAGAGCTTCATTTTTCTTTTTCACTTTGTTGTTTTTATGCCGTTTGCTTCTTAGACAAACTGGTGGCCTTTCACTATTTTCCTTATTGCTGTTGCATTCACTCATTTCCTGGGCTGTAAGATCATCTTCTAATATAATCTCTAAAGGATCAAAGATACTGATCCTATGTAGGCGACCTTCAATTTCTATTTCAACCATTCTTTGAGCTTGAGCGTACGTCAAGGTTTCTCGTGTAGGGGAGTGCTTAATACTGCATGGGGAAGAGGAATGCCTTGTTGCCGATACTCGATGACATCTTCCTTTCCTCCTCATTTGGTAATGTTTCCCTAAAACGAGAGTAACAATTAAAATTATAAACTCTGAAAATTTATGTAAGATTAGTTTTTTTTATAGCAAGAAGGAACTTGAGTTCTAAGGTCCCCAAATGACCTGTCCAGCCTTTCGGAAAAGGAAATAAAATAAAATATAAAAGACCCAGCTTACCTAAGCAAACACAACTATACATAGTACATAATATATAAGTGCTTCAGAAGAGCTAACCGTAACAACTCTTAATAAGACAATAATAAAAATGCTAAGATAAAAATGATAACTGTTACACTGTAGGAAAATCTTTAATACAGTATTAAAGTACAATACACTATAATACACTGCGTATGTGCAGTTTTTCTCAACAGCCTGAAATTTTTTTCCTCCAGATCTCACCTCCAAAAGAACTGACATAATCCTGGAAGAAAAGTAAGTCTTCCCTACAACTTTATCCCATGCAATTCGAAAATCATAACAACAACTCCTTTTTTACTAGGAAAATTACCCCCATTCTCATAGATAGAAAAATATGCACACCTCCAAAGTTGACAAAGCTTTTCTAAACTAAAATTCTTTTGAGTCTACAGTTCTTTACCTAATTACATATCCACAGAAACAATTTCTGTATTTAATAATTACAACATCTCCATATCCAGAAAGTTATAATCAATGTACATTTTATTATTTTATCTAACTCCCACGTTAGTAAGCTGAATCCCATTCAGTGTCAAAACTTTCAAATACAGTGATGTGCACAGAATGACAAGAACAGAATTCAGCTCATAATAAAAACATTGTGAAATATGGACCGCAGTTAGGAAATACTCAACTTGTAAAGAAAATTTGATTTGTACTGAAAACATACAAAATGTGCAGCTGTGTGTGCATGTACACAGATACACACCCTCATCCCTCAACTCATTCTCATAGTTTTCCTCATAGCAAAAAGAGTAGGCAAACAAATTCCAGTCTTTCAATCCAATTCCAAGCTCTTTATACAATTAAATTGACATAGCGTTCTAGTTTCAAGACACCTATTGGAGTAAGGTCAGCCTCTGTCACACCCACCATACCAAAAAACCTAGCTAGTTTCCTCCCTATGAAACACCATAACTAGGACAGGAATTCAATTTGATTACAAAGATCCTAACTGAGAGCTTCCATGCTTACACCCTTTCAGACATTTCTTTTCTATGAAGTTTGAAAAAATATTACAGAACTATTAATTTCAAGCCTACAAGGCTCTTCTATCTTTTTCCTTTTCTCTCTCTGATAAATCAGTAATAAAAAAAAACATTGATTTTTAATTAACTGCTTAAACTATTATTACAGCCTCACCATTTTAATTCTTGTCAATCAGAAATTCTGCACTTCATTCTTCTATTAGTTAAAATAATTCTACTCACATTAACATGTCAAAAGAGCTCAAAGCATGATTATTGTCAGAGCAGTCTAATTACTTCACGAAGAAAACAGCAAAGACCAGAATGGTTGACACGCAAAATACTTTTTTTTTTTGTCAGTCTGTGATGCCACTTTCAACAAGTCTACTCTCGTAGTGCTGAAGGAACTTCTTTTAATGGAGGGCAAGGTAATGCAGGCAGCTAGCATTAAAAGTAGCCCTTTAGAGTCTTATCTGCTCTCAAACCAATCTTCTTTTCCCAAGAAGAAATTTTAAAAATGAATCTATGCTCCTCGTTATTCATGTGTGAGTTAAGTACCTTCCTCACAGATCTGACTTCTGTGTATGTATCTCCTAATTCTCAGTACTTATTTTTACAGCATGAGCTCAAAAGCCAGTGCTTAATCATCACGTTTTTTCTTATCGTTTTTATAAACAAGAGATTAATAAAAAAAAGATTCTACCACCTCTTCAAACAAGCATGAAAGAAATGATAGCTTACTTCTGTTCAAAAACATAAGATTAAGTTAGATCGTTTATTTAACTGCAGAAAAAGTTTAATCCGCTAACACTATTATAAAAGGTTCAAAAACCAGAAACAACAACAGTTTATCTGAAATTAGAAGTCAGTTTCCACAGTTTCACAACAGATGTTGTAATGCAGAGGGGAAAGATAACAGTGATTCACATTTGTTTATCAGCATGAATGAAGATTTTTCAGCTCAAACACACTGACGTGTAAATGTACAGCAACCCACTCATGACAGTGTGGTTGCATTTTATGGCATATTTTGGTAAAGGTATCGCATTTAGCCAACAAAAAACAAACAAACCAAAAAACCCAAATCATTTAAATTGTGTTTACCTCACATTTAACTTCAATTTTGTCCAGATGTAAAGGTGTTTTCTTTTTTAGTATCTCACCCTACAACCATGAACAGACACACAACCAGCCAAGATGTCCATGAGGGCAGTTTTGAACTAATTACTGAGAGAGATGGAAAGTAGCCTTCAGAAATGAAAATCTGTGCTTGTTTGTCCACATTTAATTATCAAGCCTAGCCCAGAAGTAAGGGAAGGAGTGGAAAGCTAGATTTCCATGCTCTCTGCCTCTCCTTGAAATTCTTAAGCACAACTGCAAGAAGGCAAAAAGAACAGGAAGAAAATATTTTAAAGCACATTCTTGCTTAGGATTACTGTCATAAATGTCAAACTGTATGAATCAGAATGCTAAAAAAATGATTGAGCCATCATCTAAGCATCTTCCTTGTAATACTCGTCTATAAATAAAACTAAATCACAAAGCAGATGATAATTTCCTGGGAGTACGGATACCACACAAACTGTAACAGAGCAAACACAGAATTGGAACCAGTATTAATCTGGCTTGATTTCATAAAAACTTAAGCATTAATAACTTCAATGTCCCAGAAGCCAAAGAAGTGGCAGCTTTTTATCTTTCATCCTCCCCCAAAGAAAAGTATCAGCAAGTGTCCTATGAATATTCTGAAGGATGACTGCATTTCTGCATGTAGAATTCATGATCAGCAATTACTTTGCTTTTCCTTGTTAATTAGCAGACACCTTTCTTCCGTCTCCAACAACATCCTGCAGGCGTCTCCAACATCCTGCAGGCCCGCAGGAATGAAGACCATGCATAGAAGTTTGAAGAATGCTGGACTATGACATCAGCTCCATTCTATACTGACGATATCACACCTTCAGCAAAAGGAGGCGATTCTTGTTAGCACTTTTCGGCCTTTCAGAACAACACAGATCAAACAGGGAAGTTTGCAGCTCCCTTCTCAGTGCTCCATCAGCTGCTTGGGCAGAGGCACAACCGGCACTGCCCCTCACCAACAACAGTGCACGCAGACAGCTGTCTGTGCAGAATGCATACCAGGAGGCCAACATATTTTTTATTAAGACGTAAGAGAGCTAAAGCCAACAGGAAAAGTACAACAGCACACAGTTCTGATCACAAATTCCTGTCACAATTTCTGTCCCAGTTACCTTCCTCCTCTTCAAAACAATTGCCTCGGGTCCCCGCACCCCCTGCTCAAAGGAAAAGGGAATGCCGCTCTCAATGGACACTTTCATGCAGACGATTATAAAGAGAAAGACACAGGAATGCTCTTTAGTCCCAGACAATGAGGCCGGACAGGCAAACACCGCTTGCTGCATACGGGAAAGACACCACCCAGGGCAGAGCGGCGGGACAGCAGCACTGCCCTCAGGGGAACACAAAGAATTAGCGTCCGCGGCGGCTCGGCTCGGCTCGGCTCGGCTCGGCTCAGCTCGGCTCGGCTCGGCTCGGGGAACGCAGCGCGGGCCGCGCGCCTCCCGCATCCCGCCCGCCGTCCCGCCACAGCCGCAACTGCCCGGCCCTGCCCGCCCCACAGCCAACCCGCGCGGGGCTGCCCACGCCCACGATCCGCCCCCGCCGGCTCCTGCGCGAGCACTTCCTGCCCACGCCCAGGGAGCCCGCAGCGCGCACACACCCCTCCGCCCGATGGTTCCTGCCTGGCCCCGGCGTTCCCCCCTCCCGGCCCCCGGGAGGATGGTTCCTGCCCGGGCCCATCATCTCAGCCCTTCCCAACAGTCGCCTCCCTCCCCTCCGCGAAAATACTCGGCCCACAATATGGCGGCTGACAAAACAGCTCCAGCGGCGCCTCCCCCAGAGCGCCGCGCTCCGCTTCCCCCCGCGCCGCCTCGCCCACGGCCGCTCGTCCTCCGCACCGTCCCCCTGCGCCGAGCCCGGCCTCGCCGCCCGTCCTCCCTTTCCCCTCCCGCCTCCGGACCGACCGGCCGGCTCGGCCGCCACGCCGCCCGCCCGGCTTCACTCACGTTGTGGGAGCCGCGGAGCGCGGCTGACAGACCTCCCGCTCCGCCTCTGCGCCCGACGCTGCGGCCGGTCTAATGGCGGCGGTCCCGCCGGCGCTGCTGCCGCCTGCTCCCGCGTCCGGCGGTCGCGGGCGGGCGAGCGGGCGCTGAAGGGGCCGCGCTGCCCGCGGCGGCGGGTACCCGGCGCTGGGTACGGGGCTGCTGCCGCCGCCGGGCACAGCGCATTCGTGAGGCGCGGCGCAGGTCGCGGTCCGGCTGCGGGCTCGGCGCTCGGCTCCCCGGGCTCGGCAGCTCCCCTCCCCCCTCGGCACAAACAATGCGGCTTCACCACAGCGCTGCGCCGACGGGGGGGGGAGGGAGAGGGAAGGGACGTGAGGGCGCCAGGCACCGCCCAGCCCCGCCGCTGCCGCCGCCGCTGCTGCCACCAGGCGGGGCCTGTGCCGCCGCTCCCCCCGTCCCCGCCCCTCCATGGCGGAGCGCAGCGCGGGGCCTGGTGGAGGCATCGGGCGGCACGGGGCGGGAAGCGGCGGCGCTGCGCCTCAGGGGACGGGTCGGCGACGCGCGGCCCGGAGCTGCGGGCAGCACTCGCGCTGGCGGCACCAGAGCGCCTCAGCGCGCGTTTAAGTACCTCAACGCAGGGGAATTTAAACGGCAGCAAACGGAGAAAAAAGGGAGAAGCAGGCAGAGGTCAGGGCTGCAAAACCAGGTCTCCGAGCTACGAGTAATCGGTATTTATTATTTCTTTGGGGAAAGTTCAAGCTAGAGCTTAGAAAATTCGTTTCAGTTTGCTCTCCCAGGGTCTCTGGGTCATACTTACTCTTTTGGGTAACGATAACAACCTTACGTTTTGGCCGAGCACAGTTGTGTCAGCTGTAGCTCTCCCTGCAAAGGCTGCCCTTTCTTTTTATGTATCGTTTTTAGGAAAGACATTATAGCCCTATTGGATATGTGAAGGATTTTCCTGTGGGTGTCGATAGGACAGCTGCACCCACGCACTCAAAGAACCCCTTTTGAGCCAGCCAGGCTAGGACCAGCACTAATGTTTCACAGAACGGGTCCTGTGTGCAGTAGGAACGAAAGCAGCAAAGAATGGGTACAGTCTTTGCTGCCCCTCTGTAGCGACCATCACTTCAGAACAACCTTCCAATTCTTTCTCACCCTGTTTCTACCACTGCTGTTTGCCTGCTCCCAGCAGCAGTCACTCTAACAGTAAATTTGTGCCTAAAAGATCAGAAATAGATACACCTATCATTACTTAGTTGTGGAAAGTCAATCAATATCCAGAGAGCTTAAGTCACTTATTTCAAAAAATTCTGTACAACAGGTAGCATCAGTAGCTTCCAACTCATTTTCCTTATCAGGCACCATCCACTGGGCTGATTTCTAGCAAAGCAGGAGCTTACAATAGCCAACATTTGAGTGTTGCACTCAACCTAGATAAAGTTTTTAGGATCAAACTGACTCAGCAATCTCAGTTTCTCAATTAAAAAAAAATACATAAAGATTGGATAAACTGTATAGGTCATCTGGTTGTGTGCTGCTTTTAAGGAATTGCTCTCTGGTTTTATCACTTATATGACCAAGCATACCATCAGTCTCAGAAATTTTACAGCAGATCAGTTGAAATGAATGAAGTTGCACTGGAATTCAGCCTGCAATAGTAAATAGGAAGCAGCACTGTAAATCGTGTATGTTACTGCATGGTGTAGTTGTAAAAAATAACTAGAAATGATAAATACTGTCAAGAAGCTAATAATAAGTATAATAAAACTCCATCTATGATAGAAAACATGTTTTTTTCCATCTTTTAAGTGATAATCCATGTGTATCTGTCCTGCAGCTGTACAAATGCTTTACAACTGGAGACAAGCTTTCCACAGAGCTTGATGGCATCCATACTCTTCCCATGTCTGATGGATGCACAAGTCAGTCTGGCACTCTTCCAGCTTCTTTTTTCTGCCAGGTATATTACAGCATTCCATAGCTGCACAGCCCTTCAGTAAGACAGCGCTCCATATATGTATTTGTTCCATTTAACTATCTTTTTGCTGTCTGATCTTATGCTTTATTCTCCAGCATTCTACTTATGTGACTTTCTTGAGATTCATCTTCCAGCTCTCCCTGCCCTGTACGTAGGCCATGTTTGGTAACCATGATGTGTCATGTCTGAAACTTCATGCTGATAAAACCAGGAAGCAGCATTTCCAAAATCATTTCATTATAGAGGCAACATCATTGATTGCCATAACCTATTGACCAAGGAGTTATACCACAGCCTGAATCAATCAGAATGATGTGTTACAGTGCCAGGACCCGATCTCCTATCTCCAGATCTGAAATGGGAGTCTTCTAATTTACTTTAGCATAATACAGAAAGGCCTCCAGGATCCTTAGATTCTCTGCAGTTTCAAAAGACTGCTGAACTTCATTTCCTGGTGCCTGTGCTGAAGATGGTGACTCCACT
The DNA here is from genome assembly GCF_019232065.1 of Centrocercus urophasianus. Taxonomy (NCBI): domain Eukaryota; kingdom Metazoa; phylum Chordata; class Aves; order Galliformes; family Phasianidae; genus Centrocercus; species Centrocercus urophasianus. Next base: position 17,158,925 of record NW_024884697.1, read on the forward strand.
TCAAATTAATAACTTACGGGCAGGGTTCATTGCTGCTCTTGATACCCTCGATTATCCTCAGGAATGAGTGAGGTATAAGGACTTCTCCTACAGACCACCTAGGCTCTGACACAGAATGCACATAATCTTGATACACTGCTTCACAGCAACAGCACAAAGATCCTAACAGGCCTGACATGAACCACCTCTCACTGACGTTGTAGCCTACCAGATCAGGATCCTCAATGTTAGATACCAGTAGGTTAGCTCATTCTTTCAAAATGCAACAGTGCATGGTATTATCTGGTATATTTGACAAGACCTGAACACACACTTCCATAATCTCAAAGATTTGTTTCCTTGCCTGTTCCATCTCACTAGTGAGATGTAGCGCCTCAAAATAGTACTCATTCCATTTTTGGAAAAGGAGGCAACAACTTTAACGGGATGCCACATAATGTCAAGCAAAAAGAAAAAGTTCAGAGAGCAGCAAGACCCTCACAGTTTTGGTGGTTTTTTTTTTGGCACTAGCTCAGTGAGTGTGTGGTTTTGATCCCACTTCATCACAATCTTCACACCCTTGCTTGGCAGCATCAAGTTTTGATTCAAGTTGCCAATACTGACTCACTCTGCAAGAAAGATCTTTATAGATGGGATATCTCCTGCTTACCAGCTTTCACCTGTGCTTGTTAACAAATTCTCAAGAGAAATACCTGAAAGGATGAAAGAATCACATAAACATAAAGGCTGTTCATCCGCTTTGGCATCCTCTTCCCTTGCAGAATGAAGTTTTGAGACGTTGCTACACAGCTCAAGTATATCACCTGCAGAGCAACATCTTTGTTCCAGATTAAAAGAGACCAACTTGCTGCTGCACTTAAATTTTGGCAGTGCTGCTATTCTTCACTGGTGGAACTCCACTCTATTCTCCTCTCCCTGTATGAACAGCAGGCTGCCAAAATGAAAAGAAAGAGCCAGATCCCACTCCATACATTCTTTTGAACCTGCAAGAATCTTGAAATACAGATTTTGGACTGCCATAGCATACATTTGTGGGTCTTCATCCTATCATGACAATTCTGCCTAATCTTTCTAAGACTTGCAACAGCTCTGAACAATTCTGCAAACTAGACGATCCACATAAAGTTTCCAAAGCCTGGCTTCCCTACTGTGTGGTTTACTTCTTCACACTCACCAATACATAATTAATATTCTCCCTGGAATACTGTCTAGTAATATACAACGTTACTGTCTAGTAATATACAACGTTACTATGGTTCCTCACATCCTGCAGGGACATCCTTTTCCATTTCACTTACCTCATCAGTTGTGCACTGACAAATTACTCAAGGAGCATGACTGTGCAGGGCCAGATGTTCTCAAGAGAAAGGTTGTTCCCAAACCTCATAAGCCAGGATAGCATGCACTGTGGATAGGATGCTCAACCCTACTGGGTTCAACACATTACAGCAACAAGCTGAGAAACCCACATTTGCCCTCAGTCTATGAAGTGGTATAGTTTCCCTGCATCTGTTAGCTGATCCTTGGGAACTACTTAACTGAAAGACAAATCCATGTACCCTATGTACCACTGATCCATCCGCTAGATATCATCAATACTTTGGCAGAAAGACTTATTTCTGTTTTGTACAAGATTGAGTGGGATTTATGGTCAAAAGCCCTAGCTGACAATTCCAAAATAAGAATGAAACTTTTTAGCTTTGAATATGGAAGAAAAGTCTTGAGCCTTTTTACCACTAGAGGATTAATGAATATCTTCTTTGTTCTTTGGCTAAGCAGCAGCATGCCTTTTCCTTTTTAATTCTTCTGGACATGTTTTGACAAAGGGTTAAGATGAAATAATATAGGTGTTCATCTACATTCACTAACTTCTATAGAAACAAAGTTTGTTTTGTTTCTTCTGGCCGCACAAACGTTCTATATGCATCATCCTTCTCTTCCCTGTAAAGAAAGTGGTTCTTTATAAAATTGATAAGGTGACCCTTTATTTCTCCAGAATAGTTCAAGGTGATCCAAAACAACAGCCTTCTCTGAAATGAGTTTCAGAACAGACTGCACTTTCTGTCAGTGCCTCTTGCGGTACTGATAAAGACTGAGCCCTTTTATCATCTGAGTTCCACCAGAACTCAAGCTACATCACTGCTCGCTAATAGCTCTGTAACTTGCATCTACTAAGCAGTCCTGTGGAATGTTATCTATAGATAATACTGAAGACCATTTGACAGAGTGGTCTTTAAGCTGTACAGCTGCTATGCAAAGGCCCTTACCTTATTTCATTTAAGCATTTGGATGAACTACAGCTTGGAGTTGCCTACAGCAAGAAGAGGTTTGTAGCCTGTCACTTGCAACCAGAACAATATGTTAAACAATTCTTGGAGAGGCAGAATTGACAGGGAAACCTAATTTCTTCCTTCTTTATCCTTCTTCTGTCTTGACTCCTTTAACACCACATACCTTTGAGATTTTGCAGTTATACAGATCTCTGCAAAATGTGCTCATAACATTTGTATGATGGAAGGAAGATGGGGCTTGAACTCCTGCAGACACTGCAAAGATGGGAAAAAAGAAAAAAACAGTATTAAGATATATATATATTTAATATATATATGTATATATATATTAATATATTTAATATAGATATATTAAAGCTTATATATGTTACACTTCAGAAAAAAATAAATCAGTAATTTATTTTCACAAAATGCTGCACCAAAAGCACAGGGCTAACCTATTTGCTTATCTGTAGGTTGTCTGAATAGCAGAACAGCAATGTGTTTAATGAAGAGGATACCACACATGCATCCTTTGTGAATCAGGACTTATAACCACAGAACTTGCATCCACCACATTGCTGAAATTTCAGGATTGTTTTGAGGTAAGATTGAGAAGCAGATCAGGGAGAAGAAAATCTGAAATCTATGTTGCTTTTTAAAGCTGATTATTTTAAAAAAATAAATAAAAACAAAACACAAAAATCCCAACCCTGTGAGTAAAATTCTTTGCACTCATTTATAATGATACTGTTATTTACAAAAGAGCAGACTGAGCTATATACAAAGAAATAATGTTACCCCATCTCTCATCATCGTCTCTCCAGCATTAATTATTCAACTGCTGCTATTTAACATTTGGCACCTTCGATATATTCTGTACAGTAGCTTTACCTGCAAAAGTTTTTTGGGAAATTATCCTTGCTAAACGGTAACTGCCATCCTAATAATCCTTCATAAAAAGGTGAATGATTTTCTCATTAGCCCTCTGAACTACCTCACTCCACAACCAGATGAGCACAATTTATGCAAATGAATATCAAAAAGCAGCCACAGAGATTAAAAAAAAAAAAAAAAAAAAAAAAAAAAGTGCTCTGCCAAAGAAGACTTGACACAATATATTTCTCATACCAATCATCATTTTTGATGCTTGTTCTCATCAGGTTTGGGTTTTGGAAGATTTTTCATTTAACATGAATTTGAATGAATTTAAGCAAGCACAGACCACGTAAACATCATGACTACACACATATTCTTAATTTCTCACAACCCTTTTCTACTCCCTGTTCCTCTCCTGTATCCTGGATTCAGCCTTTATTCAAAGAAAGAAAGAAATCTTGCTCGCTGCCTCCATCAAGTCTGATAACTCAGAAACTTAATTTAATACATCTCAGAGTTACTTTATTTCTAATTTCTTGCTGTCAGTATCAAAACTCTTAACATGTAACAAAGCGCAAATTCTGAGCACTCTTCCAAGTTAGGTCACTCACAAAGGTAAACTACCAAGAAAGAATCCAGTGTTAATACTGAGTTAATACTGCAGCTCTTATATAATTAAATTAGAATTCAATCAGAAATGAGACAAATCCAGTCTTAATTAGTTTACTACCTCTTCCTCATTCATTCTGGAAGACAGACCTGGTCTGCACATGATTAAGATGATACGCAGTGGAAGAAGCGTTGCTGTGAATCCCTAGTCATTTACTTCTGAAGTAATCCCAAAATAGATGGGCTCATTCAGAATTAAAGCCCTGTCTTCTCACCTACGTGGGGAAGGGCTACAAAGCAATGCAACATCAAAATCCAGGGAAGAAAACATGAAATGAAAAAAGTCAGTCATGACTCAATACATGATATGCATGCAAACACAAACAAGAAAACCAGGAGTACCTCATTGCTTCAGGGAAAAAAAAAAAAAAAAGAAAAAGAATCCAAAGAAAGATATGCTGTGTTCAAAGAAATTTGATACTTGTATGTATCAGATAACAAGTAAGCAGTATTGAGCAGGTTTTCTTTGCCTTGTCTCAGACCTGGCTACCTTGGCCAGTGCCTGATGCATCTCTCTATTATTCATAGATATCTTCCAAAATCACATATATACAAATCAGTATATATAGTATGGCTTCATATAAGAGAGAATCTTAAGATGCAAAAAACAAAAGAAAACAACAACAAAAAAAAAACCACCGACACACACACACACACACACACATACACACACACAAAAAAAAAAAAAAAAAAAAAAAGAAAAAAAACAAAAAACAAAAAACCACAAAACCAAAAACCCATGCCACAAAAGTAGGATCTTCAACTGGAATATTCCTGATGGATGCATTCCAGCATCATCCTCACCCCACACAAAGGCCAAGCACAAATAAGTCCTCTGAATATCGTGTCATAGTACAACTCCTTGCCAAAATTACACACACTGCTGATGTGCCATTAATACAAGATGATATAGAGATTAGCCAGATGTTTATAACAAATTAGGTAATTAACAGGAAAGCACAAAGGCATCATGGTTTTGACAGTGCATATTGCTTTAAGTTGCACACAACCACTGTGTGATCGTTCACTCTTTCTTTTCTGACCATCCAGCTTGACAGCTTGGATATGACAAGTATAGCCAAGTGCCTACTGAAGTTTATGGAGTACATATGCTAAATATATAAGCACTCTCTTATGTTAAGTGTTCTTAGAAACCATAGCCCTGCAATACCAAATTGGACTTCTGAATTTAGTACTACTGATCTTTATCTTCAGGTTTTGAGTCACCACTGTCTACACAGAGTCCTGGAAGAGGATGTAGTCTATACAAGCCAAAAAAAAAATTTTTTTTTTTTTTTAAAAAGCTTGCTTTATTTAATATATTATCTCAGTGCATACAAGAGGCAGTAATTATTTGTGCTCAAGTGTGAAGAATTATGATTTAATATGGTTTTTGTCTTAATGATTTCACATGGAAAATGCAATATAAGTTGTTTATGATGAAATTAAAGGCTTGAGTGATTTGGATATTAAATAAGCTTATCAGAGCAATTTTAGAGATAAATTCTGCTAAAACAAGGTAACACCAGCAAAATGCTTACTGCTCCCAACACTGGCATAACATTGTGCTGGCATATTGGTAGTGTCTCCAGTAGTAAACAAATTCAGGAAGACAGAACTACATCAATTTATCATTGCACTATCAATGTTATCACTACCATGGATGAAAAACTCAAGAGTAGCTCAGTGGCTGGAGAGACTCTGGAACCACAGAACACAAAGCTCTGTTTGCAGCAACAGAATCTCTACAATCGTCTCATAACTTCTAACAGGATATTGACAGAGAAACATACATTTAAGGAATATTCATGTTCTGTCACAGTAGAAGAGGACATTAAGCTGTCGTGTAGCTGCCACACAGTTTTAGGCTTTTATTATGGCCTCCCTGGTATCGACAATGACAGTTACTTACTTACTGTTACTGCAGTGACATTTCCTTGTTTTCTGAACCTGTAACACCCATCCTCTGGAGAATCCACACAATTTCTTTGGGAGCATGATCTCCGATTCACAACATTCCACAAAACACAACAGGGAGCTAGGTATTCTGCAGTTTACTCCACGGACTGAGAAATGAATTTCAGATATTCATTTAATATCAGATCACTTTTAATTCATGTTGGGTTAAGTTAGAAGTGCAAATAAAAGCATTTATTCACAAAACCTGAAACAGAAAATTTTATAAAACAGAGGTGGGAAAATACTTTGAGGTTAAATAAGAATTTTAGTTACTTACTGTCAAGATGCTTTGCACAGACTTTTATAATATCCACCTTGTTAACGGATTACCCTTTTTTTTTTTTTTTCCCCTGCATATTTACACCTGACTGAATGCTTTGTGGAGAATCTGCAGCCTCAGACTAGCTCTTCAGCACTGCTGCAACACCCACCACAAGCAGGCAGTCTGGAGCCTGCCCCAGGAACTGCAGTCGCTTTCTTTCATTGCAGTCATGTCATCAGATCACCATCATCTCTTTGTTTTATTCTTCACATTAATTTATAGCTTGTGAAGAATTTCTCTGGTACCAGTTTGCTCACATTGTTGAGACTGACTTTTGTTAAACTTTCGGTGTATTTTTGTAAAACAGAGAAAAGTTGCATCCGTTTCACCCAGACAATATATGATATACATCTACACACTGACTGGTTATCAGTAACTTAGGATTTAAAGAAATTATCAACTTTCGTGAATTTCAACTTCCATTAACTCTTACTGACATTTTCATAACAGGTTGTATGAAAAAAAATGAAGAGGTTCAGAAAAATGCTGATAGAAGCAGCGGAAAGAGCACAACAGGGGCTTCCTGTCTAAGTTTACTGTACATTTTTATTCTTCAATTATAAACTGTAAACTCTTGAAAGTTAAAGCCACTACAAAATAAAGTAAAGCTGTCACATATTCATATGCCTTCCACGGCACGCTCAGAGCCCCCACAAAATTCCAAGTATAATTCAACATTGCTACAGTTTTATTTCATTAAGAGGTGTTTTTTTGAGAAGATATACTTCTATTTTGTAATACTGCGTGCTAAATAATCACCACATTATCAGTTCACATATCAGTAGTAACAGTATTTTTAGCTAAGTTCCCATCTTTCATTGAGTCCATCTGATCAATCTGGCCAAGACAAAATTCTGCGCTTAGACAGCTGTTGCCATATTAATGCATTGTTGTAACATGGAAAACAAGTAACTTTGCCTTAAATCACTTTGGCCTGGATATTCTACATTAGCAGTTCAGCTGTACTGGTAAAAACATGCTGTCAGTTGTAAGTAGAAGGACATGCACTCTTAATACTTACTTTGTTGCAAGTCTGAGCAGCACGAATGAAAAAGACTTTGCACGAGATCTCCACAGGAAGCATCAACTGAAACAGAATCATCCTTTAGATACACAAATACTATAAGAGTACAGCATACACAGTGATATAGAAAATACGTTCTAGAGCTCCACTAATCCAAAACAAAAGGGATGAGCCGATCTGCTGTTTTTGTTTTCCTCCAGATATTGATCTATGCCCAATAAAACATTTCTGACTACATTTGTTCAATTAAAAAAAAAAAAAAAAAAAACAAAAAACAGCTAACTGATAAAGACAGCTCAGATCAAGAAACATATACTTGCATAAACGCACTGGCTGGAGAGATGTAGCTTCTTTCTCTAAGCATGGTCTTAATTTAGTTTTAAAGAGCAGCATCTTACCATTACTGTTACTACTGCTTTTCTCCTGCCTGTATTGCAATCAACGACACTGAAGTCAAAGCAGCAGCCATCTACGACTGCAACCTGGAATTCGACAACAAGTGCTCAAGCTTCACCACATGTCATCTTCATCCATCTCTATAGAATAACACGCGTTAGAAAACAGCACATCACCACACATCGCTCCCACCCTGACAGAGAAGCACAGCTCACCCAATGCCCTCACGGCATGAGCAGCTCTCCTCGGGCAGGAGGGCAGCGGCAGGGCGTTACCCAGGAGAACGCCCAGATGGCAAGCACGTAGAGTACCGCTGCTCAGCTGGAACAGACATAGCGCACAGCCCTGACCCGGAGCAGCTCTCCCCGTGCTACGGGGGTGATCCCATCCAAACGTCGTGAGGCGCCCTAAAGCAGGTAGCGGGCAGCAGGCAGAGCTACACACAGCTACGCAGAGCCAAATGCTCGAAGGCTATTAGACCACAAATTCGCGATCTTAATAAACAAACATACACAACAGCCATCGAATCCCCCGATACAGGAGAGAACGCCGCTCAGGTCAGCGGCGCCCACCCGCTTGGCGTGCTGCGGAGCCGCCCACCCGGCCGGGCCTGCAGCGGGTCCGAGTCCCGCCGCGGCCACCGCCGACCGAGCTGCGAAGCTCCGGCTGCCTCAGCCGGGAGCTGGGACGAGGAGCAGCCCCGACAACTCCCGTCCGGCCCCGATCCCGAGACACCTTTAGAGCCACAGCCACCCCTAGGGACCCAGAGAAGAAGGCCGCATCCCACTGCCCGAATCCCGATGGCACAGTCGCCCGCCGCGGCCCCGGGGGCGGCCATTTTGCGGCCCGGCGGATGACATGTTGTGCGTCGTGCGTGCCGCCGCTCGACGGTTGCGGGGCCGCCCCCCGCGCCTGGCGCCTGCGCAGCGCGCCCTGTGGCGGCCGAGCCGGGGCAGCCTGCTCAGCGCCGCGGCGGCGGCGGCGGCGGCTGGAGACAAAGCGCCCAGCTAATGAATGGGACGGGCCCGCCCGGCCCTTCCTTTTAACTCCTTCGGGCCCGGCCGGGCGGCGGCGGCAGCGGCGACCTCCGGCTTTCCCTGCGGCGGCCGCCCGGGGAGGTGAGTGGCCCCGTTCCGGCACCGGGAAGGGGCCGGGCAGGAAAAAAAGCTCCGGCTCTCCCCGCCCCGCCGCCCGCCGCCGCCCGCTCTGTGCCTCCGCGGCGCCGGTGCCTCCGGGCCGCGGCCCCGCGCCCCGGGCCCGATAGCGCCCCGTCCCGCTCGGGAGCGCCCGCGGGACAGCGGCGGCAGGTCGGGCAGGGGGCGTGCGGCGGGCAGGAAGCGGGGAGTAGGCCGGCGGTGCGGGCTCCATTGTCTGCGGGGCCCTGGGAGGGGGCTCCGGCGGGCCGGGCTGCGGAGGGGGGCGTCGCTCCCTGGGGAGCCGCAGGGCCGTGCCGCCCCCCCGCCCGACCCGGGGTCCCCGCGGAGCCGTCGGGCTTTGTGCGGGCCTGCCGGGTCGGAGGCACCCCTCCCACCTGGCCCGGCCCTGCGGGAGGCCGCGGGAGCCGGGCCCCGGTGGGGATGGGAGGCGCCGGGACCATGTGGCCGCCGTCGGCCCCGTCCCAGATGGCCTCCGGGGCGGGGGCAGCCCCTGCGGGAGCGCGGAGTGGAGCCCGGGCTGCGCGGAGGGGCCAGGAGGGCCGGGTGGTCCTGAAAGCGTTTCTCCGGTACACGAGGGGACGGGGGAGGTGACCTCAGCCGCGGCGCATCTCTTCCTGCGCCGTGCGGGGCTCCCAGCCCCGTCCTCCTTAGGCAGAGCCGCTGTTGGTACGCGTGGAGAAAGTGCGCGGCTCTACTTCAACGCTCGCTCTTCTCATTCTCACTTCGGACGCCGTGGTTTCGCTTAAAGATGTCTTCTGTAACTTCCAGGTCTGCGCCGAGGCAGTGCTGACAGCAGCCGCCGGCTGTATTGCAGTGCTCACGGAGTTTGGAGGGTGTCGTGTGCTCCCTGTGCTGCACATGCACTCTGCTATAAGTGTGGAAGAGTTTCTTAATGCTAGGGAAGTCACAGCATTCAGAGAACCCATTTTGCTTTAGTGATGCTCAGTACGTTACTGTGAGGTTCAGCAGTGTTTGGCTCTCCCTGTTCTTTCTCAGTGCTCTGTGTCAGAGACTGCTGTGCCGTGTTTCGGAGGTATCTCTGGGAGATGTCAGAAATTCAGCATGAGCTGTCACACTGCAACTGTCAACCCAAGCAGAGACAGGTTTCTGAGCCCCCATATCACAAGCAGGCTTCTCGGGCCGTGCTTTCCATATGGCCCATTGTGCACTTTGCTTTTTAAGAGAGAGTTTTAAGAGTTTTGCTTTTTAAGAGAGGGAACACGGTTATTTTCCTTTACAGGGTTTTTCAAGAATTTGGTGTCTGCCTTAAAACAAGCCAGGTATCCTCAGGCTGGTGTTTGTGGGGTGCATGCTGGGGGCAGCAGAGCACTCAATATGTCACTGACTGTCCCCAGGACACCAGGCTGCTGTTGGAAGGCTCGCACAGGTACTGAGTGGGGGCTTTCTGGTTATTATGTGCTATGAAATTTAGTTTGAGGGAAAAAAGAATACATTGCTAGCAAAAGCAGCAGGAGTTCTTTTGTGGACTCCTGGAAATGCCGGTATTGTCTGCTGGGGACAGGATGGACTGGGAGTTGAGGTACAGCATGCTCTTGTGTGTGGATGTCTCTGTCCTTTCAGATTTAGCCGTCTGCATCTTCCTAACAAGTGCTGAGGGATTGACAGTGTAGAAGTTCTCTGGAGTTAAAAAATTGATAGAGAATAAGAAAAACAAAAGTAAATGAAATAGCTCGACTGCACCTCTCAGAGACGTGTGTTCCCTACGCATTTGTGCTTTTTGACAACTGTAACACGTTTGCTGGTACGCTGTATGAAGCGCAATTGTTACAGGTTCCACTGTGAAGGTGGAAGTCAGCCTGCAGCAGTGGAGGGCTGAGCAGGTACTGGCTGAGCTTAGGGGCAGTGCTGAGCTCGTGGTACCCACTGTGTGCAGCCTCTGCTTCTGTTAGGCTGTTTTGACTCTTCTTAATTGAGCCTGCACTGGTTGCAGACATTCTGAGCAAGCATCGTGTTTGCAGAAGCGCTCGTGGTGTGGGATTGTGGTGGAGTGCAGAATGGGGCTAAGTGCATGTGGTATATCATCAAGGCTTATCAGTTGGAAATAAGAAAGCAACTGAACTCCACAGGTGTTTATTTGAAATTGTCTCCATCTTAGCTTTATGCATTACATGGAGTAAATGATACCATCCTGTCTATCAGTGATTCTTAAGAACAAGATGTTACCAGAGGAAGTCCTGACAAAATCCTGGATCATTAAGAATAACTGCTGCTTTACATGGCTTTTGAGTGTGCTGTATCTCTTCTTTTCCTATCCTTTTTCTTGGAAGCTGTTTTATTCTAATTTTGCACAACCCTAACCATGGTAAATTCTGCGAGATTTCTTTGTGGCTCTGAGAAAGTTTAAATCAAGAATTAACATGGATGTTTTGGGTCGTATCTCCCAACACTTTGCCGTGTTTTACTACTCTGACATGGAGTCTTCATCAGAGCAGATTTTCTAAGTCCTGTTTTCTGTAGCTTGCTTTTAATTTGCACAAGTTCTCAACTTCCAAATGAGCATGAAGGGCTTGCTGGTGTAATGTGCAATTAAAATAATCTGCTTTATGCAGATAGGTGAGATTACACATGCACATTAGCTTATTTTCAGACAGAAAACACTCTTATTCATAGTTTAGATGGGGTTTTGCACAGTGTGGGCCATAGTGTTCATAATGTGTAATTCATCATCAAGTTTGAACACTTATTTTTTTTTTCTTAAATATTGATAGCTTGGGTATTTTTATTAATATCAGCATAAATGAATGTGATTTGCATAGTATTTTCTGTTCTAGCATACACTTTTCAAATGGGCTTCACAAAAAGGTGTTCTCTTGCATCTGGCAAGTGGACACTGTTTTCTGTTCAGCTCTGCCTACTTGCTCTGTATTTGCTGCAAGCATCATCAATAACTGCCAACAGTTCTGAACTGTGAGATTGTTTAATTTCAACCAATTATTGAAAAAACGGAGTCGTTCTCATAACCTGTAGATAGCTTTTATGTGAAATATGGAGTGTAGAGCACACACAAGAAGAACTAAAGCTTTTATCATTTTTTTTCAAAGCATAGAAACTGCTATCCAGAATTACATTGTGATAAATATTTTAAATGTGTGGTAGCAGAGTTTTGTTTGCTGTTTTTGTGATGAGACAGAGTGTAATGTGATAGTCTGTTAAAATAACAGTGGGGAAAGACCTTGGTTCTTAAGGGCCTTGTTTGTGTTCAAGTGTAATCATTCAGAACAAATGACTTTTTTTTTTATACTGAACACACATTGGAGGGAGCGATATTAGCCTTCTCTATTAGCCTTCTCTATAACTTATGTAGTATTAACTTTCAGCAGGTGTTGCCATAGGAAATATTACAGCATTACCATAATCTTTATTTAAACTCGCAAGCAGTGAGCTTTGGCCATTGCTGCTCCCTATCTCTGTCCTCTTCCCCTCCCAGTTTGCTTTGTAATAACATGTAGGGCTGAACTATCATTCACTGAAGAATTAGTACCTCATTTTTATGGCTGTTTGAAAACTGTCTGGATCTCTCATTTTCCATGTCCTGTTTGCTAGTTTGTCGTCACTTCTGCCCCACAGATTTATTCTTCCCTCCATGCAGTGGAGTCATTTCTATTCAGTTGCTCTGATTTTCTGCTGTATGTGCTCTCCTGAATTTGTTCTTGCCTCTAAAGAAAAGATTAGATGCATTTAAAGTGACATTTTTCTTTGTAATTTTCACTAAAAGAAACAATCATGAGAATCCAAACATCAACTTGATTTGAATGAAATGTTTGGCCCAGCCTGAAACTGTTTTACAATCATCATTAATGAATGAAAGAACAAGAATTGAAGTTGCTGTTTGTTTTGTGGTTTTTTTTTTTTTTTTTTTTTCTTAGACACCAGGAAGGGTGAAGATGGTGCATTCGTACCCTTTCTTGCCTGTAGTCTGATGGCTCTGGAATTGCAAGGAATGTGGGAGAGCCAGGTTTGCTTCCCCTCCCTGCCCCAGGACCTGAATCCACATCTCCCAGAGCTCCCTAAGGAGCTGGGAGCCATGGGAATGGGGTGGGTCTGCTCACCTTGCTGTCACCTTCTGCTTTGTGCCCGTGTCACCTTATAGAAGGGACAGCAGAAGGTCTCAGCAGTCAAGTTAGCAGGCACAGAGTTTGGGAGATGTTCTTACTTGCTGAACAGAGAGTGTGGATCTATTTTTAAATGCAAATATCAGTAAAAGACCTTTCACGTAATACATCTGCTGATGCATGGTAAGCATGCAACCAGGGTTTTCCTTCTCAAAAGGAGATTCTCAAAAAATACGTGTATTTTACACAATTGATTCACAGTCTAATGTGCAGTAAGCACTGATTGCTGGGAAAGATGCAGCCCTGTTGGCGCTTGGTCCAAATCTTCATAAGAGGATGACGCCTCATCCATTAAGCACTGCAGAATTCAGCTTTTTAAAATTCTTATTTAATTATTAATTTGCATTTGGGTTTGGAGTAGACAATGCTGTGTACTGGATTTTCTGAGATTGCAAAAGATACCTTGCTGGTGTTCTGATGGCTTTTGTTTCGTTTTTTAATATAATGGGGCAGTGAAACAGCCAGGGACTCTTCACTGTGAAACTTGTGTCTGTGTGGTCAGTGGGGCTAGAGAAATATGCCCTGTGATGGACCATTTTGCTGTTTTTTGGTGCCTTGCCAAAATTTTGGCTTAATATACTCTGCTTGTAATCATTCCTTTCTTGTATGTGGGGAATGATAATCTTGTGCTTATCCTATGTTATCACATGTTAGTTAAAAGCCATGCTAGGTGCAGTGTGTAAGCAATACATTCGGCTCAGGAAGGGAAGCAGAAGCTTCCAGGTGAATCCTGTAGTGCATTAAAAGGTGCTGACAGGCTCCCTTGAGCTGTTGTAATGTAGTGCAGACTACTTTGGTGAGAAGTGAGTTTGTTGCATCGGCTTCATTTTGGAGACTAAAATGGCATATTGTCACTCCTAAGTGGAAAAAGAATCCATGGACCATCAAGGCATGTACAAAAAATATCTTTTAATGGTTTTGCGTTTTCATTTTTGGTTTTGCTGTTTTTTGTTTTGAGGCTCTAGTACTGAAAACATCTAATTTTTCCTGACACTTGTGTGACTAAATAAGGCCCCCACCCCCTTTTTTTGTTTCTTTTTTCAAAATCCCAAGTTTTCATGAATACAGCTCCTGGAGCTATGATCTAAAGAGAAATTTGAAATGTCCCAGGACTCGCTGCTATAAGAGATGATGTGACTAAAAAGTTCTATTTAAAAGGAATTACTTTCTTCTTTTCCTTAGATACAATCATCTTTAAGTTTGAGTAACAAGTATTTAACCTCAAATGAAGCTTCCTGCATGCAGCAGAACAGATATGTAAGTTTCTTTGTTTTTTTTGTTTTTCCCTTGTTTATTAGTTAGTGGATAGCTTGCTTGTTTGCTTAGGGTCTTACTTTATTGTTGCTAGTATTAATTTAGACTTTGACAATAGATAAGGGGCTTATCTATGAAAAAGATTCATTTATCTATAAATGAAAAATTATGTATTTGAATCGGCTTGTGTGGAGCTGAGTAATTTAGCAGGAGGTTTGGGTGAGTGTCTGAGATTTAAAAATTAACATTGTAAGCCTGGATATCTTTACAGTGTTACATTAATAGTAACTGGTGTATGATTTATGGTGCACCTCCTACTCTGTGGTAACAGCTGACATATATACATCCTCACTCTGCAGTTTACCTCCTGAAAAAGAGGGAAGTAACTTGCATGCTCTGCATTCATCCCATGCCCCAAGTACAATTGCCTCATTCGAGGGTTTTTTTTGTTTTGGTTTTGCATTCTCACTGATCAGAGTAAACTTAAGTATTTTCTTCTAAGGTTTTTGTCTGAAACAATTCTTTTCCTTATACATTCAGTTTGAGTTGTGGTTACAGATTTTTGGAAGTGTAAAATCAATTTCATGCTTAAAAATATATGACGATTAACAATTATGTGTAGATAATTACACTGTTATGTTAAAAATAACACTGTTATTTTTGTATAGTGTTTCAGATAGTGCTACTCCTCCCCATTTCTCCTCCAATAAAAACAGTTCAACTTTGGCTATGTGATTTGCTGACATGCATTTTAGCGTGGACAAAAAGTTTAAGAGGTAAAATGCTGAGCAAAGAAGTCTTGGTGGAGTCATGTAAGACTAACCTCCAGAGGAAAGTAGAATAAAAACATGATTCAGATTCATTTCTTCAGGGAAAGCTTTCCTAGATTGTTCACGCAGAATATGTGGAGGATTTTGTTATGTACTGAGACTGCTTGTGGATATTTATTTGTCAAGAGTGTAAGCAAAGCTAATTGTTGGTGCTTTCGAAGTCCATAGCATAGCCAAAGAACTGGAAAGAGCAGTCATCGATTGCAGCAGCCTGTTGAGTCAATTCTTGATCACTGTAAAGGAATCTTAGAAAAGGGATGATGTTGCGTTTCACAGAATATTTAGAAGTTCACTCATATTTGATGCTGAATTCTAATACGCTCACCTAAGGATCACTTTGTTCTGTTTCATTGTGTGATGTCAAGCACTCTAGATTTTTATAGTTCTACCTAAAGTGGTTCTCAAGGCTAAAACCCTCCAACGAAAATATCCATTCTATTATTATCTGTCGACTAAAAATGAATATCTTGTGTTAGTATCTTCAATAACTTTGTTTTTATTACAATCCAGATGATACAAGTGTTGACAGCAGTTTGGATTTTTGCTGTCAACCAGAACATCTTTAAGTGTTTAGTGCCAACATGAGCTCCAATAGAAAAATACATATATTTTATTACTTGTGTACTGATGTTTGTGTGCTTCTGCAAAATTCATATTTTTTTTCTTTTTTCTTTAACTATTTTATTAATATTTTATAAAACACAACCATATTTACATGTTTATTTTGGGGAGTGTGAAATACGAGTAATATATCATATAGAATCATAGAATATGCAGAACTGGAAGGGACCTGTGAGGTTCATGTGAGCCCAATTCCTGGCAACAGTGTGTAATACTATTTCTTGCTGGGGATTGCTTTTCTGCAAAGTGCTGGGCTGCAAAGGACTATCAAATTTAGCTTGCACTTAAAAAATTTCTCCTTGCTGTATGATAGTTGAAGACTAGCTTTGTTTTCCCTGTATGTTTCAGTGTATCAGTGTGCAGAATGAAATACATTCGCCACTATAGATTGCACTGTACTGTGAATGCACAAATGGTTGCATGCTGGTTCATAGAGCTGAGTAGCATGGCCTGAAGAGCTAGCATTTTGCAAATGTTCCTTCCATTTGTCATGCTTCCTTCATTAGTGATTCACTGGGCACTCTTTTGGTAATGGATATGTATGCAGAGCTGAAAAGTTTCAGAAGATGGAAATATTAAGCTGTCAGTAGATTGGAAATACGATAGGTCAACGTCCTTTAAAGTTCAGCATGAGAATTAAAGCCTTTGAACTTGTATTATACGCAGTTTAGATAATCAGGAACTAGATCTTAAGTTCCAGGGATCCGATCGATCTCTTGGTGTGTCATGAAAAGCTAGAAAGGGCAGCACTGAACTACTGCCTGTTTAGTGCTCCCACAGACTCTTCGCTCCCAGCTTCTGGCAGCCTTTCTTATTTAAGTTGTGGGACTAGAAAGCCATGCTGAAATCCAATACAGATGATGGCAATTGTCTTCTACTTTCTGCTTTTATTCTGTGGTTCTCCTTCCTTCTTGTGTATTAAAGATGAGAACATGATATGCTGATAACAGTGATCCACAGACAAAAAAAAATGGGAAGATTCTCACTGCATGGGAGGTTTTCGCTTGTTGAGATGTGTGTTAGTAGCCACTTAAGCAGCAGAATGGGCCAGATTTCAGGGAGCCACACAGGGTGCAGACCGTACTGATGGCAGCATGCTTGCATTTGACACTGGGCGATCGGGGGAGTTGCAATTGCTTTCTTTTCCCTTCATAATGGTGTGGAGTTTATTCTCTGAGGCTTACTGTGTTGTTGGGGAGACTGTAATCTGTTTAGGCCAGGAAATACAGTGGTACTCATGAAGATCAAGTCCTCATCCTTCCTCTTTCTCTAAATGTTTCTATTAATTTCCGTTTTCTATACATCACAAAATATTTGTTTTATTGTGTAATTATAGAAATCAAGCAAGTGGGAACAGCAGCGGCTAATCCTTTTCTTTACTTAATCTTGTACTAAAAATGTCTTAGCTCATACTCTGAAAAAACATCCATGCATCCTTATTCTGTGAAAACTTACTTAAATTATAAGTTGCGTTACAAAAATTAAAGCTTTGCTTTGGTTAGGATAGGTTCTCCAAAAAACTTCCTTTTAAATTAAAATTGCATTTTTCATTATCTCCTTGCGCAAAATTCTATTTGCTTAAATTAGAACTCATGTCTACAACAACAGTATGGCTTTCCTATAAACCATTTATTTAGAGAGAAGAAGACTGAGCTATTTGTTTGCCAGAGACAGGAGTGTCTGTTTTGGATTTCCTGCTAATGCTCAATGTGATGCTAGTGGAAACAATGCCAGCTTTCCTGGCTGCGATGGCTGTGTCAGCTGTGCCTTTGCTGCACAGTCTCACCTTGTCTGGAAAAGGCAGAGAGAACATGTCCCACAGAGAGGTGAACGGGGAAAAGACCCTTTGTCATAGATACTAGGAGCAGCTTTGAGGTTATTGATTCTTAGAATAGGATGTCAGCAACATGTTGGATGTTGCTGATGAACATAGAATTTACTCAAGAAGTGCAAAAAAAACCCCAGAACTTAAGAATGGTATTGAAGAGTTCACTCCATTATGGGCATGGCTGATTGTACTTGCACGTGTTATGGAACTTTGTTCCTGTTCTTGTGCTCCTTGGCAATGTAAAAGTGTATTTCAAAGCTTCTTAAAAGTATCTGAGGTGGTCTTTTCTTTGCTTCAAGTGAAAAACAGAAGGATATTTTTCACACAGAGGGTGGTGACACACTGGAACAGGTTGCCCAAGGAGGCTGTGGATGCCCCATCCCTAGAGGCATTCAAGGCCAGGCTGGATGTGGCTCTGGGCAGCCTGGTCTGCTGGTTGGTGACCCTGCACATAGCAGGGAGGTTGAAACTAGATGATCATTGTGGTCCATTTTAACCCAGGCCATTCTGTGATACTTCAGATCTTCAGGGACTATGAATTGTATTCTCCTTCTAACCTGCCTTGATGTGCACAGGATTGCAATTCCAGGGCTCAACTGTTTGCTATAAACGTACAGTACTGTATCTTATTACATGTATATGGATAGGATGGAAAATCTCAAATTAGCACAAGTGAAACTCTCTGAGTTCACTCTCTGAGGCAGTGGCAAGATGGCATTAATGTGAACACAAAGTTACGTTTAGTGGGTTGGTTATGAAGCGTTTTTAAAGCAGACCTCTTTATACCTGATCTTTGTTAGAGATATTCATGATAATCTTAGCAGTTCAAAAGATACTTTTTCTTTTTTTTTTTTTTTTTTAATATAAAAAGTTCAAGCATTTTAATATTATGTGCTATATTCTATAAAAGATCCTATTTAGGTTTTGTGAGGCCTTTTTCTTGCAATACTTCAGTGGATGTTTACAGCAAGAGTCCCAGGAAGTCTCAGTAGGTGTGGTGTGAGTCTCCTAACGCTCTTCTCATTCTCTGTCTACCTGAGAAGAGCTGAGAACTCCCTTTTTCTCCTTTACAGATTTCTCACTTTTAACTCCTTGGAAAAGCCCTTAAAATTCTTGTGGTTTCATTCTTGCTGAGCTTAAAGATTAGCAACTTTTTTTTTTTTTTTTTTTTTTTATTTTTTTTTTTATTTAAAGAAAGTTACTGCAGTATCTGTTCGTTGGACTCATCAAGAGAGAAAACACAAACTAACAACTCATAACTTACTTGTACTTGAGCTGTACTCTGCATAGGAGGAAGAGAAGAGCCCATGGGCTAAGCAGAGGGATTCATCACTTGGGGAGAAGTGTCAGAGGAGCTTTGCTTCGAGTTTTCTGACACTTTTCTGAACCCTGATTGCTGTTCTGTAGCAGCATGGAATAAATATTGTGTCTTTCATCTCTAATTCTTTCAGAACTTATCTCTTGTTCCTGTGTTCTTGGTTGTGTTTTATTTCCTGTTCCATGATAATATTGATGCATGTTTCCATACTTCTGTTCTTATTTTTATCTTTGAATTTTAGCCTCCTATTTTGTTTTTAGAACACTTCCCTTCCCTTAGCCCCAAACTGAGCAGCATGAGATACCAAAAGCAGTTTGGTCTATAGAATTATTTAAGGCAGGATATCAAAACAGTACATACTTCATTTGTTTTAGGTTTTTTTCCTTAGTAAAACTGCTTTCTCTCTTCCAGCATTTCTGAGAATAAGCCCCTATTTTATTAGCATGTAATACAAAAATGCTAATGGTAAAAATGTCCAAAGGCATCTAAAATCTTCCTAGTTTTTTATTTTTTCTTGGAGCAACATTCAACTGATGTGTACGATTTACAACAATCCTACTTAAAGTTTATTCAAGTAATTGCTTAAAGAATCAGCATTTTTACAAATGAGAGGCAGATCTGCCACTTGGTGGGTGTGAACAATAGCATAGAAAGAGATCCTGAAAGTATTGCTTCGGTAGCATTGCACCAGATAATGAGGAAGAAGGTTCTTCAACTCTGAAGAGACGGTTTGGATCATAGACAAATATTGACATAATTTACTTACCACAACAAATCTGTATTTTTTTTTTTTTTATGAGCAGTCTCTCAGTAAAACCTGTGACAAATGATTAGCATATGTACAGCCTGCTTTTTTTTTTTTTTTTTTTAATAGCTTGCAGCTATGGGAAGTTAGCAAAGGACGTGTGAAGGAAGTTAACCACTTTCGAGGTGTGATGGTATTTTTAGTGCACCAGGAAAGAAAAACTGTCAACAATTAAAGGCTTATCAGGTAGTTATAGGTGTAAATATATTACTGTGTGTGGTGATGGATAGTGTATGTTGTTACATACAACATGGTAGCATTTTACTTTTTCTGTGTCATTTGAAATGCAATTGGTGTGTCTGAGATTGAACTTGTATTTTGTTGTGGTTAGTTCTGGCTGTTTGTTTTTATTTTTCTTTTAAGTAAATTGTTTGAAATACTATGGGCTAAGAGTTTCTGGAATACCATGTTGTTGTTTTTTTATTATTTTATTCCCACTCCCCACTAACTTGTAGTCTTTTCTTGTATGTGCAGACATACTAAACTAGATGTCCCCTAGGGCATTGTAGGATTTTTCTCTACCAAAATGTTTGTATCAATCTAAAATAGAATCTTAAAAATAATTACAAAAGCCTTTTTTTCCCTTTCCTTTCCTCTCCTTTCCTTTCCTTTATAGAATCATGTCAGGAGTAGTTAGGGACTCAATGGATGTAAGACATAGTAAGGACAACTCTATAAAACTCATTTGGAATAGATTAAAAAGAAAAGAAAGACGGAAAGAAAAGCTCCCTCTTACCTGGGAGGGGTCATACTGGGAGAAATTTAGACCAGGAGCTTGTGGCTGAACAAGAGAAACCTAGAAACTACTATTTCATAGAATCATAGAATGATTTTGATTGGAAAGGATCTATTTCCAGTCCCCCTGCTGTACGCAGGGACACCTCCCTCTAGACCAAGTTGCTTACCAACCTGTCCTTGAATGCTTCCAGGGAGGGGGCATCCACAATCTCACTGGGCAACCTGTGCCAGTGTGTCACCACCCTCACAGTAAAGAATTTCTTCCTAATATTTGGTCTAAATCTACCCTCTTCCACTTTGAAGCCACTTATCATCCTGTCACTACATACCCTTCTTAAAAGTCCCTCCCCAGCTTTCCTGTAGGCCCCTTCAGGTACTGGAAGGCTGCTATAGAATCCCCCCAAAGCCTCCTCTTCTCCAGGCTGAAGAGCCCCACTTCTCTCAGCCTGTCCTCAGAGGGGAGGTGCTCCAGCCTTCTGATCATCTTCATGGCTCTCCTCTGAATCTGCTCCAACAACTCCATGCCCTTGCATTGAGGGCCCCAGAGCTGGACACAGTACTCCAGGTGGGGTTTCACAAGAGCAGATTAGAGGGGCAGAATCACCTCCCTGTCCCTGCTGGCCACACTTTTCTTGATGCAACCCAGGATACGGTTAGCAATTGTCCTAATTGTTATATTCTGTCCCAGTATGAAGTTAGGGTGAAGATTATTCCTATCAACAAAGAGCAGCATGCAGCATTGATGGTGCTGTTTCCATCATTCAATCTCTTGTGTCCAGATGAAGCCCTTGGGGTTGCAGACATAAGAGGGTATTTTGCAAACTGGAGAGAATACCTTTTCAAAACTGCAGAAATTATGGGTTAATGTAACGTGGACTACAACTCATAGACATTCAGGATTAAAGGAAATAGCTGTAGCTCTGGCTTTCAGGTGTCTGGAAAGGTAATGGAATAGTAAAGACAGCTTTACCCTTTTTTCTCTCCCAACTGATCTCCACAAGTCATACTTTCCGTGAGGTCCAGAACAACTTGTTTCTTTCATTAAGCCTAACTTTCTCTACTTTGATCCCAATTATATAGTTACATCCATTAGTTCATGCTTGTATGTCTGTGCAGGTTCCTGTGAACTTCAGTGAGACCTAAGCATAGGACCCACATCCTGGCAGAATGTAACTAACATGCTAATGCTGATGTCTCTTCTAATGCCTCATCTAATCGCTCAGTATCTTGCAAGCTTCTCTAGATCTATACTGCCAAGCCTTGTCAAAGTTAGTCTCTATGGAAAAAAATCTGTTACTGTTCTTAATTTTGCTACTTTGAGAAGTTTGTAAAATTGAGTAAAGTTTCTCTAGGCTATCCCTTCATCAGGATTTGTTAATTTTACAGTTTTTTGGTATGGTGTTATTTTTCAAGAAAATATTACTTAATTAGCATGGTACCTGCCATTGACGTGGGAGCTAATAATAATTTCTTAAAATGTGTCTTTCTCATTGCTTGTATAATTGTAAGCATTTTCTTTGCACTTGATGCTGTTAATGATGCCTGTAGAATTTCAAAAATAAACAAGATTAGCACTAGTCATTCTAAACCAACATCCATTTGTGCAAATGTTTGCGCAATTTGTTTTTAATGGGTATTTATCTACTTCCTACTCACAAAATCTGTCACTACTTTTGATTCTTGAAACTAGTAAACAGTTTTGCTTTCACTTTACATCCACATTGTGCATCTTTCTTTAAACCACTTACTCTTGCATTTTGCAGATGTGTGCACGGTGAATAACTTAAACTTTGTAGCTCTGATTTCTCTAGTTAGATTCAGATTTGTTAATTTTGCAGTTAGGTTCTATAATATAATCAATTCCTTGATTATCACCTGACTACCCAAGCTAAAATTTTAAATTGTTTAAAACTTGCAGGACACTCTCTGTTTTAGAAACAAATAATCTGCTCATGATTCAGTGTTCCTGTGTGCTTTTCATACTTCTCTGTAAGGTAATACATGTCAGCAGAACCCCAGAACACTGATATTTCTATCCTTCACCTCATTCATCCTGAGTTCTTCAGGTCACAGCAGTCTGCTGTGTCACTCGTTGGATCAGTGATGTTCTCCTGACATTTCTCATCAACCACTGCACACTCTCAGTAATCCAATTTTGAATGGAAAATCCTATAAAAATGTTTCTGCAGGCTTCTGACCACAGCAAGCCACTGATTGTCTACTGCCATTTAGGGTCTAATAGTCCAAAAGTGGATTTGAGTAGATAATTGCTCTCTACTTTATTTTCTTTTTCCTTGAAGATTTTTTGTTTTGTTTTGTTTTTTGTTTTTTGTTTTTTTATTTGCAAGAAGTCTCAATTAATAGAATTGTAGCTACTTTAGGTGGTCATAAGGAAATTCATAATTTGTTCTAGGGTACCATAAAACTGTAAAATTGGATGGTCTATTCTATTTGTTTTTAAAACCAATTGATTCTTGCAAGGAGTTGGCCTGGGAGGCAGAGATTAAAAATATCTCTCTCTTTCTAAACCTACACATGTTGAGGACTACATTCTAACGAAAATTTCCTTTTCCACCCTCAGGGGTGCTAAAGGAGAGTGAATTCAACTTAATTTTACAGCCTGACATGGTACAACTCAATGTAATAGAGATCAGACTTGAATGTTTAAAAGAAAATTGAAAAAATGACATGCAAAGTCTTACAAGGAGCATCCAACTTCTGAAATTTCTTGGGAACCATGGATGCCTATCAAATAGACTGAATGTGTTTTCTTGCCTTAAACTCAGTTATAAATAAAATAGCGTAATTAATAACACTGCTGGTAGCATAGCCCCCCTACTAATGCTAAGCATGAGTACAGAAATAGTATGTAGTTGCAAAGGGAGATGTATGTTAATTGCACAAATAGGGGACAGAAAAACATGTGAATCAACAATTGAAGAATGAAAATCTGCAAGTTAAAACAAAGGATACTGAATAAGCAGGAAGCATTTCTGGTGGAACCAGAACAGTTTCTGGTCCTAAAGAAAATGAGATAATCATGTCAGGAGCAGATGAGATTACTTCCCACGCCTTTTTTTTTTTTTTTTTTTTTTTTTTTTTTTTTTTTGGTAGAGTTGATGACAAGCATCAAAAGCACAGCAAGGAAAAGTAGGGAAGAAGGTCTACAACTGCAGTTCCTTGTTCAAGGCTAACTCTCATCTATTCACCTCAACTTGAACTGAGACCATCAAGGAACACAGTCATCAGTGTTTAACTGCCTGGCTTCTGCTCAGTGGTATCTTGTACCGAAAGGTAATTTAGGATAAAATGATTAGGACCTATTTGAATATATGGTGATAATGAATAGTAGTGATTAAGAACTAACCATTGCCAATGTATATTGTTAATGAACATCGATCTAGTAAGGTCTTGTTAGGAAGTTTGCAGTTGGGCTCCTTTATCTTCCCATCTCAGCAACCTTAAGTTCAGCTGCTTTAAGAAGTGGTTATTGGGGCAAGCACAAGTGCAGCATCTGCATGGATTTTTTTTTTCCTCTAAGAGCCTAGAACTGTCTTTTTATTTTTTTTTTGCCTTGATGTTTGTATTTGGTTTGTGTTTGCGAGTGGTTTTTATTTTCTTTTTCTTTATTTTTTTCTCCCTAATGCGAAAGAAGTTAAGAGTTACAAGCTAGAACTGTGGTTACCTATTTTGAGATGAAGAAATTGCTTTCATCAGAAGCTGTTGCTGATGGGTATTTGCATTATATGTGAATCCAGCTAAGAATTTGTAATGCGCTTACTGCAGCTTGGCACTTAGATGCATAATTTATATTCTCTAAACTCTGTGTGGAATATTTGCGAGACTTTCTATTCCATGATCCCATATTACAATAATTCACTAAATATTCATGCTTTTGCATGTTTGCAGTATTCCACACTCAAAAATAAGATCAAAATTCACATTAAGAATTTAAAAATCCTATTTGATTGACTTCTGTTCAAAATGTTGACTGTCTTACACTCTCATCCTCATCCCAGATGTATGTGCTTCCATATCATCAATATGGGTGTGATTGCTAACTTCCATTTCATTCAGTGTTATATTGAGGGCTGTAAATTTAGTCTCTGCTGCTGGACCTGATTTCACAAACCTGTGGAAAGCACTGGGCAGTGTGTTAGTGAATCGGCTCATGGAAACGTAAGGCTCTTTCTTTTCATTCTGGAGTTCTCTTCTGGTGTCTGGGTGTCTGAAAGTATTTTTTTTT